>NC_092227.1:74816511-75171511 GCF_036320965.1 Panulirus ornatus | reverse complement strand
GTGCTGGAAATGAGATGTTTGAGGACAATGTGTGGTGTGAGGTGGTTTGATCGAGTAAGTAACGTAAGGGTAAGAGAGATGTGTGGAAATAAAAAGAGCGTGGTTGAGAGAGCAGAAGAGGGTGTTTTGAAGTGGTTTGGGCACATGGAGAGAATGAGTGAGGAAAGATTGACCAAGAGGATATATGTGTCGGAGGTGGAGGGAACGAGGAGAAGAGGGAGACCAAATTGGAGGTGGAAAGATGGAGTGAAAAGGATTTTGTGTGATCGGGGCCTGAACATGCAGGAGGGTGAAAGGAGGGCAAGGAATAGAGTGAATTGGAGCGATGTGGTATACAGGGGTTGACGTGCTGTCAGTGGATTGAATCAAGGCATGTGAAGCGTCTGGGGTAAACCATGGAAAGCTGTGTAGGTATGAATATTTGCGTGTGTGGACGTGTGTATGTACATGTGTATGGGGGGGGGGGGTTGGGCCATTTCTTTCGTCTGTTTCCTTGCGCTACCTCGCAAACGCGGGAGACAGCGACAAAGTATAAAAAAAAAAAAAAAAAAAAAAAATATATATATATATATATATATATATATATATATATATATATATATAAATATATATATATATATATATATATATATATATATATATATATATATATATATATATATATATATATATATATATGTATATATATATATATATATATATATATATATATATATATATATATATATATATATATATATATATATATATTTATACTTTGTCGCTGTCTCCCGCGTTTGCGAGGTAGCGCAAGGAAACAGACGAAAGAAATGCCCCCCCCCCCCCATACACATGTATATACATACGTCCACACACGCAAATATACATACCTACACAGCTTTCCATGGTTTACCCCAGACGCTTCACATGCCTTGATTCAATCCACTGACAGCACGTCAACCCCGGTATACCACATCGCTCCAATTCACTCTATTCCTTGCCCTCCTTTCACCCTCCTGCATGTTCAGGCCCCGATCACACAAAATCTTTTTCACTCCATCTTTCCACCTCCAATTTGGTCTCCCTCTTCTCCTTGCTCCCTCCACCTCCGACACATATATCCTCTTGGTCAATCTTTCCTCACTCATCCTCTCCATGTGCCCAAACCACTTCAAAACACCCTCTTCTGCTCTCTCAACCACGCTCTTTTTATTTCCACACATCTCTCTTACCCTTACATTACTTACTCGATCAAACCACCTCACACCACACATTGTCCTCAAACATCTCATTTCCAGCACATCCATCCTCCTGCGCACAACTCTATCCATAGCCCACGCCTCGCAACCATACAACATTGTTGGAACCACTATTCCTTCAAACATACCCATTTTTGCTTTCCGAGATAATGTTCTCGACTTCCACACATTCTTCAAGGCCCCCAGAATTTTCGCCCCCTCCCCCACCCTATGATCCACTTCCGCTTCCATGGTTCCATCCGCTGCCAGATCCACTCCCAGATATCTAAAACACTTCACTTCCTCCAGTTTTTCTCCATTCAAACTCACCTCCCAATTGACTTGACCCTCAACCCTACTGTACCTAATAACCTTGCTCTTATTCACATTTACTCTTAACTTTCTTCTTCCACACACTTTACCAAACTCAGTCACCAGCTTCTGCAGTTTCTCACATGAATCAGCCACCAGCGCTGTATCATCAGCGAACAACAACTGACTCACTTCCCAAGCTCTCTCATCCCCAACAGACTTCATACTTGCCCCTCTTTCCAAAACTCTTGCATTTACCTCCCTAACAACCCCATCCATAAACAAATTAAACAACCATGGAGACATCACACACCCCTGCCGCAAACCTACATTCACTGAGAACCAATCACTTTCCTCTCTTCCTACACGTACACATGCCTTACATCCTCGATAAAAACTTTTCACTGCTTCTAACAACTTTCCTCCCACACCATATATTCTTAATACCTTCCACAGAGCATCTCTATCAACTCTATCATATGCCTTCTCCAGATCCATAAATGCTACATACAAATCCATTTGCTTTTCTAAGTATTTCTCACATACATTCTTCAAAGCAAACACCTGATCCACACATCCTCTACCACTTCTGAAACCACACTGCTCTTCCCCAATCTGATGCTCTGTACATGCCTTCACCCTCTCAATCAATACCCTCCCATATAATTTACCAGGAATACTCAACAAACTTATACCTCTGTAATTTGAGCACTCACTCTTATCCCCTTTGCCTTTGTACAATGGCACTATGCACGCATTCCGCCAATCCTCAGGCACCTCACCATGAGTCATACATACATTAAATAACCTTACCAACCAGTCAACAATACAGTCACCCCCTTTTTTAATAAATTCCACAGCAATACCATCCAAACCTGCTGCCTTGCCGGCTTTCATCTTCCGCAAAGCTTTCACTACCTCTTCTCTGTTTACCAAATCATTTTCCCTAACCCTCTCACTTTGCACACCACCTCGACCAAAACACCCTATATCTGCCACTCTATCATGAAACACATTCAACAAACCTTCAAAATACTCACTCCATCTCCTTCTCACATCACCACTACTTGTTATCACCTCCCCATTTGCGCCCTTCACTGAAGTTCCCATTTGCTCCCTTGTCTTACGCACATTATTTACCTCCTTCCAGAACATCTTTTTATTCTCCCTAAAATTTAATGATACTCTCTCACCCCAACTCTCATTTGCCCTTTTTTTCACCTCTTGCACCTTTCTCTTGACCTCCTGTCTCTTTCTTTTATACACCTCCCACTCAATTGCATTGAATATATATATATATATATATATATATATATATATATATATATATATATATATATATATATATATATATATATTCTATTATAATATGTCGTCGTCTCCCGCGTTAGCGAGGTAGCACAAGGAAACAGACGAAAGGTTGGCCAAACCCACCCACATACACATATATAAACATACACGTCCACACACGCACATATACATACTTATGCACTTCAACGTATACATATGTATACATACACAGACATATACATATATACACATGTAGATAATTCATACTTGCAGCCTTTATGCATTCTCGTCGCCATCCCGCCACACATGAAATGACAACCCCCTCCCCCCGCGCGCGCTAGGTAGCGCTAGGAAAGACAACAAAGGCCACATTCGTTCACACTCAGTCTCTAGCTGTCATGTATAATGCACCAAAACCACAGCTCCCTTTCCACATCCAGGCCCCACAAAACTTTCCATGGTTTACCTCAGACGCTTCACATACCCTGGTTCAATCCATTGACAGCACGTCGTTCCCGGTATACCACATCGTTCTAATTCACTCTATTCCTTGCACGCCTTTCACCCCCCTGCATGTTCAGGCCCCGATCGCTCAAAATCTTTTTCACTCCATCCTTCCACCTCCAATTTGTTCTCCCACTTCTCGTTCCCCTCCACCTCTGACACATATCTTCTTTGTCAATATTTCCTCGCTCATTCTCTCCATGTGACCAAACCATTTCAATACACCCTCTTCTGCTCTCTCAACCACACTCTTTTTATTACCACACACCTCTCTTACCCTTTCATTACTTACTCGATCAAACTACCTCACACCATATATTGTCCTCAAACATCTCATTTCCAACTCATCCACCCTCCTCCGCGCAACTCTATCTATAGCCCACGCCTCACAACCATATAACATTGTTGGAACCACTATTCCTTCAAACATACCCATTTTTGCTTTTCGAGATAATGTTCTCGCCTTCCACACATTTTTCAACGCTTCCAGAACTTTCGCCCCCTACCCCACCCTGTGACTCACTTCCGCTTCCATGGTTCCATCCGCAGCCAAATCTACTTCCAGATATCTTAAACACTTCACTTCCTCCAGTTTTTCTCCATTCAAACTTACCTATCAATTGACTTGTCCCTCGACCCTAATGTACCTAATAACCTTGCTCTTATTCACATTTACTTTCAGCTTTCTACTTTCACACACTTTACCAAATTCAGTCACCAGCTTCTGCAGTTTCTCACCCGAATCAGCCAACAGCGTTATATCATCAGCGAACAACAACTGACTCACTTCCCAAGCCCTCTCATCCACAACAAACTGCATGCTTGCCCCTCTCTCCAAAACTCTTGCATTCACCCCCTTAACAACCCCATCCATAAACAAATTAAACAACCATGGAGACATCACGCACCCCTGCCGCAAGCCGACATTCACTGAGAACCAATCACTTTCCCCTCTTCCTACTCATTCGCATGCCTTACACCCTCGATAAAAACTTTTCACTGCTTCTAGCAACTTGCCTCCCACACCATATATTCTTAATACCTTCCACAGAGCATCTCTATCAACTCTTATCATATGCCTTCTCCAGATCCATAAATGCTACATACAAATCCATTTGCTTTTCTAAGTATTTCTCATATACATTCTTCAAAGCAAACACCTGGTCCACACATCCTTTACCACCTCTGAAACCACACTGCTCTTCCCCAATCTGATGCTCTGTAACAACGTTTCACCCTCTCAATCAATACCCTCCCATATAATTTCCCAGGAATACTCAACAAACTTATATATATATATATATATATATATATATATATATATATATATATATATATATATATATACGTTTGTAATCCACTTAGAATTTATGAAAAGACTACATTCCCTTTTCTCATTATTTTCCTATGGTAATCTATTTGATTTTGATTTACTTTCTCCATTACAATATTGTAAGACCTCGCTCATCCAATATGTTTTTGTAGCTGAATAGCTGAATAACGTAACTACAGCCTTGTTATTACTGGATAACATAACTACGGCTGTGTTATTACTGGATAACATAACTACGGCTGTGTTATTACTGGATAACATAACTACTGGTGTGTTATTACTGGAAAACATAACTACGGCTGTGTTATTACTGGATAACATAACTACGGCTGTGTTATTACTGGAAAACATAACTACGGCTGTGTTATTACTGGATAACATGACTACGGCTTTGTTATTACTGGATAACATAACTACGGCTGTGTTATTACTGGATAAGTTTGGCTCGCCGTCTGAAAGCAGTTTCTTATTTTGTCAATTGTTATCCCGAAATGTTTCACATTATGAGTTATTCTTATACCCCCTATATTCTCTGATTTTTCTTTTATATCGACCATTTCAGTCTTACTTTTTCTTCTGGTTATTACCAGGTCACATTCATTTCCTATATATGTAACTTCTTTTTTATCCTCCAAGTTCTGGGCTAGTGTCATGCCATTATTCACTTAGAATTAGACATTGATTACAAAAAAGTATCATCATCAAATTCCTTTCCGTTTCTCTCCTCGTTCAGTCATGTTACGTCTTAAATCAGATGCAAGAGTAAAATCGATGTAGTTTTTTCCTGTCTCCGTCACCCTACGTAACCTTTACTTCAATGTCGTCTCCAGTCCTCATGGTAGGGACGGTGTTATTACATTGATACATTTTGATGATATTTCTCTTATTCTTCTGGTAACATTGTACTTTGTATACCATTGGAGTCTAGCTTAGTTTTTTGTTCTTTCTCTTTCAACCGAATTACAGGGCTAACTAAAATATAATTAGATCACAGTCAGTTTTTCTTTGAAATGTCTCTCGGGAGTACTCCAGTATGAAGAGATTAATTATTTCTACCTCTGCTTTCGTTGGTGAATCCAGATTGTGTGTTCTTTGCAATCATCCTTTTCAGTTCAGCGATATTCTATCTGATTTCCGATGACGGACATTAATACGTTATGATATACCCGTTAACGCTGTCGGTTTTGTCTTGGGTTTTTCACTCTAGGTTTTTATTATTTTTGGTATCGCAAATGTCCTAATTGTTTATCATAGATTAGTTCCATTTCCTGTTTGTAGTATGTTGTTATCTTCATACATTTCTGGCTTCAAAAAAAAATCATATGATAATAATAAGGCTTCAAAGTGTTGGATCCTGCTCATACTTTCATTCTTTGTTCTTTTCATCATTAATATATTCCTTTAACTGTTCCGGTTTTATCTTTGGTTCTTCTATGTACTTTCCTTTTACCATGAAGGTCACTTTTGTATGTTCTCAGTAATTTCAGTTTGGCCATGTAGTAATGTGTGTTCATCTCCGATTTGGTTCTGTTATGTATTCTCACTGTGATGTCTTCCCGTCTTCCTCGGTAATAGTCTCGTAATCCCTCTTTCAGTTGCCTTTCTCATGCCACACCTTGTTCATATCTTTTAAACGCTTCTGTTATATAATGTTTCCGGCATTTTTCTATTTCCTTTTCATCTTGGCCGTCTATGTGTTCACCATATCCAGTCCGACAGAAATCCTCACTTCTTCTGTTTCGGCTTCTTATCTTTTCTTAATTTTATCTCTATCTCCACATTTTCTCACTGGTCTCATTATTCTCGTTTAGTTCTCTCCTGATATTTTCCTTATGTAAATATTTATGATTCTCTCCTTTTCTTATGTTTTGTATTTTCTTAAGTTAATTCTGTTGTTAGGAAGACGTTGTTCTACTGAGACAGGTTTTTAGAAAACCTAAGCCAGGTCGCCGTCTGCAAGGAAAAAGAAAAATATCAAATAATGGCTATTGTTCTGAATATTTAGATAATTTACAAAACATTAAGATATTATTATGTCGGATGATCGTGTATGATATATGCTCTAGATTTCTCGGAAGAGTCTGACAACTTTTACGATGGGAGAAAATAGTCTAAAAGTGCGATTTTCCAACGCAATATAACTTTTCCTCCCGAAGCGCCACGTTATAGTAATGTTTTGTATGATGAATGAAATGTTTGGTTTTGATATTGGTGGTGGGTGTATGGTGGATGGTGGGTCGAGAGGGAAGGATTTACCAGGTGAAGGTGTGAGGCGGGAAACCATCAGCTGCTGGAGTCGGCATCTTGAGCTCCATTGTTTACCTTCGCCTTAACCTGGGTGGCTTGTGCTGGAGACACCAGTAGATGCGGTAACACTTTCTTTTGTATCTCTTCATCTTACTGGGATGTAGTAGGGTTGTATTATTTATATCTAGTGGATCTGGAGGTCACATGTGGCTGTCTTTAATGATGTTAGTATCCGGTGTGACGTCTGGGGTAGACCATGCCAGGCATGGGGACTGCTCTGGGGTCAGTGACAGGCCTATCTAACATCAGGAGCCTTGTCTATCCCTGTTTTGCTGGTGGTGGCCGTGTCCATGCTCAAGCGAACAATCCTTAATCTGGAGCTGACTAATTTCATTATCATGAGGGATATTTTCTACGTGATGGCAATATCCGTGTAGTGCATACTTTATTAAATCACTCGTTTGTGATTAGAATATAAAACATTTTCACGAGTTCGTATGGGAAAGCTCAAGGAAAAGGATAACTTATTGTGTCTAGAGTGTATATGATATAACAAACTTAGTAATTATTTCCTTCATGTACATAATAGCTGGTGGTCAAATGGCATTTTTCATGATTCTCTTTACCTTCCTTGTGCTGCTTGTATTGGATTTTGTGATAAATTAGGTTCAGTTTAGCTCTGCATTACTTATAGCTTGAGTTGATGAGTGATTTTGTCGTGTGGTGTCCATACAGTGTTTAGAGAAAAGAATGATAGAGGTTGAGTGTGATTTAGAACATTAAACTTCCTTCAGGAAGTTGACTAAGATGACATTGATATGGGTTTGAGGAAATGTAAGGTGAATTGTTGTGAAAATAGCTGACGCACCAAGAAAAAAGTAAAACCTCACCTGGTATCCGAGATCTCTAGTTAAAATACACCAGCATTGATATGGTGAACTGTTGGGAACTGCCTGGAATAGTCATAGTGAGGTTAGAAAGTGGCAAAAACAATTGCTTAGCCTGTCATTTGTTTAAGAACGTAAGCATTTGGTGTAGGGTTAGTTCATGTGCTTGTCCTACTCGTGGAGGTTAGATGAAGTTTGCGTTGTATTTGTTGATTTTTGTTCATGTTTAACCTAGTTTTACTTTAGATACCACACATTTTCCCTAATCTTCATAATCTCCATCTCAATCACAAAATAATGCCACAGAATAAAGCATACTGCTTCAAATTCCATTCATATCTATAGCTCGTTGCAGTTGAGCTAATCTGAATTTTTGTTAATTTTAGTGTAGCTACACCATGAAACTAACTTCGGAATAACCTTAAGTTTGTTTTGCACTGCAGATAAAGTATGTTGAGAATATTTAAATGAGTCTCATCAGAAAACTAAATTTGGAATACAGTTGATCTTGTTTTTGAATGATGGTGAACTATATGGATGCAATGACTCATAAAATTTGATTTTGTTTTACTTTGTGGGCTTCTGTCATGGACAGCTGTCCACATCAAGGCTAGGCCTTAATCGAAATACAGACAGGATTGTGAAAGGGAAAAAGAAGAGACAAGGGAAAGTATTTATGAATTTTGGGAAGTGAAAAACCTGTCTGTTAAAATGTGCCAGGTCATAGTTATTTGGAAAGACATTAGAGGGTAGAGAGTTCCAAAGCTTCAATATGTAGGGAAAGAAGCAGTTATCGGAATGACCCACTTTTGAGTTGCCAATGGCCACAGAGTAATCATGACACAGCAGCTTGCCGAGTATTGCATGGTCTAGCTAGTGGTGGGGGTACACAAGCAGCCAGCTCTTGGCACTACAGTGGCACTATGCATGCATTCCGCCAATCCTCAGGCACATCACCATGAGTCATACATACATTGAATATCCTTACCATCCAGTCAACAGCACAGTCATCCCCTTTTTTAATGAATTCCACTGCAATACCATTGCCGGCTTTCATCTTCTGCAAAGCTTTTACTACCTCTTCTATAGTTACCAAATCATTTTCCCAAACCTTCTCACTTCGCACATCTTCTCAACCAAAACACTATATCTGCCACTCTACCATCAAACACATTCAACAAACCTTCAAAATATTCTCTCTATCTCCTCACATCACCACTACTTGTTATTACCTCCCCATTAGCCACCTTCACTGATGTTCCCATTTGTTCTCTTGTCTTATGTACTTTATTTACCTCCTTCCAAAACATCATTTTATTCTCCCTAAAATTTAATGATATTCTCTCACCCCGACTCTCATTTGCCCTCTTTTTCACCTCTTGCACCTTCCTCTTGACCTCCTGTCTCTTTCTTTTATGCATCTCCCAGTCATTTGCACTATTTCCCCGCAAAAATCGTCCAAATGCCTCTCTCTTCTCTTTCTCTAATAATCTTACTTCTTCATCCCACCACTCACTACCCTTTCTAATCTGCCCACCTCCCACACTTTTCATGCCACAAGCATCTTTTGTGCAAGCCATCACTGCTTCCCTAAATACATCCCATTCCTCCCCCACTCCCCTTACATCCCTTGCTCTCACTTTTTTCCATTCTGTACTCAGTCTCTCCTGGTACTTCCTCACACAAGTCTCCTTACCAAGCTCACTTACTGTCACCACTCTCTTCAACCCAACATTCTCTCTTCTTTTCTGAAAACCTCTACAAATCTTCACCTTTGCCTCCACAAGATAATGACCAGACGTCCCTCCAGTTGCACCTCTCAGCACAGTAACATCCAAAAGTCTCTCATGCGCCTATCAGTTAACACGTAATCTAATAATGCTCTATGGACATCTCTCCTTCATGCATACATATACTTATGTATATCTCTCTTTTTAAACCAGTTATTCCCAATCACCAGTCCTTTTTCAGCTTACAAATCTACAAGCTCTTCACCATTTCCATTACAACACTGAACACCCCATGTACACCAGTTATTCCCTCAACTGCCACATTACTCACCTTTGCATTCAGATCACCCATCACTATAACCCGGTCTCGTGCATCAAAACTGCTAACACACTCACCCAGCTGCTCCCAAAACACCCGCCTCCCACGGTCTTTCCTCCCATGCCTAGGCACTCAGGCACCAATAATCACCCATCTCTCTCCATCCACTTTCAGTTTTACTCATATCAGTCTGTCACAAACTGCCACAACTCCTATTTCAGGAGTAGTGCTACTCCTTTCTTTGCTCTTCTCCTCTCATCACCCCCTGACTTTACTCCCAAAAAGTCAAGGGAGCACTCCCTGCATGGGGGAGGGGGTGAAAATTCTGGGAGCGTTGAAGAATGTGTGGAAATCGAGAACATTATCTTGGAAAGCAAAAATGGGCATGTTTGCAGGAATAGTGGTTCCAACAATGTTATATGGTTGCGAGGTGTGGGCTATGGATAGAGTTGCGCGGAGGAGGGTGGATGTGCTGGAAATGAGATGTTTGAGGACAATATGTGGTGTGAGGTGGTTTGATCGAGTAAGTAATAATAGGGTAAGAGAGATGTATGGTAATAAAAAGAATGTGGTTGAGAGAGCAGAAGAGGATGTTTTGAAATGGTTTGGTCACATGGAGAGAATGAGTGAGGAAAGATTGACCAAGAGGATATATGTGTCAGAGGTGGAGGGAATGAGGAGAAGTGGGAGACCAAATTGGAGGTGGAGAGATGAAGTGAAATAGATTTTGAGTGATCGGGGCCTGAACATGCAGGAGGGTGAAAGGCGTACAAGGAATAGAGTGAATTGGAACGATGTGGTATACCAGGGTCGACGTGCTGTCAGTGGATTGAACCAGGGCATGTGAAGCATCTTGAGTAAACCATGGAAAGTATTGTGGGAACTGGATGTGGAAAGAGAGCTGTGGTTTTGGTGCATTATTACATGACAGCTACAGACAGAGTGTGAACGAAAGTGGCCTTTGTTGTCTTTTCCTAGTGCTACCTCGCGCACATGCGGGGTGAGGGTGGGATGGCGATGGGAATGAATAATGGCAGACAGTATGAATTATGTACATGTGTATATATGTATATTTCTGTGTGTGTATATATATATATATATATGTATACGTTGAGATGTATAGTATGTATATTTACGTGTGTGGACGTGTATGTATGTATATACATGTGTATGTGGGTGGGTTGGGCCATTCTTTCGTCTGTTTCCTTGCGCTACCTCGCTAACGCAGGAGACAGCGACAAAGTAAAGTAGATAAAATGTGTTGGTTTGTGGCAGGGGTGCATGATGTCTCCATGGTTGTTTAATTTGTTTGTGGATTGGGTTGTTAAGGAGGTGAATGCAAGAGTTTTGGAAAGAGGGGCAAGTATGTAGTCTGTTGTGGATGAGAGAGCTTGGGAAGTAAGTCAGTTGCTGTTCGCTGATGATACAGTGCTGGTGGCTGATTCGGGTGAGAAACTTTGTTGCTGTCTCCTGCATTAGCGAGGTAGTGCAAGGAAACAGACGAAAAAATGGCCCAACTCACCCACATACACATGTATATATATACACGTTCACACACTCACATATACGTGCCTATACATCTCAACGTATACATATATATACACCCACAGACATATGCATATATACACATGTACATAATTCATAATGTCTGCCCTTATTCATTCCCATCGCCACCCCGCCACACATGAAATGACAACCCCCTCCCCCCGCATGTTTGCAAGGTAGAGCTAGGAAAAGACAACAAAGGCCACATTCATTCAAACTCACTCTATGGCTGTCATGTATAATGCACTGAAACCACAGTTCCCTTTCCACATACAGACCCCAAAACACTTTCCATGGTTTACCCCAAACGCTTCACATGCCCTGGGTCAATCCATTGACAGCACGTCAACCCCGGTATACCACATTGTTCCAATTCACTCTATTCCTTGCACGCCTTTCACCCTCCTGCATGTTCAGGCCCCAATCACTCAAAAATTTTTTCATTCCATCTTTCCACCTCCAGTTTGGTCTCCCACTTCTCCTCGTTCCATCCACCTCTTGACACATATATCCTCTTTGTCAATCTTTCCTCACTCATTCTCTCCATATGACCAAACCATTTCAAAACACCTGCTTTTGCTCTCTCAACCACACTTTTTCTTACCATATATCTCTCTTACCCTTTCATTACTTACTCGATCAAACCACCTCACACCACATATTGTCCTCAAACATCTCATTTTAAGCACATCCACCCTCCTCCGCACAACTCTATCTATAGCCCATGCCTCGCAACCATATAACTTCGTTGGAGCCACTATTCCTTCAAACATACCCATTTTTGCTCTCCAAGATAACGTTCTCGACTTCCACACATTATTCAACGCTCCCACAACTTTTGCCCCCTCCCCCACCCTATGATTCACTTCCGCTTCCATTGTTCCATCTGCTGCCAAATCCACTCCCAGATATCTTAGACACTTCATTTCCTCCAGTTTTTCTCCATTCAAACTTAACCTCCCAATTGACTTGTCCCTCAACCCTATTGTACCTAATAACCTTGCTCTTATTCACATTTACTCTCAGCTTTCTTATTTCACACACTTTACCAAACTCAGTCACCAGCTTCTGCAGTTTCTCACCTGAATCAGCAACCAGGGCTGTATAATCAGCGAACAACAACTGACTCACTTCCCAGGCTCTCTCTTCCACAACAGACTGCATACTTGCCCCACTTCCCAAAACTCTTGCATTCACCTCCCTAACAACCCCATCCACAAACAAATTAAACAACCATGGAGACATCACGCACCCCTGCCACAAACCAACATTCACAGAGAACCAATCACTTTCCTCTCTTCCTACTCGTACACATGCCTTACATCTTCGAGAAAAACTTTTCACTGCTTCTAAAAACTTGCTTCCCACACTATATATTCTTAATACCTTTCACAGAGCATCTCTATCAACTCTTATCATATGCCTTTTCCAGATCCATAAATGCTACATATAAATCCATTTGCTTTTCCAAGTATTTCTCACATACATTTTTCAAAGCAAACACCTAAACCACATCCTCTACCTCTTCTGAAGCCACATTGCTCTTCCCCAATCTGATGCTCTGTACATGCTTTCACCCTCTCAATCAATACCCTCCCATATAGTTTCCCAGGAATGCTTAACAAACTTATACCTCTGTAATTTGAGCACTCACTTTTATCCCCTTTGCCTTTGTACAATGGCACTATGCAAGCATTCTGCCAATCCTCTGGCACCTCAATATGAGTCATAGAAACATTAGATAACCTTACCAACCAGCTCAACAATACAGTCACCCCCATTTTTAATAGATTCCACTGCAATATCATCCAAACCCGCTGCCTTGCCAGCTTTCATCTTCCGCAAAGCCTTTACTACCTCTTCTCTGTTTACCAAATCATTTTCCCTAACCCTCTCAGTTTGCACAAAAGCACTGAGAAAATTTCTTTATTTACGGCACTTTAAGTAATTGAGGAGTCTATAAGAAAATAAAAAAAGATTATTTTCAGCATCCACTGTAATCCTTACCATGTTCCAGCACATCCCATAGTTCAAAGATTTCAGGATTGCATTTTAAGAATCCACTCATGGTATAAAACTATAGAATTCTTCTAGTGTACTTGACATTGTAGTGCTAGGCGTAATGAAATTGCAGAAGCTGGTGCTGTGGCTGCTATATTTGGTAGTCAGTAATCTGTAAACTAGATTTATACCTCACATTGATTTTACAGAATATATTACTTTTAGATTTAAATGACAAACTAGATGGAACTTGAAAGCCCTACAGAGAATGAAGAAAGGTGTTGAAGGATGGCATTCCTCCTTCAACAGGACTCATGATTTTGAAATGAATTCCTTGTCAGCTGAGGATTGGTCATACTGTGTTGACCCATAGTCACTTAAATGGGGATTAGATCTGCCTCAACTTGACATTTGTGACTGCAATATTACCATGGAATGTTTACTAACAGAATGACAAAAGCAGAGGAATCACAATCAAGTAGCTGTGATAACAGTAGAAAGAATAAAAGTAATAGACAAATGTTTTGCAATTATGTTAATGTGAGTAGTCTGATGAATTTTTTAAAGGAAGCCAAAAGACATGAAATATGTTGAGAATTTTAAGAGCAATAGAAAGTGAAACAAATATAAGAGATTTAGATGTCATCAAAGATGAGAAAGTAGATTTCAGACAACACTTTGAGGTGATAGCACAATTGAGTCAAGGAAAGAGTGGTATGATACTCATTAATTTCACAGCAAAAGATGGAACACTTGATGAAAATGTTAAGTGTATAATTATGCATGTATCTTATAGTTACCAGTCAAACAAATGGAAAAAACAAATTAGAGAGAATTCATAAGCACTTTACAGGTAGAATCAAAGAAATGGAACACATGAGCTACCATGAAAGGCTGGAAAAATGGAATTTTATAGCCAAGGAAGGAGAGAAAGGTTTATGATAATCTATGTTTGGCAGCGAATTGCAGGTGAAAATGAAGCCATGTTGAACCTGAAATCTTAACAAGGAAAATACAGAGTTATTAAGTTTGCAAGAATACAATGGAATGTGCTAAATATATATCAGACAAGTTAATGCGAACCAAGCAAAGAAGATTAAATGGCTATTATGTATATTACCAGGAGAAATAAGAAACATGCATGGAATAACTAAAGACAATTTGATGTTGCTGTGAGAGGAATAGTGTTACTCATCAACCAAGAAGTGCGGTAAGTGTTCTGCTGTTCCTGTCATTTTGCCAAAATATTGTATTAGATAATTGTGAGTAGAGGCTGTCCCCTTAAGCTTTATTAAGAAGATTTTGAGTGAGAACAGATAATCTCAATATGATATTGATAAGACTGTAGTGACATCTTGTGCAAATGTATGAAAGATCATACTCCAGTTGTCCTAAAATGGAAATGAATTAAATTAAGTTCCATCTCACCGTAGGCATGACCACTATCACTGAATGCAGCCCATTTGAATTCTCACTACATGTTATATATCTCGCTATATCTCTGATGTCTATTACCTCCAGGAACTTCCTCAAGGGAGTAGGCATGGCAAAAGAATCTCCATAACTGGTGAACTCCAGTGCCACTTTGAAGCCTGTAGTGCCTCACCCTAATCAGGCCACTGGCAGAGGGTAACTCTAGTGCATAGTTTCCAGAGGCTGCTATCCATTGTCCTTACTGACCACTTTTACCTAATGTGTATGCCTAATGATCCAGTGAACTACTTCTTTCTACCTAATGCTCCAGCCAAATGTTCCTCTCTACATCTTCTACCTTATGTTTCTACCTAATGCTCCTGCCTAATGTTCCTACCTACTGCTTCTGTCTGTTGCTCCTACCATTTTGCCAAAAGGCAGGGCTTGCGCATGGCGCTCACCTCAGGAAAATCCAAATTTACAAAGAATATGTTGTCATACATTTTCATATTTTCACATCTCTTTGGTACAGATGCAAAATGCTAGAGATACCTAGTGGTATCGGATTTTTTATGTTTCTTATGATATCATCTCTTTCAGATCTTCATAGATTTTTTGCAAGCCTTAAAGTTAACATAATGTGATAACCATAGGAAAAAGGAAAAAAAGCTTGTATCTAAGTATGTATATGAGATCACACTGCGATACCTGTTTTGCAGCAAGAATTAATGCATGTTTGTGTATAGGTGGTTGCTTAGATTTTTTAGCTGCATGCAGAGAATGCTTTTTATTTCTCAATTTTTTTTTTGTATTTACTGCATATTGTCAGTATGATGAGATATCTGGCTCTCCTGTTGAGGGTGAATTTAAGATGTCAGCCATTTAAGTACCAGGACATTTTTTATTAATATATTCCTTTTTATGAATGAGTTTTTTTGTCATTGTTGCACCTTCCCTTTAGATGATTGTGCCAAGTAAACCAATGTTTTTAAGTAATGATGCATAATTAGTCTGTTATTATTATTATATTATTATTATTTTTGTTTATTATACTTTGTCGCTGTCTCCCGCATTAGCAAGGTAGCACAAGGAAACAGACGAAAGAATGGCCCAACCCACCCACATACACATGTATATACATACATGTCCACACACACACACATATACATACCTATACATCTCAACGTATACAAATATATACACACATCGACATTTACATTTTTACTCATGTACATAATTCATACTGTCTGCCCTTATTCATTCCCGTTGCCACCCTGCCACACATGAAATAACGACCCCCTCCCCCCCTCATGTGCGCGAGGTAGTGCTAGGAAAAGACAACAAAGGCCACATACGTTCACACTCATTCTCTAGCTGTCATGTATAATGCACCGAAACCACAGCTCCTTTTCCACATCCAGGCCCCACAGAACTTTCCATGGTTTACCCCAGACGCTTCACATGCCCTGGTTCAATCCATTGACAGCATGTCGACCCAGGTATACCACATCGTTCCAATTCACTCTGTTCCTTGCACGCCTTTCACCCTCCTACATGTTCAGGCCCTGATCACTCAAAATCTTTTTCAATCTGTCTTTCCATTTCCAATTTGATCTCCCACTTCTTGTCATTCCCTCCACCTCTGACACATATATCCTCTTTGTCAATTTTTCCTCTCATTCTCTCCATATGACCAAACCATTTCCAAACACCCTCTTCTGCTCTCTCAACCACACTCTTTTTACTCCTACACATCTCTCTCACCCTTTCATTACTTACTTGATCAAACTACCTCACACCACATATTGTCTTCAAACATCTCATTTCCATCACATCAGCCTTCCTTCGCACAACTCTATAGCCCATGCCTCGCAACCATATATCACTGTTGGAACCACTATTCCTTCAAACATACCCACTTTTGCTTTCCAAGATAATGTTCTCGAATTCCACACATTCTTCAACGCTCCCAGAACTTTCGCCTTCTCCCCCACCCTATGATTCACTTCCACTCCCATGGTTCCATCTGCTGCCAAATCCACTCCCAGATATCTAAAACACTTCACTTCCTCCAGTTTTTCTCCATTCAAACTTACCTCCCAGTTGACTTGTCCCTCAACCCTACTGTACCTAATAACCTTGCTCTTATTCACATTTACTCTCAGCTTTCTTCTTTCACACACTTTACGAAACTCAGTCACCATTTTCTGCAGTTTCTCACCCGAATCAGCCACCAGCGCTGTATCATCAGCGAACAACTACTGACTTACTTGCCAAGCCCTCTCATCCACAACAGACTGCATACTCGCCCCCTTTCCAAAACTCTTGCATTCACCTCCCTTACAACCCCATCCATAAACAAATTAAACAACCATGGAGACATCACTAACCCCTGCCGCAAACCAACATTCACTGAGAACTAATCACTTTCCTCTCTCCCTACACGTACACATGCCTCACATCCTTGATAAAAACTTTTCACTGCTTCTAATAACTTGCCTCCCACACCATATATTCTTGATACCTTCCACAATGCATCTCTATCAACTCTATCATATGCCTTTTCCAGATCCATAAATGCTACATACAAATCCATTTGCTTTTCTAAGTATTTCTCACATACATTCTTCAAAGCACACCTGATCCACATATCCTCAACCACGTCTGAAACCACACTGCTCTTCCCCAATCTGATGCTCTGTACATGCCTTCACCCTCTCAATCAATACCCTCCCATATAATTTCCCAGGAATACTCAATAAACTTATACCTCTGTAATTTGAGCACTCACTTTTATCCCCTTTGCCTTTGTACAATGGCACTATGCAAGCATTCCGCCAATCCTCAGGCACCTCACCATGAGTCATACATACATCAAATAACCTTACCAACCAGTCACCAATACAGTCACCCCAGTTTTTAATAAATTCCACTGCAATATCATCCAAACCTGCTGCCTTGCCGGCTTTCACCTAACGCAAAGCTTTTACTACCTCTTCTCTGTTTACCAAATCATAGTCCCTAACCCTCTCGTTTTGCACACCACCTCAACCAAAACACCCTATATCTGCCACTTTATCATCGAACACATTAAACAAACCTTCAAAATACTCACTCCATCTCCTTCTCACATCACCACTACTTGTTATCACCTCCCAATTAGCCCCCTTCACTGGTGTTCCCATTTGTTCTTTGTCTTACGCACTTTATATACCTCCTTTATTCTTCCTAAAATTTAATGATACTCTCTCACCCCAACTCTCATTTGCCCTCTTTTTCACCTCTTGCACCTATCTTTTGACCTCCGGCCTCTTTCTTTTATACATCTCCCAGTCATTTGCATTTTTTCCCTGCAAAAATCGTTGAAATGCCTCTCTCTTCTCTTTCACTAATAATCTTACTTCTTCATCCCACCACTCACTACCCTTTCTAATCTGCCCACCTCCCACGCTTCTCATGCCACAAGCATCTTTTGCACAAGCCATCACTCCTTCCCTAAATACATCCCAGACATCCTTCCAGTTGCACCTCTCAGCACATTAACATCTAAAAGTCTCTCTTTCGCATGCCTATCAATTAACACATAATCCAATAACGCTCTATGGCCATCTCTCCTACTTACATACGTATACTTATGTATATCTCTCTTTTTAAACCAGGTATTCCCAATCACCAGTCCTTTTTCAGCACATAAATCTACAAGCTCTTCACCATTTCCATTTACAACACTGAACACCCCATGTACACCAATTATTCCCTCAACTGCCACATTACTCACCTTTGCATTCAAATTACCTATCACTATAACCCGGTCTCATACATCAAAACTACTAACACACTCACTCAGCTGCTCCCAAAACACTTGCCTCTCATGATCTTTCTTCTCATGCCCAGGTGCATGTGCACCAATGATCACTCATCTCTCTCCATCCACTTTCAGTTTTACCCATATCAATCTAGAGTTTACTTTCTTACACTCTCTCACATACTCCCACCACTCCTGTTTCAGGATTAGTGTTACTCCTTCCCTTGCTCTCGTCCTCTCACTAACCCCTGACTTCACTCCCAAGACATTCCCAAACCACTCTTCCCCTTTACCCTTTTTACCCTTGAGCTTCATTTCACTCCGAGCCAAAGCATCCAGGTTCCTTTCCTCAAACATACTACCTGTCTCTCCTTTTTTCTCATCTTGGTTACATCCACACACATTTTGACACCCCAATCTGAGCCTTCGAGGAGGATGAGCACTCCCCGTGTGACTTCTTCTGTTTCCCCTTTTAGAAAGTTACAATACAAGGAGGAGAGGGTTTGTAGCCCCCTGGTCCCGTCCCCTTTAATCACCTTCTACGACACATGAGGAATGCATGGGAAGTATTCTTTCTCCCCTATCCTCAGAGATATTATTATTATTATTATTCATTTATTATTTTTTATTATACTTTGTCGCTGTCTCCCGCGTTTGCGAGGTAGCGCAAGGAAACAGACGAAAGAAATGGCCCAACCCCCCCCCCCCCCCCATACACATGTATATACATACATCCACACATGCAAATATACATACCTACACAGCTTTCCATGGTTTACCCCAGACGCTTCACATGCCTTGATTCAATCCATTGACAGCACGTCAACCCCGGTATACCACATCGATCCAATTCACTCTATTCCTTGCCCTCCTTTCACCCTCCTGCATATTCAGGCCCCAATCACACAAAATCTTTTTCACTCCATCTTTCCACCTCCAATTTGGTCTCCCTCTTCTCCTCGTTCCCTCCACCTCCGACACATATATCCTCTTGGTCAATCTTTCCTCACTCATTCTCTCCATGTGCCCAAACCACTTCAAAACACCCTCTTCTGCTCTCTCAACCATGCTCTTTTTATTTCCACACATCTCTCTTACCCTTACGTTACTCACTCGATCAAACCACCTCACACCACACATTGTCCTCAAACATCTCATTTCCAGCACATCCATCCTCCTGCGCACAACTCTATCCATAGCCCACGCCTCGCAACCATACAACATTGTTGGAACCACTATTCCTTCAAACATACCCATTTTTGCTTTCCGAGATAATGTTCTCGACTTCCACACATTCTTCAAGGCTCCCAGAATTTTCGCCCCCTCCCCCACCCTATGATCCACTTCCGCTTCCATGGTTCCATCCGCTGCCAGATCCACTCCCAGATATCTAAAACACTTCACTTCCTCCAGTTTTTCTCCATTCAAACTCACCTCCCAATTGACTTGACCCTC
Organism: Panulirus ornatus; assembly: GCF_036320965.1. Lineage (NCBI taxonomy): Eukaryota > Metazoa > Arthropoda > Malacostraca > Decapoda > Palinuridae > Panulirus > Panulirus ornatus. The sequence goes on along the minus strand of NC_092227.1, from coordinate 75,151,453 downwards.
AACCCTACTGTACCTAATAACCTTGCTCTTATTCACACTTACTCTTAACTTTCTTCTTCCACACACTTTACCAAACTCAGTCACCAGCTTCTGCAGTTTCTCACATGAATCAGCCACCAGCGCTGTATCATCAGCGAACAACAACTGACTCAATTCCCAAGCTCTCTCATCCCCAACAGACTTCATACTTGCCCCTCTTTCCAAAACTCTTGCATTTACCTCCCTAACAACCCCATCCATAAACAAATTAAACAACCATGGAGACATCACACACCCCTGCCGCAAACCTACATTCACTGAGAACCAATCACTTTCCTCTCTTCCTACACGTACACATGCCTTACATTATTATTATTATTATTATTATTATTACTATTATTATTTTGAGAGAGAATCCTTTTTTCCTGCTTAGATCAAGAGTCCATCCCTGATTGCTATGATATATTGCACATTCTTTCTGTACAGTTGTTTTAAAGCATGGTAATTTTAATTTGCAGTGTTACCTTTCATATTTTGTTGTATGGATGGTTCCTATTCAGAGTGTCAAAGAACTAAGATACAGTTTTCCAATGCAGCAAGCTACTCTTGGTAAATATTTAAGAAATCAAGAATGATTAGTAGTTTTGCGATTTGGACTTTTTAGTAAAATTTTAGAGATATTATCTTTACTTAGTCTTCCCTAAGTCAATCTGGCATACTTCACCTATTGGTATATGTAGATCCTTATTTTTGTCGTACTTCCTGTTTGCTTTAAATTAAAGGTGGCTTATTTTCTCTGCATCCAAACAAAATCAGAGTTCAAGATTATTCAGTGTTGGCTGTTCTGTATCACAGTGTAACACAACAAGAAAAGTGATAGGATTCTGTGTCCACCAGCCTTCCCAGCGTGGGGAAACTAGTTTTTGGATAGAGATGTATTACACTGCCATTGTGAACAAAGGAAGACGTGATCTTGTGTGTGATGTATATTCATTGCCTAAGGAGGATTTTATTCCCTTTTTTATGTTTTTAAGTCTACTCTCAAAAGGAAGTGGATGTTTCAGGGCTACACATTACTCGAGAAGTTATTGAAACATTGATTTGGACTCGGAGACTGGCATAGTTGAAAGGGTTTTGGTTGCTGTGGTCTTTGCAGAGTTAGTCATGATCGTGTAAGGGACCAGGATTACGTTTTTCCTTATCTTGAGGAATGACAAGCTACATTGGTCAAATGGAACAAAGGCTGCCTTTTAGCTTTTAGCTACCTTAGTGTGTGCCTCACCTTAAATAGAAGCAGTAAGGAGCTGAATTTATTTTACGGTACGTTTCTAAACCTTTTTGTAATTTTTGTTTCATTATTTTTCCAGAAAACCTAAAGAGCTTTGGGCACATTTTTTTCAATATGGAAGACGGAGGGGAAGGTGCCACTGCCAACCGCAGCAGTAATATAAATGGAAATATCTCCAAAAAGAAAGCTTTAGGGGGTGGTCTTCGAAACTTCCGTATGGATAAAGAAGAAGCAAATAAGGGTCAAGGTAGTTATGATTCTGTTGTCCTAGGAATAGTTGGTTGGTAACCTGTCGATGTTGGAAAAACAAGCTTTTCATCATCAAACTATTTTGTAAGCTCTAAGTGAAATGCTTATAAAGTGAGAAAGATAAGATTTATCTTATGAGATGAATCCTCAACAAGTTTTTGACCACCATGGACTGTTTTACATGTTATTCATCGTATTAGTAAAAGGATTTGATGTGTTTTTAAGGTATGATCAGTTCTCTCATTTAGGTCCTTACTAGATCAATATAGGCCACTTGACGGAAGTTTTTCATTTGATATCTGATTACGAATATATTGAAAAATTGCTGTTATCCTTCTTCGGAACTACTTTTTTTGAATGTTTCCAAATATGCCTTTTAGGAATTTAGTAAGGTAAACGATAAGGATGTTGAGTTAATGAATATGTTATGAAACCTCTCAGCTTGATTTGATGCATGGCTATGGTTAGTACTGTGGTGCAGTTCAGTCCCCATTGTGCACTGCTTTATTGATAGATTTTGAATTTGCTACCAAAAGATATTGTTCTTGGTATACATATTAGTTTTAGTTTGCAGTTATGGATTTGATACAGAAAATTCATAGAACTATATTCATAAAGCTGGACATATCTGTGTTTGATATGTTTGTGATATACAGTATCTGCAGTTTTCTATTAGAAATATGCATTAAATACAAAATTCTTTGGTGTATACAAAAATATCTTAAAAATGAGCAAAAACGTCCAGTGCATACATCTAGAAATGTATATGATCAGAAAATACATCACAAAATATGATACCAATACCTGGTACTAATATATATTTATTAGGGTTACTGAAGAAATATTGGTGGTGGATGAGATGTACGAGTATAGTGCTAAGGATAGAGATTTACTAATATTAAGAAAGGTCTTAGGATTGACTTTAGATATAAGTCCTAATATTTTCAGATGATTGAATCTGCTTTTCTTTTTCACATTCTTTGTTAGTGTAAGATATTTTGGTAATCCAACACTCACAAATTGTGAGATGCATTGAAATTATGATATCACATTACCCTAAACTTGGTTTTAAGTCATATGGCTTGGTCACATTCAGAACACAGTTAGCCTATCAGAAACTCATGCATGTTTTTATTGCATGAACAAGTTATTCACTTATTAAGACTACAGGTAACATTTACCCAATTAGAAGTTACTTCTGAAAATGAAAGTTAAGATTGAATACAAGCTTTTTTTCTTTATAATGTACTAAGGTTGGCAGGGGATGCCAGACAGCACATACAGTAGCTGTCGCACTACGGAATTAATAATGTTTCAAATGATTCCTTGCCAAATGTTAACTTATAATTTTTCATTTCACTGAATGTCATTCATATGTACCATATATCATGAAGAAATATTGATTAGTATTGCTGAAACCATATGTGTGAATTTTGGTAAGAAAAATTTTGTTTGTATAAACTTTGCATTGTGAACACTAGACTGTAACATCATGTAAGTTTAGTTACATGCCTGGGTACCTTTATTGGTATTGATTGAATGAATTCAGTAATATAAAGAATGAATTGAATTGAGTACATTAATGTCAAGAGTACACTAAAATCTCACACTAGATGAATGAAATTCATCAGTAATTGGATGGTATCAAGATTGTTTGGCTGCTTCCAAAACTAAGTATGACTAACAAAAAAATTTGATTTTTGATCTGAACTTGAAGGCAATGACTAGATGATTTCAGACGCTGATAAGCTTTCCTGTTCATCCACACCACAGACTTTTGTTTGATTATGTTCGACAATGTAGGCCAGTATACACAGGGTCATTCTGAAGGTGTTAATGGTGTTCATGTCTATTCTTATAACTTTAGCATCACTTGAAGACATATGCTGGTATTATTCAGGTCCATCTTGACTAGATATATAGGTTGTGAGTTGCAGCAGGCCTGGGACTGAGCTCATCAGTTTCATGGTATGGATTTCATTATGGTTTGGCATATGTTTTCCTTGAGGGAAAGAAGCTCTTTTTTGATCATTAAGCTGCTACCGTTAGATTTCTTCACCCTTTGTTGTACTGATTTCAAGATCATACCAGTAATATCAGAAATTTCCTTAAGTGGCTTATCTCATGTAAAGTGCAACTATAGAAGCTATTTTTTTTTGCTTGTAAGGTATTTCTTACCATAGTATGTGGTAGAGGTATGGAAAGGAAGAAAACAACAAAAATCCATGTCTGAAATGGGGAGTACAAGAAGGCTTTACATCCTTCTACAGCAGCTAAACTGCTAGTGAGACTGGCTCATTTGGTATTCCTGCTCTTCGCGTACTTGTCACTGCTAGCTGGAGGGTGCCAACTTCACTGGCTGACAGCAGCACCATCTTAGGAGGGATGAAGTGATTTGCCTCATTATAATTGCTGTGGGCCTGCTCATGCCTGCTTTATTTGTGGGCTGTGTAGATACTGAATACAAAATGCTTGATAAACCTTTGTAAGAAGTTAAAGAAAAGGGCCTTAAATTGATTGTTAGTAATGACCTTTGATGTGGTAAGCATTGCCAAGGTTTATACAATAAAGCTAATAAAAAGTTAGGTTTCATAGTTTGAAATTCATACTTTTTTCATATTCGATTGCTGTTTCTCACATTAGTGAGGTAGTGCCAGGAACAGGCATATAAAGGCCACATCTACTCACATCCATCCACAACCAGGCCCCACAGACATTTTCATGGTTTACCCTGGATGCTTCACATGCCATGGTTGATTCCATTGACAGTGTGTCAGTCCAAGTATACCACATTGTTCCAGTTCACTTCATCCCATGTATGCCTTTCACCCTCCTTCATGTTTGGGCCCGATCACTCAAAATTTTTTTCAGTTTCTCCTTCCATCTCCAATTTGGTCTCTCCATTCTCCTTGTTCCCTGGACTTTTGACACATATATCCTCTGTCACCCTCTCATCTCTTATTCTTTCCCTGTTTTCAAACCATTTCAACACACCTTCTATTGCTCAAGATCTTAACCACACTCTTTTTATTGCCATATCTTCATTAACCTTTCTTTACCAACTCTATCAAATCACCTCGCACCACATATTGTCCTCAAACATTTCATTTTCAACACATCCACCATCCTCCACACAGCCTTATCTTTACCCCATACCTTGCATCCATATGATATTTTTGGGACTACTATTCCTTCAGACATACCCATTTTTGCCTTCCTGGATAAAAAGCATTTTTCAGTGCTCCCAGAACCTTCATCCCCTCTTGCACCTCGTGACCCTGTTCCGCTTCCTTAGTTCCATTTACTGTCATGTCCACTCCCAGGTATCTAAACACTTCACATCCTCCAGTGTTATTCCATTCAAACTCACACCCCAGCTAACATTTCCCTCAACCATGCTGAACTTGATAACCTTGCTTTTATTCATAGTGACTCAACATTTTCCTTTCACACACTCTTCCAAACTTAATCACCAACTTCTGCAGTTCCTGACTCAAATCTGCCAGTGCTGTATCATTGTCAGGAAACAAAAACTGACACTTCCCAGGCCTTTTCATCCCTCACAGCTTATATACTCGCCCTTTCCTCTAAGACTCTTATTTACCCCTCCCCCTCACCACCCCATTCATAAACAAATAGAACATCCATGGTGACATCACACACTTCTGCCACAGTCCAATTTTCACTTGGAATCATTCACTCTCCTCTCTTCCCACTCGTACACAAGCCATACACCCTTGATAAAAATTCTCTGTTTCTAGCAGCTTTCCAGCCACACTCCATGTTCTTAATACCTTTTACAAAGCAACACCAGCAAGAAATATAAACTTCAAAATATAGTCACCCTTTACCATGCCCTGGTTAGACCTCATTTGGAGTGTGCTATTCATTTCTAATCACCAAACATAATCTAAGAAGAAGAGAAACTTGAATGAATTCAGAAAAGAGCAACCAGAGGATTTCCTTTACTCAGAAGTAAGCCCTATGAGGAAAGACTCAAAAACCTAAAGTTATTCTCTCTATAAAGTGCAGACTCAGAGGCGATCTGATAGAAGTGTTCAAAATTTTAGATGATTTCTTCATGTTATACAGTGAAAAATTTCTTTGTTATACAAATTCAATGATCCGAATAATGAAAGGAAGGAGATATAATGATAATGTGAGGAATATATATATTTATATATATATATATATCTTTTTTCTTTCTTTCAAACTATTCGCCATTTCCCGCATTAGCGAGGTAGCGTTAAGAACAGAGGACTGGGCCTTTGAGGGAATACCCTCACCTGGCCCAATTCTCTGTTCCTTCTTTTGGAAAATTGAAAAAAAAAAAAAAAAACCGAGAGGGGAGGATTTCCAGCCCCCCGCTCCCTCCCCTTTTAGTCGCCTTCTACGACACGCAGGGAATACGTGGGAAGTATTCTTAATCCCCTATCCCCAGGGATAATATATATATATATATATATATATATATATATATATATATATATATATATATATTTTTTTTTTTTTTTTTTTTTTTTTTTTTTTTTTTTTTTTTATACTTTGTCGCTGTCTCCCGCGTCTGCGAGGTAGCGCAAGGAAACAGACGAAAGAAATGGCCCCACCCCCCCCCCCCATACACATGTACATACACATGTCCACACACGTGTATACATACCTACACAGCTTTCCATGGTCCACCCCAGACGCCTCACATGCCTTGATTCACTCCACTGACAGCACATCAACCCCTGTATACCACATCGCTCCAATTCACTCTATTCCTTGCCCTCCTTACACCCTCCTGCATGTTCAGGCCCCGATCACACAAAATCTTTTTCACTCCATCTTTCCACCTCCAATTTGGTCTCCCTCTTCTCCTCGTTCCCAACACCTCCGACACATATATCCTCTTGGTCAATCTTTCCTCACTCATTCTCTCCATGTGCCCAAACCATTTCAAAACACCCTCTTCTGCTCTCTCAACCACGCTCTTTTTATTTCCACACATCTCTCTTACCCTTACGTTACTTACTCGATCAAACCACCTCACACCACACATTGTCCTCAAACATCTCATTTCCAGCACATCCATCCTCCTGCGCACAACTCTATCCATAGCCCACGCCTCGCAACCATACAACATTGTTGGAACCACTATTCCTTCAAACATACCCATTTTTGCTTTCCGAGATAATGTTCTCGACTTCCACACATTTTTCAAGGCTCCCAAAATTTTCGCCCCCTCCCCCACCCTATGATCCACTTCCGCTTCCATGGTTCCATCCGCTGACAGATCCACTCCCAGATATCTAAAACACTTCACTTCCTCCAGTTTTTCTCCATTCAAACTTACCTCCCAATTGACTTGACCCTCAACCCTACTGTACCTAATAACCTTGCTCTTATTCACATTTACTCTTAACTTTCTTCTTCCACACACTTTACCAAACTCAGTCACCAGCTTCTGCAGTTTCTCACATGAATCAGCCACCAGCGCTGTATCATCAGCGAACAACAACTGACTCACTTCCCAGGCTCTCTCATCCCCAACAGACTTCATACTTGCCCCTCTTTCCAGGACTCTTGCATTCACCTCCCTAACAACCCCATCCATAAACAAATTAAACAACCATGGAGACATCACACACCCCTGCCGCAAACCTACATTCACTGAGAACCAATCACTTTCCTCTCTTCCTACACGTACACATGCCTTACATCCTCGATAAAAACTTTTCACTGCTTCTAACAACTTGCCTCCCACACCATATATTCTTAATACCTTCCACAGAGCATCTCTATCAACTCTATCATATGCCTTCTCCAGATCCATAAATGCTACATACAAATCCATTTGCTTTTCTAAGTATTTCTCACATACATTCTTCAAAGCAAACACCTGATCCACACATCCTCTACCACTTCTGAAACCGCACTGCTCTTCCCCAATCTGATGCTCTGTACCTGCCTTCACCCTCTCAATCAATACCCTCCCATATAATTTACCAGGAATACTCAACAAACTTATACCTCTGTAATTTGAGCACTCACTCTTATCCCCTTTGCCTTTGTACAATGGCACTATGCACGCATTCCGCCAATCCTCAGGCACCTCACCATGAGTCATACATACATTAAATAACCTTACCAACCAGTCAACAATACAGTCACCCCCTTTTTTAATAAATTCCACTGCAATACCATCCAAACCTGCTGCCTTGCCGGCTTTCATCTTCCGCAAAGCTTTTACTACCTCTTCTCTGTTTACCAAATCATTTTCCCTAACCCTCTCACTTTGCACACCACCTCGACCAAAACACCCTATATCTGCCACTCTGTCATCAGACACATTCAACAAACCTTCAAAATACTCATTCCATCTCCTTCTCACATCACCACTACTTGTTATCACCTCCCCATTTACGCCCTTCACTGAAGTTCCCATTTGCTCCCTTGTCTTACGCACCCTATTTACCTCCTTCCAGAACATCTTTTTATTCCCCCTAAAATTTACTGATAGTCTCTCACCCCAACTCTCATTTGCCCTTTTTTTCACCTCTTGCACCTTTCTCTTGACCTCCTGTCTCTTTCTTTTATACTTCTCCCACTCAATTGCATTTTTTCCCTGCAAAAATCGTCCAAATGCCTCTCTCTTCTCTTTCACTAATACTCTTACTTCTTCATCCCACCACTCACTACCCTTTCTAAACAGCCCACCTCCCACTCTTCTCATGCCACAAGCATCTTTTGCGCAATCCATCACTGATTCCCTAAATACATCCCATTCCTCCCCCACTCCCCTTACTTCCATTGTTCTCACCTTTTTCCATTCTGTACACAGTCTCTCCTGGTACTTCCCCACACAGGTCTCCTTCCCAAGCTCACTTATTCTCACCACCTTCTTCACCCCAACATTCACTCCTCTTTTCTGAAAACCCATACTAATCTTCACCTTAGCCTCCACAAGATAATGATCAGACAACCCTCCAGTTGCACCTCTCAGCACATTAACATCCAAAAGTCTCTCTTTCGCACGCCTGTCAATTAACACGTAATCCAATAACGCTCTCTGGCCATCTCTCCTACTTACATAAGTATACTTATGTATATCTCGCTTTTTAAACCAGGTATTCCCAATCATCAGTCCTTTTTCAGCACATAAATCTACAAGCTCTTCACCATTTCCATTTACAACACTGAACACCCCATGCATACCAATTATTCCCTCAACTGCCACATTACTCACCTTTGCATTCAAATCACCCATCACTATAACCCGGTCTCGTGCATCAAAACCGCTAACACACTCATTCAGCTGCTCCCAAAACACTTGCCTCTCATGATCTTTCTTCTCATGCCCAGGTGCATATGCACCAATAATCACCCACCTCTCTCCATCAACTTTCAATTTTACCCATATTAATCGAGAATTTACTTTCTTACATTCTATCACATACTCCCACAACTCCTGTTTAAGGAGTATTGCTACTCCTTCCCTTGCTCTTGTCCTCTCACTAACCCCTGACTTCACTCCCCAGACATTTCCAAACCACTCTTCCCCTTTACCCTTGAGCTTCGTTTCACTCAGAGCCAAAACATCCAGGTTCCTTTCCTCAAACATACTACCTATCTCTCCTTTTTTCACATCTTGGTTACATCCACACACATTTAGGCACCCCACTCTGAGCCTTCGAGGAGGATGATCACTCCCCGCGTGACTCCTTCTTCTGTTTCCCATTTTAGAAAGTTAATACAAGGAGGGGAGGATTTCCGGCCCCCCGCTCCCGTCCCCTCTAGTCGCTTTCTACGACACGCGAGGAATACGTGGGAAGTATTCTTTCACCCCTATCCCCAGGGATAATATACATATATATATACATATACACACACACACACATACACACACATACGCACATACCCACACACACACACACATACATATATATACATATGAAAAATGTAAGAAACAATTTAGAAACAAACTTTTAGCTTGAAATGAATGAAAAAAATGAATGTCACATAATGGTTCAACCTCTGGCTATGGAAAAGGAAATGTACAATTTATTCACACAAATAAAAAAAAATATATATATATATATACATATATACATATAAATACATATATATACATATATATATATATATATATATATACATATATATATATATATATATATATGTAAAGTGTGTGGTAAAGTGTGTGAAAGAAGAAAGTTGAGAGTAAATGTGAATAAGAGCAAGGTTATTAGGTACAGTAGGGTTGAGGGTCAAGTCAATTGGGAGGTAAGTTTGAATGGAGAAAAACTGGAGGAAGTAAAGTGTTTTAGATATCTGGGAGTGGATCTGGCAGCGGATGGAACCATGGAAGTGGAAGTGAATCATAGGGTGGGGGAGAGGGCAAAAGTCCTGGGAGCCTTGAAGAATGTGTGGAAGTTGAGAACATTATCTCGGAAAGCGAAAATGGGTATGTTTGAAGGAATAGTGGTTCCAACAATGTTGTATGGTTGCGAGGCGTGGGCTATGGATAGAGTTGTGCGCAGGAGGGTGGATGTGCTGGAAATGAGATGTTTGAGGACAATATGTGGTGTGAGGTGGTTTGATCGAGTAAGTAATGTAAGGGTAAGAGAGATGTATGGAAATAAGAAGAGCGTGGTTGAGAGAGCAGAAGAGAGTGTTTTGAAATGGTTTGGGCACATGGAGAGAATGAGTGAGGCAAGATTGACCAAGAGGATATATGTGTTGGAGGTGGAGGGAACGAGGAGAAGTGGGAGACCAAATTGGAGGTGGAAAGATGGAGTGAAAAAGATTTTGAGCAATTGGGGCCTGAACATGCAGGAGGGTGAAAGGAGGGCAAGGAATAGAGTGAATTGGATCGATGTGGTATACCGGGGTCGACCTGCTGTCAATGGATTGAATCAGGGCATGTGAAGCGTCTGGGGTAAACCATGGAAAGTTCTGTGGGGCCTGGATGTGGAAAGGGAGCTATGGTTTCGGGCATTATTGCATGACAGCTAGAGTCTGAGTGTGAATGAATGTGGCCTTTGTTGTCTTTTCCTAGTGCTACCTCGCACTCATGAAGGGGGAGGGGGTTGTTATTCCATGTGTGGCGAGGTGGCGATGGGAATGAATAAAGGCAGACTATGAATTATGTACATGTGTATATATGTATATGTCTGTGTGTGGACGTGTATGTATATACATGTGTATGTGGGTGGGTTGGGCCATTCTTTCGTCTGTTTCCTTGCGCTACCTTGCTAACGCAGGAGACAGCGACAAAGCAAAATAAATAATTCTTTGTGTATTTGATAATAGAATGTTCAATGATATTTCTTGTGGTAATAGATTAAGAGTTAATAACTGAAATGGCAGTACTCCAGTCAGTACAATGATCATAATTTTTAATGTTATAAAACAAGGCATTTGATTTTTGTCCTGTTCTTATACTGTATTTATTTTGTTTAAGTCTAACAGAAAGATCCTTACCAGTCTGCCTAACATAAAACTTATCACAATTTCTACATGGCACTTTATAGATGCACCCAGGAGAATTTTTTGGTGAATTCCTGATGAAGATATTCTTTATAGTATTATTGTTGCTGAAGGCAACATTTACATTAAAGGATTTAAGCACCATGGGAAGTAAAGTAAAATTATTATTAAAAGGGAGAACTAAAAGATTTTTGGTGTCAATGGGAGGTTTGGGCTCAACTCTATAAAATTATTTCTTTGCTAACTTACATGATTTATCAATGAAAGATATAGGGTACTTTAACTTTAGATCCAGTAGAACATATTTTCTCATACTCATCATCAATATACTCTGGACTGCAAATACGTAATGCCCTAAAGAATATAGATTGAAATGATAATTTAACTCTGTCATGTTGAGATGAGTAACAATGGATATATCAGCATACATTGGTAGGTTTTCTGTAAAGGCTAAACTTAAACTTGTTTCCTTGCCTATGGATCATGCAATCTACAAATGGTAACATACCATTATTTTCATTTTCTACAGTAAATTTGATGGAAGGTACTAGATTGTTAAGTTAGGGGAGAAATATTTGTAAATTTTCATTTGTTGGCCAAACACAAAGAACATCATCTGCATATCTAAACCAAATTGCATGAAAAGGTAAGATATCTTTTAGTAATTTTGTTTCAAAAAATCCCATATAAAGATTAATTAGTACAGGTGAAAGAGGGTTACCCATTGCCATACCAAATTTTTGAGCATAATAATCTCCAATGAATTGAAATACAGTCTTTTATACACAATTTTATCAGTTCAATGAAAACAGACTTTGAAACAGGTAAATGAATATCATCCAAGACTTCAAAATAGATATTCTAAAAGGTCATCAACTGGAACTTTTGTGAAAAGTGAGGAAACATTGATATTGTTAAGCTTGTTGACTAACTCTACATTGTTCATGATATTAGAAATTAAGATCTTAGCCACTAAAGGGCTTAATAAAGAGACTAACCATTTTGACAATTTATTTGTGATGGAGCCTACTGAACTCACTATAGGTCTTGCTGGAAAATTTTGTTTATGTGTTTTGATAAGTCCATACATATATGGCAAATGAAGGGACAAAGATGACAAACTTTTGATAAGAGAACCATTACCTTTCAACAACAACTTCATTTCTTTACTGAAATGGGAATTAACTGCTTCTAGGGGATTCTTATTGAGTTTAGAATATGTTGTGTCATCATATCCGCTTTAGTAATATGTATATACATACATACATAAACACCATACACGCATATATACATATCAACATAAACATACACAGGCACTCATATGTACACATGTACATACCTGCACTTGCTGCCTTCATCAATTCCTGCTGACACACAGGAAACAGCAACCCCTCCCCGCCCAGTGAGGTAGCCCCAGGAAAAAACTAAGGCCACATTCGTTCACACTCAGTTTCTAGCACCAAAACCACAGCTCCTTTTCCACATCCAGGCCCCACAGACCTTTCCATTGTTTACCCCAGATGCTTCACGTGCCCTGGTTCAGTTCATTGACAGCATGTCGACCCCAGTATAGCACATTGTTCCAAATCACTGTTCTTTGCACGCCTTTCACTCTCCTGTATGTTCTGGCCCTGATCTCTCAAAATCTTTTTCGCTCCATCCTTCCACCTCCAATTTGGTCTCCCGTTTCTCCTTTTTCTCTCCATCTCTGACATATATATCTTCTTTGTCAGTCTTTCCTCACTCATTCTCTCCATGTGTCCAAACCATTTCAACATATCCTCTTCTGCTTTCTCGACCATATTCTTTTTATTACCACACATCTCTCTTACCTTTTCTTTACTTACTCAATCAAACCACCTCACACCACATTTTGTCCTCAAACTTTTCATTTCTGACACATCCATCCTCCTCCATACAACCCTATCTATAGCCCATACCTTGCAGCCATATAACATTGTTGGAACCACTATTCCTTCAAACATACCCATTTTTGCTCTTCAAGGTAATAATCTCGCCTTCCACACATTATTGAATGTTCCCAGAACCTTCACCCCTCCCCCACCTTGTGACAGTTCCGTTTCCATGGTTCCATCCATGCTAAATCCACTCCCAGATATCTAAACACTTCACTTCCTCCAGTTTTTCTCATTCAAACTTACCTCCCAATTGACTTGACCCTCAACCCTACTGTACCTAGTAACCTTGTCTTATTCAATTTACTCTTAACTTTCTTTTCCACACACTTTACCAACTCAGTCACCAGCTTCTGCAGTTTCTCACTGAACCAGCCACCAGCGCTTATCATCAGTGAACAACAACTGACTCCTTCCCAGGCTCTCTACATCCCAACAGACTTCATACTTGCCCCTCTTTCCAGGACTCTTGCATTCACCTCCCTAACAACCCCATCCATAAACAAATTAAACAACCATGGAGACATCACACACCCCTGCCGCAAACCTACATTCACTGAGAACCAATCACTTTCCTCTCTTCCTACACGTACACATGCCTTACATCCTCGATAAAAACTTTTCACTGCTTCTAACAACTTGCCTCCCACACCATATATTCTTAATACCTTCCACAGAGCATCTCTATCAACTCTATCATATGCCTTCTCCAGATCCATAAATGCTACATACAAATCCATTTGCTTTTCTAAGTATTTCTCACATACATTCTTCAAAGCAAACACCTGATCCACACATCCTCTACCACTTCTGAAACCGCACTGCTCTTCCCCAATCTGATGCTCTGTACCTGCCTTCACCCTCTCAATCAATACCCTCCCATATAATTTACCAGGAATACTCAACAAACTTATACCTCTGTAATTTGAGCACTCACTCTTATCCCCTTTGCCTTTGTACAATGGCACTATGCACGCATTCCGCCAATCCTCAGGCACCTCACCATGAGTCATACATACATTAAATAACCTTACCAACCAGTCAACAATACAGTCACCCCCCTTTTTTAATAAATTCCACTGCAATACCATCCAAACCTGCTGCCTTGCCGGCTTTCATCTTCCGCAAAGCTTTTACTACCTCTTCTCTGTTTACCAAATCATTTTCCCTAACCCTCTCACTTTGCACACCACCTCGACCAAAACACCCTATATCTGCCACTCTGTCATCAGACACATTCAACAAACCTTCAAAATACTCATTCCATCTCCTTCTCACATCACCACTACTTGTTATCACCTCCCCATTTACGCCCTTCACTGAAGTTCCCATTTGCTCCCTTGTCTTACGCACCCTATTTACCTCCTTCCAGAACATCTTTTTATTCCCCCTAAAATTTACTGATAGTCTCTCACCCCAACTCTCATTTGCCCTTTTTTTCACCTCTTGCACCTTTCTCTTGACCTCCTGTCTCTTTCTTTTATACTTCTCCCACTCAATTGCATTTTTTCCCTGCAAAAATCGTCCAAATGCCTCTCTCTTCTCTTTCACTAATACTCTTACTTCTTCATCCCACCACTCACTACCCTTTCTAAACAGCCCACCTCCCACTCTTCTCATGCCACAAGCATCTTTTGCGCAATCCATCACTGATTCCCTAAATACATCCCATTCCTCCCCCACTCCCCTTACTTCCATTGTTCTCACCTTTTTCCATTCTGTACACAGTCTCTCCTGGTACTTCCCCACACAGGTCTCCTTCCCAAGCTCACTTATTCTCACCACCTTCTTCACCCCAACATTCACTCCTCTTTTCTGAAAACCCATACTAATCTTCACCTTAGCCTCCACAAGATAATGATCAGACAACCCTCCAGTTGCACCTCTCAGCACATTAACATCCAAAAGTCTCTCTTTCGCACGCCTGTCAATTAACACGTAATCCAATAACGCTCTCTGGCCATCTCTCCTACTTACATAAGTATACTTATGTATATCTCGCTTTTTAAACCAGGTATTCCCAATCATCAGTCCTTTTTCAGCACATAAATCTACAAGCTCTTCACCATTTCCATTTACAACACTGAACACCCCATGCATACCAATTATTCCCTCAACTGCCACATTACTCACCTTTGCATTCAAATCACCCATCACTATAACCCGGTCTCGTGCATCAAAACCGCTAACACACTCATTCAGCTGCTCCCAAAACACTTGCCTCTCATGATCTTTCTTCTCATGCCCAGGTGCATATGCACCAATAATCACCCACCTCTCTCCATCAACTTTCAATTTTACCCATATTAATCGAGAATTTACTTTCTTACATTCTATCACATACTCCCACAACTCCTGTTTAAGGAGTATTGCTACTCCTTCCCTTGCTCTTGTCCTCTCACTAACCCCTGACTTCACTCCCCAGACATTTCCAAACCACTCTTCCCCTTTACCCTTGAGCTTCGTTTCACTCAGAGCCAAAACATCCAGGTTCCTTTCCTCAAACATACTACCTATCTCTCCTTTTTTCACATCTTGGTTACATCCACACACATTTAGGCACCCCACTCTGAGCCTTCGAGGAGGATGATCACTCCCCGCGTGACTCCTTCTTCTGTTTCCCATTTTAGAAAGTTAATACAAGGAGGGGAGGATTTCCGGCCCCCCGCTCCCGTCCCCTCTAGTCGCTTTCTACGACACGCGAGGAATACGTGGGAAGTATTCTTTCACCCCTATCCCCAGGGATAATATACATATATATATACATATACACACACACACACATACACACACATACGCACATACCCACACACACACACACATACATATATATACATATGAAAAATGTAAGAAACAATTTAGAAACAAACTTTTAGCTTGAAATGAATGAAAAAAATGAATGTCACATAATGGTTCAACCTCTGGCTATGGAAAAGGAAATGTACAATTTATTCACACAAATAAAAAAAATATATATATATATATACATATATACATATAAATACATATATATACATATATATATATATATATATATATACATATATATATATATATATATATATGTAAAGTGTGTGGTAAAGTGTGTGAAAGAAGAAAGTTGAGAGTAAATGTGAATAAGAGCAAGGTTATTAGGTACAGTAGGGTTGAGGGTCAAGTCAATTGGGAGGTAAGTTTGAATGGAGAAAAACTGGAGGAAGTAAAGTGTTTTAGATATCTGGGAGTGGATCTGGCAGCGGATGGAACCATGGAAGTGGAAGTGAATCATAGGGTGGGGGAGGGGGCAAAAATCCTGGGAGCCTTGAAGAATGTGTGGAAGTTGAGAACATTATCTCGGAAAGCGAAAATGGGTATGTTTGAAGGAATAGTGGTTCCAACAATGTTGTATGGTTGCGAGGCGTGGGCTATGGATAGAGTTGTGCGCAGGAGGGTGGATGTGCTGGAAATGAGATGTTTGAGGACAATATGTGGTGTGAGGTGGTTTGATCGAGTAAGTAATGTAAGGGTAAGAGAGATGTATGGAAATAAGAAGAGCGTGGTTGAGAGAGCAGAAGAGAGTGTTTTGAAATGGTTTGGGCACATGGAGAGAATGAGTGAGGCAAGATTGACCAAGAGGATATATGTGTTGGAGGTGGAGGGAACGAGGAGAAGTGGGAGACCAAATTGGAGGTGGAAAGATGGAGTGAAAAAGATTTTGAGCAATTGGGGCCTGAACATGCAGGAGGGTGAAAGGAGGGCAAGGAATAGAGTGAATTGGATCGATGTGGTATACCGGGGTCGACCTGCTGTCAATGGATTGAATCAGGGCATGTGAAGCGTCTGGGGTAAACCATGGAAAGTTCTGTGGGGCCTGGATGTGGAAAGGGAGCTATGGTTTCGGGCATTATTGCATGACAGCTAGAGTCTGAGTGTGAATGAATGTGGCCTTTGTTGTCTTTTCCTAGAGCTACCTCGCACTCATGAAGGGGGAGGGGGTTGTTATTCCATGTGTGGCGAGGTGGCGATGGGAATGAATAAAGGCAGACTATGAATTATGTACATGTGTATATATGTATATGTCTGTGTGTGGACGTGTATGTATATACATGTGTATGTGGGTGGGTTGGGCCATTCTTTCATCTGTTTCCTTGCGCTACCTTGCTAACGCAGGAGACAGCGACAAAGCAAAATAAATAATTCTTTGTGTATTTGATAATAGAATGTTCAATGATATTTCTTGTGGTAATAGATTAAGAGTTAATAACTGAAATGGCAGTACTCCAGTCAGTACAATGATCATAATTTTTAATGTTATAAAACAAGGCATTTGATTTTTGTCCTGTTCTTATACTGTATTTATTTTGTTTAAGTCTAACAGAAAGATCCTTACCAGTCTGCCTAACATAAAACTTATCACAATTTCTACATGGCACTTTATAGATGCACCCAGGAGAATTTTTTGGTGAATTCCTGATGAAGATATTCTTTATAGTATTATTGTTGCTGAAGGCAACATTTACATTAAAGGATTTAAGCACCATGGGAAGTAAAGTAAAATTATTATTAAAAGGGAGAACTAAAAGATTTTTGGTGTCAATGGGAGGTTTGGGCTCAACTCTATAAAATTATTTCTTTGCTAACTTACATGATTTATCAATGAAAGATATAGGGTACTTTAACTTTAGATCCAGTAGAACATATTTTCTCATACTCATCATCAATATACTCTGGACTGCAAATACGTAATGCCCTAAAGAATATAGATTGAAATGATAATTTAACTCTGTCATGTTGAGATGAGTAATAATGGATATATCAGCATACATTGGTAGGTTTTCTGTAAAGGCTAAACTTAAACTTGTTTCCTTGCCTATGGATCATGCAATCTACAAATGGTAACATACCATTATTTTCATTTTCTACAGTAAATTTGATGGAAGGTACTAGATTGTTAAGTTAGGGGAGAAATATTTGTAAATTTTCATTTGTTGGCCAAACACAAAGAACATCATCTGCATATCTAAACCAAATTGCATGAAAAGGTAAGATATCTTTTAGTAATTTTGTTTCAAAAAATCCCATATAAAGATTAATTAGTACAGGTGAAAGAGGGTTACCCATTGCCATACCAAATTTTTGAGCATAATAATCTCCAATGAATTGAAATACAGTCTTTTATACACAATTTTATCAGTTCAATGAAAACAGACTTTGAAACAGGTAAATGAATATCATCCAAGACTTCAAAATAGATATTCTAAAAGGTCATCAACTGGAACTTTTGTGAAAAGTGAGGAAACATTGATATTGTTAAGCTTGTTGACTAACTCTACATTGTTCATGATATTAGAAATTAAGATCTTAGCCACTAAAGGGCTTAATAAAGAAACTAACCATTTTGACAATTTATTTGTGATGGAGCCTACTGAACTCACTATAGGTCTTGCTGGAAAATTTTGTTTATGTGTTTTGATAAGTCCATACATATATGGCAAATGAAGGGACAAAGATGACAAACTTTTGATAAGAGAACCATTACCTTTCAACAACAACTTCATTTCTTTACTGAAATGGGAATTAACTGCTTCTAGGGGATTCTTATTGAGTTTAGAATATGTTGTGTCATCATATCCGCTTTAGTAATATGTATATACATACATACATAAACACCATACACGCATATATACATATCAACATAAACATACACAGACACTCATATGTACACATGTACATACCTGCACTTGCTGCCTTCATCAATTCCTGCTGACACACAGGAAACAGCAACCCCTCCCCGCCCAGTGAGGTAGCCCCAGGAAAAAACTAAGGCCACATTCGTTCACACTCAGTTTCTAGCACCAAAACCACAGCTCCTTTTCCACATCCAGGCCCCACAGACCTTTCCATTGTTTACCCCAGATGCTTCACGTGCCCTGGTTCAGTTCATTGACAGCATGTCGACCCCAGTATAGCACATTGTTCCAAATCACTGTTCTTTGCACGCCTTTCACTCTCCTGTATGTTCTGGCCCTGATCTCTCAAAATCTTTTTCGCTCCATCCTTCCACCTCCAATTTGGTCTCCCGTTTCTCCTTTTTCTCTCCATCTCTGACATATATATCTTCTTTGTCAGTCTTTCCTCACTCATTCTCTCCATGTGTCCAAACCATTTCAACATATCCTCTTCTGCTTTCTCGACCATATTCTTTTTATTACCACACATCTCTCTTACCTTTTCTTTACTTACTCAATCAAACCACCTCACACCACATTTTGTCCTCAAACTTTTCATTTCTGACACATCCATCCTCCTCCATACAACCCTATCTATAGCCCATACCTTGCAGCCATATAACATTGTTGGAACCACTATTCCTTCAAACATACCCATTTTTGCTCTTCAAGGTAATAATCTCGCCTTCCACACATTATTGAATGTTCCCAGAACCTTCACCCCTCCCCCACCTTGTGACAGTTCCGTTTCCATGGTTCCATCCACTGCTAATTCCACTCCCAGATATCTGAATTACTTCACTTCCTCCAGTTTTTCTCAATTCAAACTTACCTCCCAATTAACTTGTCCCTCAGCCCTACTGAATCTAGTAACCTTGTTCTTATTCAGATTTACTCTCAACTTTCTCTTTTCACACACTTTACCACACTCAGTCACCAACCTCTGCAGTTTCTCACCTGAACCAGCCACCAGCGCATTATCATCAGTGAACAACTGACTAATTTCCTATGCCCTATCATCCACAACAGACTGCATACTTAGTAAAGGATTGGAGTAGTAAGTGTAAGTACTTTAAGACTGTGAGTACTTTAAAATTGAGGTTAGACAAATACTTCACTGATATCTGTTAGCAGTAATGATTGCAGATTACCACAAATTGTCTTTTTTTTCCAGAATCAAGCCACAGAACAGATGTCAAATTGATTGGAAACTTCTTCCAGTCCATACTTATAGGATGTCCATGGTAGTATCACCCCCATGTATACTGCTTGTTATTTACTATCTTCTCTTATTCCTGCTGGCAGTTGAGCTGGAGGGAGAGATGGTGTGGGACGGTGTCATCTATCCATATATCTTCAGATAAAACTAGAGTTACCCTTTGACAGTGGCCTGTTAAGGGTGAGGTATAAAGGCTAAGAAGTGGCACTGGAGTTCAATAGTTATGGAGACTCTATGGCCATGACCACCCCCTTGAGGGAATTCCAGGTGGGAGCAGACATCAGAGATATAGATGGATAGGTATTTTCTTTCTCATCTTATTTGTGCTGGCAGTTGAGCTGGAGGGAGAAGTGATGTGGGAAGGTGTCTTATGCTTTTATATTCTGTTTCTGCTACTTTATTTAGAAAATTGTGGTAGGTAATCTCTATGGACCAACAGATGTCCTGTTATCTGTTCTTGTCATTACAGTATTGCAACTTTTATTCAGAGGCTGCTGGTTGTTTGCTTAGTGGTTGTCATGCCTGTGCTGTATGGTTAGTTCTCTCTTCTGAACCTTACAAGTATTGTCATGGTGATATCTTCATCATACTGCAGACTATTGGTGATGAGTAGGCACTTTTGCACATTGCAAAATGATTTTTCAGAGATGAAATTTGTCATAGTAATAATTACAGTTAATTTTACATTCAATTATACATGATCTTCTCATAGGTTGTCTATTAGTAGTTTTTCTGTTTTTTTGCAGTTACACTTTTGAGGTATTTTCGTAATGAAAGCAAAAAAGCATCTGAGACTGGGAAATCAAGAACATCCCCCAGAAAGGATAACTCTGCTGACTCAGACTGTAAGTTTTTATAAAAGTTTTTAGACATACCATAGATATTTCCCCTCATTTTCATTATAACTTCTAACCAGACATCTAATTTATGTTGAGTCTATGTGCAGTCCTTCATGAATATGGAGGCTAGATCACAGAACCTTTGCTTCTAGTGGCAGTTCCTTCATACTGACTTTTTATGCAGCAGCCTTAGGTTACATGTAGCATTTTGTTACTAATCACATCATGAAACTAAAGTCTGATATAGGTTTTTTACTTTTTAATTTCATATGATAGTACTTACTGTGAATCAGATAACCTATTCTCAGGAAAGCTATTAAAGGTAAGATAAGTTTGATATTTATTGTCCTTATCCCCCATGTTGCAGAAGGGATTTGCTGTTGAAGATGCATCTGTATTGTAAATTTCTGTAAAGTGAACCATTTTTATTTTCCTTGTACACCTTTGTTGTAAGTGAAGATGCATTCACACAGAAATTTTCTTTGGTCAACATGAGTAATGAAAACAATTTTAGATGGAGATATACTTCCCACACATTCCTCGCGTGTCGTAGAAGGTTACTAGAGGGGACGGGAGCGGGGGGCCAGAAATCCTCCCCGCCTTGTATTTTTTAACTTTCTAAAATGGGAAACAGAAGAAGGAGTCACACGGGGAGTGCTCATCCCCATCGAAGGCTCAGACTGGGGTATTTAAATGTGTGTGGATGTAACCAAGATGTGAAAAAAGGAGAGATAGGTAGTATGTTTGAGGAAAGGAACCTGGATGTTTTGGCTCTTGAGTGAAATGAAGCTCAAGGGTAAAGGGGAAGAGTGGTTTGGGAATGTCTTGGGAGTAAAGTCAGGGGTTAGTGAGAGGACAAGAGCAAGGGAAGGAGTAGCAGTACTCCTGAAACAGGAGTTGTAGGAGTATGTGATAGAATGTAAGAAAGTAAATTCTCGATTAATATGGGTAAAACTGAAAGTTGATGGAGAGAGATGGGTGATTATTGATGCATATGCACCTGGGCATGAGAAGAAAGATCATGAGAGGCAAGTGTTTTGGGAGCAGCTGAATGAGTGTGTTAGTGGTTTTGATGCACGAGACCGGGTTATAGTGATGGGTGATTTGAATGCAAAGGTGAGTAATGTGGCAGTTGAGGGAATAATTGGTATACATGGGGTGTTCAGTGTTGTAAATGGAAATGGTGAAGAGCTTGTAGATTTATGTGCTGAAAAAGGACTGGTGATTGGGAATACCTGGTTTAAAAAGCGAGATGTACATAAGTATACGTATGTAAGTAGGAGAGATGGCCAGAGAGCGTTATTGGATTATGTGTTAATTGACAGGCGCGCGAAAGAGAGACTTTTGGATGTTAATGTGCTGAGAGGTGCAACTGGAGGGATGTCTGATCATTATCTTGTGGAGACTAAGGTGAAGATTTGTATGGGTTTTCAGAAAAGAAGAGTGAATGTTGGGGTGAAGAGGGTGGTGAGAGTAAGTGAGCTTGGGAAGGAGACTTGTGTGAGGAAGTACCAGGAGAGACTGAGTACAGAATGGAAAAAGGTGAGAACAATGGAAGTAAGGGGAGTGGGGGAGGAATGGGATGTATTTAGGGAATCAGTGATGGATTGCACAAAAGATGCTTGTGGCATGAGAAGAGTGGGAGGTGGGTTGATTAGAAAGGGTGGTGAGTGGTGGGATGAAGAAGTAAGATTATTAGTGAAAGAGAAGAGAGAAGCATTTTGACGATTTTTGCAGGGAAAAAATGCAATTGAGTGGGAGATGTATAAAAGAAAAAGACAGGAGGTCAAGAGAAAGGTGCAAGAGGTGAAAAAGAGGGCAAATGAGAGTTGGGGTGAGAGAGTATCATTAAATTTTAGGGAGAATAAAAAGATGTTCTGGAAGGAGGTAAATAAAGTGCGTAAGACAAGGGAGCAAATGGGAGCTTCAGTGAAGGGCGCAAATGGGGAGAAGATAACAAGTAGTGGTGATGTGAGAAGGAGATGGAGTGAGTATTTTGAAGGTTTGTTGAATGTGTTTGATGATAGAGTGGCAGATATAGGGTGTTTTGGTCGAGGTGGTGTGCAAAGTGAGAGGGTTAGGGAAAATGATTTGGTAAACAGAGAAGAGGTAGTAAAAGCTTTGCGGAAGATGAAAGCCGGCAAGGCAGCAGGTTTGGATGGTATTGCAGTGGAATTTATTAAAAAAGGGGGTGACTGTATTATTGACTGGTTGGTAAGGTTATTTAATGTATGTATGACTCATGGTGAGGTGCCTGAGGATTGGCGGAATGCGTGCATAGTGCCATTGTACAAAGGCAAAGGGGATAAGAGTGAGTGCTCAAATTTCAGAGGTATAAGTTTGTTGAGTATTCCTGGTAAATTATATGGGAGGGTATTGATTGAGAGGGTGAAGGCATGTACAGAGCATCAGATTGGGGAAGAGCAGTGTGGTTTCAGAAGTGGTAGAGGATGTGTGGATCAGGTGTTTGCTTTGAAAAATGTATGTGAGAAATACTTAGAAAAGCAAATGAATTTGTATGTAGCATTTATGGATCTGGAGAAGGCATATGATAGAGTTGATAGAGATGCTCTGTGGAAGGTATTAAGAATATATGGTGTGGGAGGCAAGTTGTTAGAAGCAGTGAAAAGTTTTTATCGAGGATGTAAGGCATGTGTACGTGTAGGAAGAAAGGAAAGTGATTGGTTCTCAGTGAATGTAGGTTTGCGGCAGTTATGTGTGATGTCTCCATGGTTGTTTAATTTGTTTATGGATGGGGTTGTTAGGGAGGTGAATGCAAGAGTTTTGGAAAGAGGGGCAAGTATGAAGTCTGTTGTGGATGAGAGAGCTTGGGAAGTGAGTCAGTTGTTGTTCGCTGATGATACAGCGCTGGTGGCTGATTCATGTGAGAAACTGCAGAAGCTGGTGACTGAGTTTGGTAAAGTGTGTGAAAGAAGAAAGTTAAGAGTAAATGTGAATAAGAGCAAGGTTATTAGGTACAGTAGGGTTGAGGGTCAAGTCAATTGGGAGGTAAGTTTGAATGGAGAAAAACTGGAGTAAGTAAAGTGTTTTAGATATCTGGGAGTGGATCTGGCAGCAGATGGAACCATGGAAGCGGAAGTGGATCATAGGGTGGGGGAGGGGGCGAAAATCCTGGGATCCTTGAAGAATGTGTGGAAGTCGAGAACATTATCTCGGAAAGCAAAAATGGGTATGTTTGAAGGAATAGTGGTTCCAACAATTTTGTATGGTTGCGAGGCATGGGCTATGGATAGAGTTGTGGGCAGGAGGGTGGATGTGCTGGAAATGAGATGTTTGAGGACAATGTGTGGTGTGAGGTGGTTTGATTGAGTAAGTAATGTAAGGGTAAGAGAGATGTGTGGAAATAAAAAGAGCGTGGTTGAGAGAGCAGAAGAGGGTGTTTTGAAATGGTTTGGTCACATGGAGAGAATGAGTGAGGAACGATTGACCAAGAGGATATATGTGTCGGAGGTGGAGGGAACGAGGAGAAGTGGGAGACCAAATTGGAGGTGGAAAGATGGAGTGAAAAAGATTTTGTGTGATCGGGGCCTGAACATGCAGGAGGGTGAAAGGAGGGCAAGGAATAGAGTGAATTGGATCGATGTGGTATACCGGGGTTGATGTGCTGTCAGTGGATTGAATCAGGGCTTGTGAAGCGTCTGGGGTAAACCATGGAAAGCTGTGTAGGTATGTATATTTGCGTGTGTGGACGTGTATGTATATACATGTGTATGGGGGTGGGTTGGGCCATTTCTTTCGTCTGTTTCCTTGCGCTACCTCGCAAACGCGGGAGACAGCGACAAAGCAAAAAAAAAAAAAATGAATTTTCTCACCACAAATGATAGTAGGTACAGGAAGATATTTAAATTTTATTTACCAGAGATGTTACTGAGCGATGCGTGAGGTGGTTGTGGCAGTTGGGTTGTTATCTTCAAACGCCAAATGTTAGTTTTTCCTCTTTTTATTGAAACACTGCTTTTTTGAGTTATTAACAGAGAACTGTACCTCAGGAAAAGAACAGGCCTGGAGTTGCAGAGGAACCAATGTTCCTTTAGGGGAAGCAGTGTTTCTTAGGGGAGTCAGTGTTCCTTAGCAGGTAGTGAAGGTGTGCATCGCTCTGCAGAGAGCGAGTGAGTCGTGACTAATACATGAGTTAACATACCATTATGTTGAGTGAAATGGTTATGGTATTGTTGACAAAGCATATCCTTTATTAATCTTTGAAAGTTTTCTGATAGTTTTACTGTAAATTATATTGGAACATTACTTGTTTGGGTTATTAATGGTAACCGTGCTTCTGGGAAGGAAGCTGTTTTCCTTTTAGGGAAGCCATGTTCCATGGTGGGTAGCAGAGGTAGTGCATACCCCTCTGCTGACAGTGAGTGAGAGTGTTTGTGTGTGTGTATGTGTGTGTGTGAATTAACATGTACCATCATTTACAAGTACTGTGGTGAGTGAAGTGGTTATGGTATTGTTGATAAAATGTAATCCATGTTTAATTTTGAAAGCTTCCTGATGTAATTGAAAAATTATTTATTTGAGTTATTGATGGAGAACTGTACTTCAAGAAAACAACAGGCCTTTAGCTAGGAAGGAAGCAGTGTACTTTTGGTGATTAATGGAGGTGACATACACCACTTTGCAGCCAGGGAGTATGTTGATTGATGCATGAGTTGGCACATATAATGATAGTGTTGATGGGTTAGGCAAAATCTTCATACTAAAAGAAAAATATAAGAATATAAGAACGTCTTTTCAAGATTTTGTCTATTTTCCAAGACTTCTGGAGAATAACAAAAGATTATTACATGAAAGTATATGAACATATCTAACGGGAACAGGACTCGTAGCCTAATGCAACACTACCTGAGGAACAAGGCTGCTCCTGACAAACTTGGTGCCCAACCCAACCTCATATGAATTCAGTTTAGGGGTTATGGTAATGTTGACAAAGGTAGACATAGCCTATGTTTAACTTCGAAAGCTTACTGATGATTTTACCATAATGTTTTTTAAACGTTGAGTTTTGATAGAGAACTAATTGATGAATTAGCTCTACTGGGACCACCTGCAGGTGATGTATCATGTTGTTTACCAACCGTGCCTACCTATGCAGTTGAGGATATTGTCATATTTTCAGCATTATTTAAGTAAGATATGTCATTGTTTCTTTCATATCAGCTATATAATTCGTTTTGCTGAATGATACTTGCCATCCTCCCAAGAAAAGTCCTAGATGTGGCCAATGATGGGCTTTATATAGTTTATATGTATTTTTTATTATTATACTCTGTCAGTTTCCTGCGTCAGCAAGGTAGCACAAGGAAACAGACGAAGAATGGTTCAGCCCCTACATACACACATATATATATATATATATATATATATATATACATAAACACCCATAGACACACATATGAATACATATACACTTCATCGTATATATACGTATACATACACAGACATATATACACATGTACAATTCATACTTGCTGCCTTCATCCATTTTTGTTGCCTCCCCCACCGTGCAGGAAACGGCATCCCCCACCCCCCGGGATAGGAGAGAAAGAATACCTCCCATGTATTCCCTGTGTGTTGTAGAAGGCGACTAAAGGGGACGGGAGTGGGGGGCTAGAAACCCCCCATCCTTGTGTGTAAATTTCTGAAAAGGGTAGCAGAAGAAGGAGTCAAGCGGGGAGTGCACATCCCCCCTCAAAGAGTCAGATTGGGGTGTCTGAATGTGTGTGGATGTAACCAAGGCGAGAGGAAAGGAGAGATAGGTAGTATGTTTGAGGAAAGAAACCTGGATGTTCTGGCTCCGAGTGAAACAAAGCTCAAGGGGAAGAGTGGTTTGGGAAAGTCTTAGGAGTAAAGTCAGGGGTTTGCGAAAGGACAAGAGCTAAGGAAAGAGTAGCAATACTCCTGAAGCAGGAGTTGTGGGAGTATGTGATAGAGAGTAAGAAAGTATATTCTAGATTGATATGGGTAAAACTGAAAGTGGATGGAGAGACATAGGTGATTATTGGTGCCTATGCAGCTGGTCATGAGGAGAAAGATCATTAGAGGCAAGTGTTCTGGGAGCAGTTGAGTGAGTGTATTAGCAGCTTTGAAGCATGAGACCGGGTTATAGTGATGGGTGATTTAAACGCAAAAGTGAGTAATGTAGCAGTTAAGGGTATGATTGGTGAATGTAGGGATGTCATTCTTGTGTGAATAAAGTGTAAAAATTTTTAGAAAAATACTATTGAAGGTTGTAGATTAGTACTTGGACACAAGACCATGTGAAATATAGATATGAATGGAATATAAATGGCAATGCATGGTGGATGGATGAGATTAGAAATGCTTTGGGGGAGAAGAAAAAAGGCATATGGCATATTTTTTTTAAAGGCATGTGCCAGTGGAAGTTCAGCAGAGGAGGGGGGAAGAATATGTAATGTGAAAGTGGAATGTCAAGAAGCTGATAGAGGAGAGCAAAGAAAGATTAGATGAAGATTTTGGAAGAAAGTTGAGTGAAAAGTTTAGGGAAAATACGAATTTGTACTGAAAGGAGGTGAAAAAGGAAAGAGGTGGAAGTAGGAGTGGAAATGTTAATGTGAGAAGTAAGGAAGGGGTGTTGCTGAATCAAAGGGAATGATTGAGATGAAGATGGAAAGAGTATTTTGAAGCCCTGATGAATGTGGGAGAAAGGGAGGCAGCAGATGTTACATGCATGGGTATGGAGGATGGAAGGAAGAGCGTACAAGTGTAAGGGCTTATAGCAAAAAGGGAGGTAAGAAGGCCAATAATGAGGGTGAAATTAGGAAAGACCCTTGGAGTGGATGTGATTACAGTTGAAATGCTGAAGTATGAAGGAGAAGGTGCGATAGAGTGGATGCATCTTATGTGTGATTTAACATGGAAACAGATGGATGCATCTTATATATGATTTAGCATGGAAACAGAAGGCTGTGCCTGAGGATCGGGTGAAAGCTATTATTGTTCTTTATTTAAAAGAAAAGGTGCAAAGGATGTATGTAGCAATTATAGTGGATATGTCTTCTGTTAAGTATATTACAAAAAGTGAGTACAAGAATATTGATAGATAAAGTGATGGAAGTGACTGGATGCAGAATAAGTGAGGAGCAAAGGTTTTTTAGGAAAGGTAGGGGATATATAGATCATATTTTTGTGGTAAAGATGATTGTGAAAAAGTATATAGCAAAAGGTGAGACGTATACTGCTTTTATGGGTCCAGAGAGAGCGTACGGCAGAGTCAAGTGGAATGGTCTGTGGGATGTGTTAAGGATATATGAGGTAGGGGGACAACTAATGGATGGTGTGAAAGAATTCTGTAGAGGAGCAAATGCTTGTGTAAGAGTGGACGGAGAGTTAAGCAAAAGTTTCAGTATACATGTGAGTGTGAGGCAAAGCTGTGATGTCTTAGTGGCTTTTGATATATATATATGGATGGAGTGATGACAGCATATCTAGTCTGGCCTGACTCTCATCCCAGAAGGTTGAAACTGTGTTTTATGTAAGTGTAGGTGATTGAAGGTAAATGCAAGTAAAAGGAAATTAATGGCGTTTGAAAAGAAACAGAGTGAAAGTATAGATTTTGTAAAATCATATAGAGTGAAAGAAGAAAGTGTACTAAACTGTGCTTTGGATATGGGGGAAGAAAGACTGGAAGAGGTGAGAAAATTTAAGTATTTAGGAGCTGTCTTGGATAAGTTTGGTGATAAGGAGGTAGAGAGCAGTACAGGGTAGAAGAGTCATTGAGTCCCTTAATATGATAATGAAGGGAAGAAGTGTAAGTATGGAAGTGAAAGAAGACAGCGTAGTCCTCCCAACCCTGATTTATGCAGCTGTAACATGGACATGGAATGAGTCACTGAGTCCAGGCTATGGAAAATATCTATATGAGAGGTATGACTAGATGGAATAAAGAAAGTAATTAAGGGTTATATGAGAGATGTGGTATGGCAGGGAATGCAAAGGGAATTGATTGTGGAGTGGTAGAGTGGGTAAAATGCAATAATTTGAGGGGGTTTGGGCATTTGGAAAGAATGCAAGACTGAAAATTTACAAGGAGAGTGTATGATAGTACAAGTAAAGGGGTTGGTGTGAGAGGAAGACCACCTGTGACATGGTCAAATACAGTGGAAGAATACTGGAGGGAGAGAAATAGTGGGAGAATGTGTGGAATGGTGTATGTGAGAGAGGCATGTAAGGTCAGGGATGAGTGGAGACTCTTTTGCTGTGGCCACCCCTTTGATGGGCATCAGATAGATAGATGGATAGTCTCAAGAACAAATGACTGAGCAGTTATAATTTTGATATTAGAATGTTAAACTTTATTAATTTTTACATAGAGGACTTAATAATTGTTTTTATTATGCAGCAGTGGTCAACCAGAAATAGATACAGTTCATGAAAGTAATTGCTGATAGATCTTTTGTTAGTGTAGAGAAATACCTTTCTAATTTTTCTTTTCAGCTGAACGTTCAACGAGCCCAATTTTAAAGTCTCATATAAGAAGAACCAAGCCATGTAGTGAAAGTAAAGGTGGATCATCTATAAAACTCCAAAATTCTAGTTCCAGTTCAAACATTTTAGCAGATAGACCACCTACTGTCGTTTTTTATCAACATTCATCTACCTCAGCTACATCTAAAGGAGAAGAAACTGATTCTTCTAAACAGTCAACAAAGGATGAGGATCACATCCATGACAAAACTGTAGCTACCCAGCCTAATACAGAAAACAATTGTAAAGGTATGTGGTACTAGTTTATATCTGCTACATTGAATGTAATGATATATATACAGGTGTCTCTTGCTGTTTGCAGGGATTGTGTTCCTGGGAACCTTGTGAACAGCAAAAACATGAACAGCAAGACATTTATTCAGTGGGAAATATGGGTGAGGGGCATGGGGTTGCAGAGCACCATGTATTTTTGTAGAATAAGAAAATATAAGATAAGAAGAGTATGTGTTGGGGTGAAGAGAGTGGTGAGAGTAAGTGAGCCTGGAAAGGAGACTTGTGTGAGGAAGTACCAGGAGAGATTGAGTACAGAATGGAAAAAGTTGAGAGCAAATGATGTAAGTGGGGGAGGAATGGGATGTATTTAAGGAAGCAGTGATGGCTTGCGCAAAAGATGCTTGTGGCGTGAGAAAGGTGGGAGGTGGGCAGATTAGAAAGGGTAGTGAGTGGTGGGATGAAGAAGTAAGATTCTTAGTGAAAGAGAAGAGAGAGGCGTTTGGATGATTTTTGCAGGGAAGTAGTGCAAATGAATGGGAGATAAATAAAAGAAAGGCAGGAGGTCAAGAGAAAGGTGCAAGAGGTGAAAAAGAGGGTAAATGAGAGTTGGGGTGAAAGAGTATCATTTAATTTTCGGGAAAATAAAAAGATGTTTTGGAAGGGGGTAAATAAAGTGTGTAAGACAAGAGAACAAATGGGAACCGGTAAAGGGGGCTAATTGGGAGGTAATAACAAGAAACGGTGAAGTGAGGAGATGGAGTGAGTATTTTGAAGGTTTGTTGAATGTGTTTGATGATAGAGTGGCAGATATAGGATGTTTTGGTCAAGGTGGTGTGCGAAGTGAGAGGGGTCAAAGAGAATGGTTTGGTAAACAGAGAAGAGATAGTAAAAGCTTTGTGGAAGATGAAAGCCGGCAAGGCATCGGATTTGGATGGTATTGCAGTGGAATTTATTAAAAAAGGGGGTGACTGCTATTGTTGACCAGGTGGTAAGGATATTCACTGTATGTATGGTTCATGGTGAGGTGCCTGAGGATTGGCGGAATGCATGCACAGTGCTGTTGTACAAAGGCAAAGGGATAAAGGTAAGTGTTCAAATTACAGAGGTATAAGTTTGTTGAGTATTCCTGGGAAATTATATGGGAGGGTATTGATTAAGAGGGCGAAGGCATGTACAGAGCATCAGATTGGGGAAGAACAGTGTGGTTTCAGAAGTGGTAGAGGATGTGTGGATCAGATGTTTGCTTTGAAAAATTTTTTTTTTTTTTTTTTTTTTTTTTTTATACTTTGTCGCTGTCTCCCGCGTTTGCAAGGTAGCGCAAGGAAACAGACGAAAGAAATGGCCCAACCCCCCCCCCCCCATACACATGTACATACACACGTCCACACACGCAAATATACATACCTACACAGCTTTCCATGGTTTACCCCAGACGCTTCACATGCCTTGATTCAATCCACTGACAGCACGTCAACCCCTGTATACCACATGGCTCCAATTCACTCTATTCCTTGCCCTCCTTTCACCCTCCTGCATGTTCAGGCCCCGATCACACAAAATCTTTTTCACTCCATCTTTCCACCTCCAATTTGGTCTCCCTCTTCTCCTCGTTCCCTCCACCTCCGACACATATATCCTCTTGGTCAATCTTTCCTCACTCATTCTCTCCATGTGCCCAAACCATTTCAAAACACCCTCTTCTGCTCTCTCAACCACGCTCTTTTTATTTCCACACATCTCTCTTACCCTTACGTTACTTACTCGATCAAACCACCTCACACCACACATTGTCCTCAAACATCTCATTTCCAGCACATCCATCCTCCTGCGCACATCTCTATCCATAGCCCACGCCTCGCAACCATACAACATTGTTGGAACCACTATTCCTTCAAACATACCCATTTTTGCTTTCCGAGATAATGTTCTCGACTTCCACACATTTTTCAAGGCTCCCAAAATTTTCGCCCCCTCCCCCACCCTATGATCCACTTCCGCTTCCATGGTTCCATCCGCTGCCAGATCCACTCCCAGATATCTAAAACACTTCACTTCCTCCAGTTTTTCTCCATTCAAACTCACCTCCCAATTGACTTGACCCTCACCCCTACTGTACCTAATAACCTTGCTCTTATTCCCATTTACTCTTAACTTTCTTCTTCCACACACTTTACCAAACTCAGTCACCAGCTTCTGCAGTTTCTCACATGAATCAGCCACCAGTGCTGTATCATCAGCGAACAACAACTGACTCACTTCCCAAGCTCTCTCATCCCCAACAGACTTCATACTTGCCCCTCTTTCCAGGACTCTTGCATTTACCTCCCTAACAACCCCATCCATAAACAAATTAAACAACCATGGAGACATCACACACCCCTGCCGCAAACCTACATTCACTGAGAACCAATCACTTTCCTCTCTTCCTACACGTACACATGCCTTACATCCTCGATAAAAACTTTTCACTGCTTCTAACAACTTGCCTCCCACACCATATATTCTTAATACCTTCCACAGAGCATCTCTATCAACTCTATCATATGCAAAAAATACTTTGAAAAACAGATGGATTTGTTTGTAGCATTTATGGATCTGGAGAAGGCATTTGATAGAGATGCTTTGTAGGAGGTATTAAGATTATATGGTGTGGGAGGTAAGTTGTTTGAAGCAGTGAAAAGTTTTTATCAAGGATGTAAGGCATGTTTACAAGTAGGAAGAGAGAAAAATGATTGGTTCACAGTGAATGTCGGTTTGTGGCAGGGGTGTGTAATATCTACATTGGTTGTTTAACTTATTTATGGATGGGGTTGTTAGGGAGGTGAATGCAAGAGTTTTGGAGAGAGCGGCTAGTATGCAGTCTGTTGTGGATGAGAGGGCTTGGGAGGTGAGTCAGTTCGCTGATGATACAACGCTGGTGGCTGATTCGGTCGGGAAACTGCTGAAGCTGTTGACTGGTAAAGTGTGTGAAAGAAGAAAGCTGAGAATAAATGTGAATAAGAGCAAGGAGGTTCTTTAGGGTTGAGGGTCAAGTTAATTGGGAGGTAAGTTTGAATGGAGAAAAACTGGAGGAAGTGAAGTGTTTTAAGTATCTGGGAGTGGATTTAGCAGCGGATGGAGCCATGTAAGTGGAAGTGAGTCATAGGGTGGGGGAGGGGGCGAAAGTTCTGGGAGTGTTGAATAATGTGTGGAAGGCAAGAACATTACCTCGGAAAACAAAAATGGGTATGTTTGATGGAATAGTGGTTCCAACAGTGTTATATGGTTGCAAGGCATGGGCTATAGATCGGGCTGTTAAGAGTAACCAGTGTTGGGGATACTGTAGTGCATGCTGTGCTCAGGAGGTTGGTTAGTGGGACTAGGGTGAGAATAATTTTTATAATTTACTTTTCATGTTTACAGATTCTTTAGGAGATACAAGCCCAGTATTACAGAAAAGAGTTTTGAAGGAAATGGATGACTCAAATTGTAATTCTACATCCAAAATTTCTACACCACCCAGCACTAGCATATCTCAGAAGACAGCAGTTGTCCAAAATCCATCTAGTATATTTCCGCATCGTACTCTGTCTAAACCCCTTTTTGTTGGAGCCCCAAGTCCTGATCTAAAAGAAGAGGAGGTCGGCAGCAATAATGAGGGTGATAATGGTGAAGAGTCATCATCCGACAGTCCTCTGGGTGGAATCTCTATGAGGGAGTTAATCAGTATGACATCACCAGCAAAGAAGGAGAAAGTTTCCAGTTCTTCTGATATTGATCAGGATAGTCAGGATAGTCATGTAATTAGAATGAAGGTATGTTTATCTGGATATTGTAAACAATATCCAGATATAGATGACTGTGTGTTTAATGTGAAATATTAATCTTGTATTATGGAGCTCAGTTAGTCCCAGAACTTTTTTGTTGATCCAAGCTTTCTATGTGTTCAGTTAGATTATATTTAGAGAGATATCTCTTTTACTAATTGTGGTTTTGATTGTCTTAAGATGCAGCTTTATACTCGCTATTTTTGTGCATGAACTCCATCTTCAGATATTCTAAAGGAAGGTTCAGTCTATTGAGATAGATATTTACTGTCACAAAAGCAAGAATGAACCTATCATGGTCAAAGAAAGAACAAGGCTTTTACCACCTCTTTTCACCAAATCACTTGCCATGACTCTTGCTTTGCATACCTCCACATCCCAAACACCCAAGATCTTCCACCCTTTCATCCAATACATTCAACAGCCCTTCAAAATACTGACTTCATCTGTTCACCTCTTATTTGCCTGTTGCTTCTTTTCCATCTGCCCCCTTACTGATAATTCCAGTTATTCTTTTGTTCTCACACTATGCATCACCTTCCAATACAATTTCTTAACCTCCCTGAAGTTTGTTGAAACTCTATCTCAACATTTATTTGCCCTATTCTTCAACCCCTGATCCTTCCTCTTGGTCTCCTGATATTCCCTCATTTTTATTTATGTTAATTATACTTTGTTGCTGTCTCCTGCGTTAGCAAGGTA
This sequence comes from Panulirus ornatus, assembly GCF_036320965.1. Taxonomy (NCBI): domain Eukaryota; kingdom Metazoa; phylum Arthropoda; class Malacostraca; order Decapoda; family Palinuridae; genus Panulirus; species Panulirus ornatus. The sequence goes on along the minus strand of NC_092227.1, from coordinate 75,117,531 downwards.
GTGCAAGGAAACAGACAAAAAAATGGCCCAACCCACCCACATACACATGTATACACATACACGCCCAACACGCATATACACATACCTATACATTTCAGTGTATGCATACATATACATACACAGACAAATGCATATATACACATGTACATATTCGTACTCATTGCCCTCAGCCATTTCTGTCGCCGCCCCACCATACATGAAATGGCACCCCCCTCCCCCCGCCTGCGTGCAAGGTAGTGATAGGAAAAGACAACAAAGGCCACATTTGTTCACACTCAGTCTATAGCTGTCATATGTAATGCACTGAAACCATAGCTCCCTTTCCACATCCAGGCCCCACAATACTTTCCATGATTTCCCCAGACACTTCACATGCCCTGGTTCAATCCATTGACAGCACATCGACCCTGGTATACCACATTATTCCAATTTACTCTATTCCTTGCATGCCTTTCACCCTTTGCATGTTCAGGCCCCAATCACTCAAAATCTTTTTCACTCCATCCTTCCACCTCCAATTTGGTCTCCCACTTCTCCTCGTTCCCTCCACCTCCGACACATATATCCTCTTTGTCAATATTTCCTCACTCATTCTCTCCATGTGACCAAGCCATTTCAATACACTCTCTTCTGCTCTCTCAACCACACTCTTTTTATTACCACACATCTTTCTTACCCTTTTGTTACTTACTCAATCAAACCACCTCACACCACATATTGTCCTCAAACATCTCATTTCCAACACATCCACCCTCCTTCGCACAACTTTATCTATAGCCCACGCCTTGCAACCATATAACATTGTTGGAACCACTATTCCTTCAAACATACCCATTTTTGCTTTTTGAGGAGATAATGTTTTCGCCTTCCACACATTCTTCAACATATTTAGAATACTTCACTTCCTCCAGCTTTTCTCCACTCAACTTACCTCCCAATTGACTTGTCCCTCAACCCTAATGTACCTAATAATCTTGCTCTTATTCACATTTACTCTGAGCTTTCTTCTCTCACACACTTTACCAAACTCAGTCACCAGTTTCTGTAGTTTCTTACCTGAATCAGCCACCAGCGCTGTATCATCCGCGAACAACAACTGACTCACTTCCCAAGCCCTCTCATCCACAACAGACTGCATACTTGCCCCTCTCTCCAAAGCTCTTGCATTCAGTTCCCTAACAACCCCATCCATAAACAAATTTAACAACATGGAGACATCACACACCCCTGCCACAAACCAACATTCACAGAGAACCAATCACTTTCCTCTCTTCCTACTCGTACACATGCCTTACATCCTCGATAAAAAATTTTCACTGCTTCTAGCAACTTACCTCCCTCATTATATACTCTTAATACCTTCCACAGAACATCTCCATCAACTCTTATCATATGCCCTCTCCAGATCCATATATGCTACATACAAATCCATCTGTTTTTCTACGTATTTCTCACATACATTCTTCAAAGCAAACACCTGATCCACACATCCTCTACTACTTCTGAAACCACACTGCTCTTCCCCAATCTGATGCTCTGTACATGCCATCACCCTCTCAATCAGTACCCTCCCATATAATTTCCCAGGAATACTCAACAAATTTATACCTGGGGATAGGGGAGAATGAATACTTCCCACATATTCCCTGCGCGTCGTAGAAGGCAACTAAAAGGGAAGGGAGCAGGGTGCTGGAAATCCTCCCCTCTCGTTTTTTTTATTTTTTATATCTCCAAAAGAAGGAACAGAGAAGGGGGCCAGGTGAGGATATTCCCTCAAAGGCCCAGTCCTCTGTTCTTAGCGCTACCTCGTTAACGCGGGAAATGGTGAATAGTATGAAAGAAAGAAAAAGAATTTGAACACTCACCTTTTTCCCCTTTGCCTTTGTACAGTGGCACTATGAATGTATTCCACCAATCCTCTGGCACTTCGCCATGAACCATACATACATTTAATATCCTCACCAACCAGTCAACAACAGTCACCCCCTTTTTTGATAATTTCCACAGCAATACCATCCAAACCTGCCGCCTTGCCGGCTTTCATCTTCCGCAAAGCTTTCTCTACCTCTTCTCTGTTTACCAAATCATTCTCCCTGACCCTCTCACTTTGCACACCACCTCAACCAAAACATCCTATATCTGCCACTCTGTTATCTGACACATTCAACGAACCTTCAAAATACTCACTCCATCTCCCTCTCACTTCACCACTACTTGTTATTATGATGATATAATAAAAAATTATGTTTTTAGGTAGTCAAACGCGTTCGCCTCGTGGCATCAAGTGATGAAGATGAAGACTTGGTGCCTCCTGCAAAGAAACAGCAACTGAATGGTCATAACAGTTCTTCCTCAGAAGATTCTTGTTGTCCACCTGATGATGACACCATTGAAAAATTTTTACAAATGTGGGAGTGTGTGTATCCATTTATAGAAAAAATGGTAAGTAGGTTTTTGATTTGATATTGATAATATGTAAGATAAGCTAAGAATAGGTCTAAAGCTCATTTGTAGGCGACTTTTACATAAAAGAGATATGATTTACAGACAAAAGTATTATTTGCTGCATGATTTTATAGTTCATTGGGCTTCATGTTTAAGAATGAAGCCTAAACTTGACATTACTTGTTATTTATGGGCTATAGATATTTATTTTATCCCTAGAGATAAGGGAGAAAGAATACTTCCCATGTATTCCCTGCATGTCGTAGAAGGCGACTAAAGGGTTGGGAGTCGGGGACTGGAAATCATCCCCTCCAGTTTTACTATTCCAGAGGAAGGAACAGAGATAAGGGCCAAGTGAGGAGTTTTCCGTCTTAGGCTCAGTCATTTATTGTTGAATGCTACCTAGCTAATGCTGGAAATGGCAAGTATATATGAAAAAGAATATATTTGTTAGTGTAACATTTTATTTTATTTCTTTATTATACTTTGTCGCTGTCTCCTGCATTAGCAAGGTAGCGCAAGGAAACAGACGGAAGAATGGCCCAACCCACCCACATACACATGTATATACTTACACATCCACACACGCACATATACATACCTATACATTTCAACATATACATATATATACATACACAGACATATACATATATACACATGTACATAATTCATACTGTCTGCCTTTATTCATTCCCATCGCTACCCCGCCACACATGAATTGACAACCCACTCCCCTTGCATGCGTGCAAGGTAGCACTATGAAAAGACAACAAAGGCCACATTCATTCACACTCAGTCTCTAGCTGTCATGTATAATGCACCGAAACCACAGCTCCCTTTCCATATCCAGGCCCACAAAACTTTTCATGGTTTACCCCAGATGCTTCACATGCCCTGGTCAATCCATTGACAGCACATTGACCCTGGTATACCACATCATTCCAGTTCACTCTATTCCTTGCACACCTTTCACCCTCCTGCATGTTCAGGCCCCAATTGCTCAAAATCTTTTTCACTCTATCCTTCCACCTCCAATTTGGTTTCCCACTTCTCCTCGTTCCCTCCACCTCTGACACATATATCCTCTTTCTCACTCTTTCCTCACTCATTCTCTCCATGTGACAAAACCATTTCAAAACACCCTCTTCTGCTCTCTCAACTACACTCTTTTTATTACCACACATCTCTTACCCTTTCATTGCTTACTTAATCAAACCACCTCACACCACATAGTGTCCTCAAACATCTCATTTCCAACATACCCACCCTCCTCCACACAACTCTATCTATAGCCCACACCTCACAACCATATAACATTGTTGGAACCACTATACCTTCAAAGATACCCATTTTGCTTTCTGAGATAATGTTCTCACCTTCCACACATTTTTCAATGCTCCCAGAACTTTCGCCCTCTCCCCCACCCTGTGATTCACTTCTGCTTCCATGGTTTCATCCGCTGCCAAATCCACTCCCAGATATCTAAAACACTTCACTTCCTCCAGTTTTTCTCCATTCAAATTCACCTCCCAATTGACTTGTCCCTCAACCCTACTGTACCTAATAACCTTGCTCTTATTCACATTTACTCTCAGCTTTCTTCTTTCACACACTTTACCAAACTCAGTCACCAGCTTCTGCAGTTTCTCACCTGAATCAACCACCAGTGCTGTATCATCAGCGAACAACAACTGACTCACTTCCCAAGCCCTCTCATCCACAACAGACTGCATACTTGCCCCTCTCTCCAAAACTCTTGCATTCACCTCCCTAACAATCCCATCCATAAACACATTAAACAACCATGGAGACATCACGCACCCCTGCCACAAACCGACATTCACTGAGAACCAGTCAGTTTCTTCTCTTCCTACTTGTACACATGCCTTACATCCTCAATAAAAACTTTTCACTGCTTCTAGCAACATGCCTCCCACACCATATACTCTTAATACCTTCCACAGGGCATCTCTATCAACTCTTATCATGTGCCTTATCCAGATCCATAAATGCTACATACAAATCCATTTGTTTTCTAAGTATTTCTTACATACATTCTTCAAAGCAAACACTTGACCCACACATCCTCTACCACTTCTGAAACCACACTGCTCTTCCCCTATCTGATGCTTTGTACATGCCTTCACCCTCTCAATCAATACCCTCCCATATAATTTCCCAGGAATACTCAACAAACTTATACCTTTGTAATTTGAGCACTCACCTTTATCCCCTTTGTACAATGGCACTATGCAAGCATTCCGCCAATCCTCAGGCACCTCACCATGAGTCATAAATGGTAAATAAAATAGGTAATAGATACTAGATTCCTGAGTATTATGTGGTTTAGCTAATGGTGAGGGCACTCAGGCTGCAAGCAGTCGGGAGCAAAAAGTAAAGTAATACCTCCAGACAAGAGATAGTGAACCAACATTGTGACATAGACCAGCTTAGTCAAGTTGTATGTTTAGACAGGCAGAGTTGATAAGCCTAACTGTATAAACTGTCTAGTAAATATGTAGAGTTAGAAGTGACCTAGATGTGAGAGTGGTAGACCATTCAAGGGCAAGTCAGACCTTTGGATAACTGGATCAGCTGTTCAAGAAAGAATTTATGGCATCTGAACAGTGCTTCCAGTTTCATAGAGGCAGACTTCGTTATTTGATCAGTGATAGGTGTTCAGGAGAGGTGAGATGTTAGTGATACCCAGTATGATCAGTATATTAAATTGTGGCATTACACACCTATCAAAAGAGACAAGAATGTTAATAGGAAGGATGATATGAGGAAAATTTATTGGAGAAATTTACAGAGCTGAAGAGGGTATGCTAAAATGGTTTGGACATATGGAGAGGATGAGTAAGAAGTTACATATCAGATGTGGAGGGAACAAGGAAAAGGGGGAAATCAAGGATGAGGTGGAAGGATGGAATGGAAGATGCAATGAGTGCTCAGAGCCTGAACTTGCAGGAGGGTGCAGGACAATGCAAGGAATACAGCAAATTGGAGTGACTTGCCGTTAGTGTACTGAGACAGGGCATATGAAGCAGTCTGAAGAAACCATGGAAAGGTATTTGGGGCCTCAATGTGGATTGGGGTTCTGGTTCAGTGTATTATACATGACAGCTAGAAAGTGGATGTAAGCAAATAAGGCCATTTCCTCATCTATTCCTAGTGCTTCATTGCTAACAAGGGATACAGTGAACAAGCATAAAAAGAAATATGTAATTCTATATTTTTGATTCTTATTTCAGGAATTTTTAGATATATATCGAGAAAATAAGTGGGATGCCAAACTTACAATGACACAGCTGGGGAAGCTTAGTAAACAAAGAAAAACAAAGCAGAGACTTGAAAAAATTGAAGAGGAGCTTGCCAAGAAAAAAGTAATAGCTGAGAAGAAAGAAGAAAAGAAGAAGCAGAAAACAACTGAGAAGGAATTGGAATCAATGGCACGAGCAGCCATGAAGGAGAAATTAAAAGCACGAAAGGCATCCTGGAAAGGTAGGTTTTTAAGCAAACAAATTTCCTTTTTTTTTGGAGCTGACTGAGCACTGGCAAAAGAATGCCTCGGGCATAACCGTCTCTTATGAAAGGTGAGATAAGTAGTATAGATAAAAAGAATGTATGAAGGATGAAATCCTCAGGTGGTAGTAGTTTGTAGACCTGACTCTTAAACTTTTCATTGCACCTTATTTCTGTAATTACCTGCTTCATGTTCATTGAAATAATCTAGAAATTTTTCCCTTACAGAATATTTCTGTATCATATATATTTGAAGAAAATGCCCAGAAAGATAGTACCTGTAGTGGATATTCACCAGATCTAGTGAATCTAATGGTCCCTTCAGTAGATTTTTGGACTGAATCAGGGAATTGAAAGGATATATAGGACCATACTGTGTAGAGGGGGGTCAGGACATAGAGCTAAATAGGTACATGAAATAACTCATCATTATGTGAGTTTCCAAGTAAATAGGAGCTTAGAGACCATAGGCAAAAAACATTTGAAATGATAATCAAAATGTTATGTAAACAATGGAAATGATGTACAATATTATACTCAAAACATTAGTAATGATTAGTTATTGATGTACTAAAACAGGTGTAGCATTAACAGTGTGCATTGATACACAGTGAAGGCAGCTGGATGGCCAGCAGTGACCCTGTTACACACCATCGCATAGTTGATAGGCTTTTTAAGAGTGGAGTAAGGTTGGAAGATGGGGTCAGGAGGTTGAATATTTGGAGCTACAGTTGGTGAAAGATGATTAAACCGTATGGTGTTAATTGAATGTTGATGAAGTGAATGATTACTGTAGTTGCTGACAAAGTGCAGGCAGAAGTATGCCTCATTCAAAGTGATGTTATTTAAAAAGGTTATTTATTTTTTTTTTTTCATACGATTCGCCATTTCCCGCGTTTGCGAGGTAGCGTTAAGAACAGAGGACTGGGCCTTAGAGGGAAAATCCTCACCTGGCCCCCTTCTCTGTTCCTTCTTTTGGAAAATTAAAAAAAAAAAAAACGAGAGGGGAGGATTTCCAGCCACCCGCTCCCATATATATATATATATATATATATATATATATATATATATATATATATATATATATATATGTATATATATATATATATATTTTTTATTTATTATTTTTATTATACTTTGTCGCTGTCTCCCGCGTTTGCGAGGTAGCGCAAGGAAACAGACGAAAGAAATGGCCCAACCCACCCCCATACACATGTATATACATACGTCCACACACGCAAATTATATGGTATGTATTAAAAGAAAGAAAGCATGCTATGTGAAACAACAGCCATTTGCATAATGAAAGCCCAAACTTAGGGATGGGATAAATGCAGACAAGTCATGAGAGCAATAGCCAAAATAATTACCATTGAAATGAGAGAGGGCAGCAACAAAAGCATCTTAGGAGATGGAGAGAGGTTGGAGAAAGGTAATAGCAAAGAGATGTGATATAAATTGCCTTTGATTTCAGTCTTGCTGAAGGAGAGGTGGAAGAAGAGTCACACCAAATTATGAAAGTAGTACTCCATATAGGGGCAAATGAGCCTACATTAGATATGGAAGAGCAACTCTGACCAAAATTAGTGTGTCAACTATGCAATACCCCCTAGTCTTTGGGAAATAGATTTTGTGATGTCCAGTGTAGGGTGTCCAGGATAGAGTAGAGAATGAGTATGAATTTGTTATTGCAAGGTTGAGGTGTGGCACTTTGAAATTTGATATCAGAAAATTTTTAAGAATTAGAAAGACATTTAGGTAGAAATGCATTTTTGTACTTTTTTTTTATGTTTGTTGGCTCCAGTCGTGGACAAAAGCTCACATCAAGGCCAGGCCTTAATCAAAATAAAGAGAGAATTATGAAACGAAAAAAGAAAAGCCAAGGAAAAGTATTTACAAATTTTTGAGAAAGTGAAAAACCTGTCTTCTGAAATTTGCCAGGTCATTGTTATTGGGAGATACATGAGAAGGTAGAGAGTTCCGAAGCTTTGACGTGGGGAAAGAAGCAGATATTAAAACAGCCCACCCGTGAGTTGCTGATGGCCGCACAATAATCATGTGATGCAGCAGCTTGCCGAGTATTGCATGGTTTAGCTAGTGGCGTGGTTACACAAGGAGCCAGCTCTTGGGAGCAGAAACCGAAGTAATACCTATAGAAGAAGGAAAATGGACCAGCATTGCAGTGTAGAGCAAGGAGGTCAAGCTTGGAAATTAGCCTGGGACAGTTTATGAGGCGGACCACTTTCGACTTTGCCAAGTAAGGATGTAGAGCTAGAACCACCTCAAATGTAAGAGGGGTACTCCATACAAGAACAAATCATTATCTTGTATAAACAGAGCAACTATTTGTAAGACGAAGTTTTGACATCTAAACAGGATGGCCAGTTTCTTAGAGGAAGAGTTAGCTATTCCTGTAATGTGGTGTTTCCAAGAAAGAGTGGATGTTACAGTAATACCAAGAAATGTTCATTGAGTCAAGAGGTCGAATTACTGAACTGTCAAAGGAGAGACAAGAGTTGTGAGGAGTTTTCAGTAGAGAGATGGGTAGAAGCTGGGTCTTGGAGGCCTTAATATTAACATGATTTTGTGTACCCACTGAGATATCCTGTCCAATTCTGAGTTTACTGAGGAAGCCTTGACAAAATGAGATGCAGATCGAGTGAGAGAAAAGGAAGCAGAATTGAAAGATGTGGATGAATGCAGTGTTGATTTGTTAGCATATGAGTGCAGTGTTGATTTGTTAGCATATGAATGCATTGATTATTTGTGGAGGAGAGGAACTCATTGAGAAAAGGAGAAAAAGTGTAGGGGACAGGACAGAACCTTGAGGAATTCTGCTGTTTATGGTGAAAAAGGGGAGAGACTGATCCATCAACAACCAGATAGGAAACGAGATATGAAGAAGCAAAGTGAGAGAGGGAAGCTAAAAGATGGGAGGTTAGAGATGAGACCCCAATGCCATACCCTGTCTGAAGCCTTAGATATGTTAAGGGCAACTACACATAACTCTCCAAAATCTTTCATGGATGATTATCAGACATTAGTATAATAGAAATGAATATCACCAGTGGATCTCACCTTACAGAAGCCATACTGGTGATCAGAGAGAAGAGTGCGATTTTTGAGGTGCATAAGAATATGGAAGTTGAGTAGGGATTCAAAGACTTTGAAAATGGTAAATGTCAAAGCAATTGGACGATAGTTAGAGGGTCAGATATCCTGGGGTTCAAATGACTTCCAATCCTTCTGCTTTAGTGCTCGACAGAAACTCGTACATCACATATTATGTTGCAACTCAATTCACTACACTTGTAATTCAAATTGCACCATATTGATTTTGATTCCTACTCTTTATGCACCTCTTATTTGGTGAGAATTTTACTTCTGTGATTGTTTTTGTTGATGTGTTCTGAATAGATTTTCTTGCATGTAAACATGTGCTCAATGTATTTATACACAGCCATGTAATTCTTACCAATAAACCTTTTTGTACACTGTCTGTCTTTGAAGAGCTTTAGGTAGATACATTAGGTATAAGTAATATGTAGGGACATTACCTGGGAGCATTAGATAGAAATAGTAGATTGGAACATTAAGTAGATACATTAGGTATAAGTAATAGGTGTGGGAGGAAAGTTGTTAGAAGCAGTGAAAAGTTTTTATCGAGGATGTAAGGCATGTGTACGTGTAGGAAGAGAGGAAAGTGATTGGTTCTCAGTGAATGTAGGTTTGCGGCAGGGGTGTGTGATGTCTCCATGTTTGTTTTTGTTGATGTGTTCTGAATAGATTTTCTTGCATGTAAACATGTGCTCAATGTATTTATACACAGCCATGTAATTCTTACCAATAAACCTTTTTGTACACTGTCTGTCTTTGAAGAGCTTTAGGTAGATACATTAGGTATAAGTAATATGTAGGGACATTACCTGGGAGCATTAGATAGAAATAGTAGATTGGAACATTAAGTAGATACATTAGGTATAAGTAATAGGTGTAGGAGGGAAGTTGTTAGAAGCAGTGAAAAGTTTTTATCGAGGATGTAAGGCATGTGTACGTGTAGGAAGAGAGGAAAGTGATTGGTTCTCAGTGAATGTAGGTTTGCGGCAGGGGTGTGTGATGTCTCCATGGTTGTTTAATTTGTTTATGGATGGGGTTGTTAGGGAGGTAAATGCAAGAGTTTTGGAAAGAGGGGCAAGTATGAAGTCTGTTGGGGATGAGAGAGCTTGGGAAGTGAGTCAGTTGTTGTTCGCTGATGATACAGCGCTGGTGGCTGATTCATGTGAGAAACTGCAGAAGCTGGTGACTGAGTTTGGTAAAGTGTGTGGAAGAAGAAAGTTAAGAGTAAATGTGAATAAGAGCAAGGTTATTAGGTACAGTAGGGTTGAGGGTCAAGTCAATTGGGAGGTGAGTTTGAATGGAGAAAAACTGGAGGAAGTGAAGTGTTTTAGATATCTGGGAGTGGATCTGGCAGCGGATGGAACCATGGAAGCGGGAGTGGATCATAGGGTGGGGGAGGGGGCGAAAATTCTGGGGGCCTTGAAGAATGTGTGGAAGTCGAGAACATTATCTCGGAAAGCAAAAATGGGTTTGTTTGAAGGAATAGTGGTTCCAACAATGTTGTATGGTTGCGAGGCGTGGGCTATGGATAGAGTTGTGCGCAGGAGGATGGATGTGCTGGAAATGAGATGTTTGAGGACAATGTGTGGTGTGAGGTGGTTTGATCGAGTGAGTAACGTAAGGGTAAGAGAGATGTGTGGAAATAAAAAGAGCGTGGTTGAGAGAGCAGAAGAGGGTGTTTTGAAGTGGTTTGGGCACATGGAGAGAATGAGTGAGGAAAGATTGACCAAGAGGATATATGTGTCGGAGGTGGAGGGAACGAGGAGAAGGGGGAGACCAAATTGGAGGTGGAAAGATGGAGTGAAAAAGATTTTGTGTGATCAGGGCCTGAACATGCAGGAGGGTGAAAGGAGGGCAAGGAATAGAGTGAATTGGAGCGATGTGGTATACCGGGGTTGACGTGCTGTCAGTGGATTGAATCAAGGCATGTGAAGCGTCTGGGGTAAACCATGGAAAGCTGTGTAGGTATATATATTTGCGTGTGTGGATGTATGTATATACATGTGTATGGGGAGGTTGGGCCATTTCTTTCGTCTGTTTCCTTGCGCTACCTCGCAAATGCGGGAGACAGCGACAAAGTATAATAAAAAAAAAAAAATAATTACCTGGGAGCATTAGATAGAAATAGTAGATTGGAACATTAAGTACACTCATTAGGTAATAACAGCTGGTGGGAACATTATGTAGGAGCCTTTGAAAACACTGCACTAGAGTTGCCCTTTGCCAGTGGCCTGTTAAGGGTTAGGCACTAAAGGTTAAGAAGCAGCACTAGAGCCCACCAGTTATATAGAGACTTTTGCCATGATCACCCCTTCATGGGAGTTCCCAAAGGGAACGGGCATCAGAGATATAGTTAAATAGTTGAGATGGCCTTGATAAGGGCATCAGTTGCTCTTGCCATCTCAGCTAACATAAAAAAAGAAATAAGCAGAATTTCAAGATGGGACAACATGAAACAGCCTGTAGTGTTACCTTGATACTTGTTTTTCTCATTCACCTATAACATTCTCCTTTCTGACACTACACTTAGTTTTACATTAATTTACAATATTAATGTTGCCATACTGATATCAGCACAATTACACCTGCAAAGTTTGCACTTGTTCATATACAATTATCATGTTCTTTGTGGTACAGAGCCTGCTTTTTGTGTATATTGTAGCAAATAAGGGTGTTAGCAAAGATACAGGAAACAGTATTATTGCTGAAAAGCTTAAGATGATTGAGTGTCATGAGTGTGGAGAGAGCAGCTCCTGCCTCATGCAGGAATATGGTCCCAGTAAGAACTCATTTTATGACTATATTAAGAAATAAAACAAGTTTGTTTGTTCCCTGAACAGTGCTCTTTTAAGGAAGGGAAAGCTTGAGCTGTGCTTACTTGGTACCAACAGCACTGTACTAAGAGAATCCCAGTGCGAGTGCATGGTGTGGATCTGCAGAATGCAGCCAGTAGATTTGATATGCTGCTGGGCTTGACTGAGCAGTCTTTCAAAGATAGTGCAGGCTGGCTCCAATGTCTTTGAAATTAGAATGGGCTAGTGGACAACATAGTATGTAATGGGAAAGGTAGTGAGTGCCAACAGAAAGTGCTGTGGAGCCATTCAGTCTACAGCTGAGGGAGGTTATTGACAGCACCTGCCTAAAGTCATTCCACCTGTACATTGGGGATGAGGCAGGGCTCTATTTGTGAGTTCTGCCTGAGAACAGCCAAGCCCAAAAGAGCATTTCTAGAACCTTAGGCTATAAGAAAAGTAAGGGGTGTATTTCTGTGTTATCCAGTTCTGGCATATGTTTTTTTTTCACTTGAAGCCTGTTGTTGTGGGTGGAAGCAGAATACCTGGTGGTATCAAGGATTTTGTCAACCACTTGCCTAGTTAACATTGGTTATACTTTCTAACTGGTTCCACAAGCACTTTGTTTCTGCTGTGAAATACCATCAGAAATCTTATGAAAGTAGCTCCACATGAAGTGAAGGCCCAGTTCCTCATCAATAATGCATCATCCCACCCAGGCTCTGGTGAACTGTCCAGCAGGGATGTATAAATCAAGATGGTGTTGTTGCCTACCAACACCACCACCTTGATGTAGCATATTGATCAGGAAATCAGTATGTCAGCTAAGCGTTTGTGCAGAAAGAAGCGCTTGGACCAGTGTTATGTGGTCAACATCATCCCTGAGAAGGAGAAAAGAGAGCCAAATATACACCTGCAGAACCTGATGAACTACAGCATCGTGAATACTATTTTTTGATTGGACTAATGCCTAGGATTCTGTTCCTTGAACACCCTTCTACATAGCTGGGACAAGTTGTTGAAGAAATTGAAGAGGAACCTGACTTTTAGGGATTTAAGCCATAAGATTTTGCTTGAGTTCTTGCTTAAGCTCGGAACAATTTGGTGATGGAAGAAGTGCAGTGTTGGTTGGATGCTAACTTGCTGGATACCACCATTGTACTGATGAGATTGTTGAGGAAGTGTCTAAATCTACTGGTCAGGTATGGGAAGAGTTAGAAGAGGATGAGAATGCAGCTGACACCACTGGGAGTGAGTTTCAGTGATGTTTTGGCTGCCATTGACACCCTCCTTTTGTTCATTAACCATAAAGACAGTGGGGAGGTCAATAGCCAGTGTGAATGTGTAAAGTGGATCAGATTTAGCCAGATCAAGATGCAGCAGGACTAGTTGAAATAGCCAAAGATTGATGCTTTCTTCACACCCTAAAAACCTTCTAAAAGATCCAGGACAGTGAGTGAGCAGTCAGCTGGAGTAATTTCTACCTCAAAAGAAACCCTCCTACCCACCTTCTGGACTTCTACCCGTTTCAAACCAGTAGGTGATTCATGTCACATCAAACATGCTCCCTGGGTTATTTTATTCAGAGTAGTCTTTGCTACTCTCTGAACATGTCGTCTCTGGGGAGGTAACCTAAAAGACAAAATCATCTTAGGAATAAGTAAAGCTTCAAGTGAATTTGCTAATATTCAATTTATTAATGTTCCCAAGAAAAATTCAGCAATGTAACTGAATTTGGCTTGTATTGGACCATCCTTCCCCCTAGTTAGAACATTTTAACAATGTTTTACTGTAGGAGAAATAAGAGCCGTGGGGTGATAGAAAAGTTATAGGGGGTCTCCTTTTTTTAGAGTTGGCTGAACTAGAACATGCTTCCATAGAGAATGGAAGGTGTGGGATTTTAAGGAGGTGAAATACATTAGCAATAATTGAAGCTAGCTCATAGGCACAATTTCTTTAAGATGTGAGGAGGTATGCCATTTGGTCTGTATATTATGCCCATATGTGTTCGGGAAACAGCTTGGAAGTACCTTATGCAAGGAAAATGTGGGAGAGGTTTAATAGAAAGAAGTGGAATGTGGATTGAGATTTGCAGTTATCAAAACCAGAGTTAGAAGAATGTTAGGAGCCAAAAAGAGCAGCATTAACAGCTGGGAGTTGCCTATAGATTGATCAGGATAGAAAAGAAGAAATGTCATGTTTCAGAAGTTTTTGTTTTATTTCAAATAAACAAATACAGCAAGTAAACAACTTCATTGAGAATGTGGTTTAGATGAGAGCATTTTTAGACCAACTCGCACATAATTGACCATTAGTCTTTTATTTTCATGAATTTTAAATGACAGTTTTTTCTTGTTTGTATAACAGTGAAGGCAGCTGCCAGTCATGATGAGCAAGACATAGAAGAAGAGGAGGAAGACTATCACTTTGGAGGTTCAAAAGTGTATGACAGGTAAGTCACAGTTTATAAGTGTTTTGTTCTTGCCTCTCCTGTCATTGCAAGGTAGCAATAGAAACAAACAGTCAGTAACCTTATTTTCCCATGTCCATTCTTTCCCATGTGTAATGTACTGGAGCTAGCCAGATCCCTCAGATTGACCAGTGGTTTTCCTTTACCTCATCATATATGTGGTTAAGCTCATTGATGGTATGTTGCCCTCCCGATATTGCATCAGTCCATTTGTTTTTTGTGATGCACATCTGTCACCCTTTTGAATGTTTGGGCTCCAGTACCCCAAAGCCTTCTTTACTCCACTCATCCACATCCTTTTTTGCCTTCCCCTTCCTGGTGTCCTTACCACCTCCAACAAGAAATCTTCTTAGTCAGTCTGTCTTTACTTATCCTCTCCATGTGCCAGAACCATTTCAACACTCCCTAGTGGGCCTTATTAGGTAGACTATCACACCTCTCTCTAACACTGTTGTTCCTTGTGTTAATCTACTTGCCTCACTCCACATTACATTACATTACATTACATTACATTACATTACCAACACATTCATGCTTTTCCTTTCTTTTGCATTTAAGGCCATAAACTCTCATCCTTACAACACTATTGAGGCTACTGTCCTTTCAGACTTACCCATCTTTCCCCGAACAGACTCATTTCATCTTCCACTTGGTCCTTAACCCTTAGGTTGTGCCATGCCACTACACAGACAAAGATTTTGCCGGCAAGGTTTTATTTATAAATGTCACTATCAGCCTAATAACATGAATGAAAAAATACCTCTCCTCAGTCACTCACAAACTTTCAAATTGCATGTAATTGTGTCATCAGGGTAGGAAGCCAGATGTATATGGCAACTGTTGAAGTCAATTTTGTGATAAAAAGTTTCTTTCACTCTTTCTCTGAAATCAGTACCATATTAATCAAAAATCAATATAATGTAATGAAGGTGGTAGCTGAGAAGAATTGTCATAAACATCAATTAAACATGCAATGAGGGCTTTATGCTATCCCTGTTATTCTGGCTAAATCTCGTCCCAGGTACTCATAGGTAATCTCTTTGTTTTTACATGTTCACCTTTTCCCACATTATTGAGGAAGCACCAGGAACAAGTGAAGAAATGGCCTATTTCACTCGTCGACTTTCTAGCTGTTTTGTATAGTGCACCAAAACCAGAACCCATCTACAGTCATGCTCCACAAATCTTTCCATTATGTCATCTGACCATTTCATATGCCATATACCATAGTTGAGCCCATAAATAGCAAGTTGTCTCCTGTGAACCACATCACTCTAGTTTGTTCTATCTCTTGCATGCCTCATTCCCTCCAGCATGTTCAAGCCCAGAGCCTTCAAAGTGTCTTTCACTTCATCATACCACCTCCTCCTTGGTATCCACATTTTCTTGTTCCTACCACTTCTGACATGTATACCATCTTATTCACCCTTTCCTCACTCATCCTTTCTATATGTCCAGATCATTTTAGCACACCTTCTTCAGTTCTTTCATACATACTCCTCTTACTACCACATTATCTATCTATCTATCTATCTCTCTATCTAGTTCTCTGTGTCTCTGATGCTTGTTCCCTCCTGTAACTCTCATCAAGGGGTGACCACAGCAAAAGACTCTCCGCTTATCCTTGCCCTTACATGCCTCCCTTGCATACCCCATTACACACATTCTTCCTCTGTTTCTCTCCCTCCAGTATTCCTGCAACCTATTTGCCCATGTTACACATGGTCTTCCACTCATACCAACCCCTTTAATTGTTCTAGCATACACTCTCCTTGTAAACTCTCAGTCTTGCATTCTTTCCACATGCCCAGACCCCCTCATAGTATTACATTTCATCATTCTACCACTCCACAATTTATTCCCTCTGCATTCCTTGCTGTATCATATCTCTCATATACCCTTTCATTTCTTTCTTCATTCCATCTAGTGACACCACATGCTCTTCTTAAATAACTCCTTTCCACAGCCTGGATTCTTGACCTCTGTGCCTCATTCCATGTCCATGTTTTGGCTGCATAGATCAGGGTAGGGAGGACTATACTGTCCCTTAAAACTCCATTCACTACTGTACTTAACCTCTACCCTTTATTATTCTATTAAGGGACCCTATGACTCTTCTACCTTGTACTGCTCTCTGCCTTATCTCCTTCCATATCACCACACTTACCCAAGACAGTTCCCAGATGCTTAAATTCCCATCTCATCTTTCAGTCTTTTCCCCCCCCTTATATCCACAGCACAATGTAGTACACTTTCTTCTTTCACTCTGTATGGTTTTATAAAATCTATATTTTCACTGTTTCCTTTCAACACCATTACTTCACTTTTGCTTGCATTCACCTTCAATCTCCTCTGCTTACATACATCATAAAATACACTTACAACCTTCTGCAACTCCTCTACACTCTCCACAAACAACACATTATCATCAGCAAACAGGCTTGCCTCAAGCCACCATATCTCACTGCCACACCCCATCTCTGCACCCCTTTTCCCTAGTTTTGCTTTCATCTCTCTTATTACTCCATCTCTGCACCCCTTTTACCTAGTTTTGCTTTCATCTCTCTTATCACTCCATCCATATATATATGTTAATATGCCACGGTGACATCACACA
The DNA here is from genome assembly GCF_036320965.1 of Panulirus ornatus. Lineage (NCBI taxonomy): Eukaryota > Metazoa > Arthropoda > Malacostraca > Decapoda > Palinuridae > Panulirus > Panulirus ornatus. The sequence goes on along the minus strand of NC_092227.1, from coordinate 75,100,565 downwards.
GCCCTGCCTCACACCAACATGTATCCCAGAACTTTTGCTCGGTTCATTATCCTCTTACAAACGCATTTGCTTCTCTGTACACTATCCAACAGTTTTCCCCTACACCATATATCTCACATATAACTCATCCCATAAAGCATTCCACTCGACTCTGTCATACACTCTCTCCAGAGCCATAGAAGCTGCATGCAACTTCTTACCTTTCGCAAAGTACTTTTCCACAGTCATCTTTACAACAAAAGTCTAATCCACATTTCCCCCACCTTTCCCTAAAACTCCCTTGCTCTTCACTTATTCTGTATTTAGTCACTTCCATCATTTAGTGTTCTTGCATACACTTTTCCTGGTGTACTTAACATACTTATTCCCCTACAATTGCTACAGACATCCTTCACACCTTTTTGTTTGAATAAAGGAACAATAATAGCTTTCACCCAATCCTCAGGCACAGCCTTTTGTTTCCATGCTAAACTACATATAAGATGCATCCACTGTAACGCTTTCTCCTGCATACTTTAGCATTTCACCCGTAATCCCATCCACTCCAAGTGCCTTTCCCACCTTCAGCCTCATTCATCAGTTGTTTGAACATAGAGGTAGGAAGGATAAGCCTTCAATCAGGGAATGGTAGAAGATTTATATGATAAATGCTGTGGATGAACGAAGTCACTCCCATAACAATCACGATGAATGGAGTAAAGTATAGCCTTAGTGTGTGCATGGTTTCTCAAGTTTTGGGCAAGCAGAAACAATACCCCAGATCCAGCAGACAATTGTGATGCTTTCCAACAGTGTTGGATTGAAGAAAGTGAAAGAAAGATGTGGCTTTATTGCTTGGGTCTTATTCTGAGGATATGAACAGGTAAGAACTCATATACATGGAGGCAAAAAAGCTCCAGGAGGAAAATACAGAAACATCCCTTTCCACATGCCATTTTACATCCAGGGAGTTATTTGAAGCAGTCAACCACATTCTGGCAAATATCAGAGTAGCTATCAAGTATATGGATTTGGAAATATTTAGCAAGCTGTTCATATCCTATATAAGGCCAAAACTATGTTTCTCAAGTTTGGTCACTGCACCTAAAGAAGCATGTATAGCCAATAAAGAAGATCCAGAGGAGAGTAACAAACATGGTACTATAATTAAGAGGGATTTTGTAAAGGCTAAATGCTTTAAATTTGCCCATCTTGGAAGAGAAAAGAGTGAGGGGTGACTTGGTCACAACTTATAAGTTTTTAAAACAGACCAATGACATGGACAGCAAAAAATTCTTTAAGAGATGTAGGGATAGAGCAACCATAGGATATAACATTAGATTAATTAATAAACTTGGTAAAATGGATGGTAAAATGGATGTAAAGAAGTACTTTTATAGGATAAGAGTTTTTGATGAATAGAATAGAATAACTAAGGATATGGTTAATGTGGAAGATGAAATCCAGCAAGGTGGTGGGTTTGGATGGTATTGCAGTAGAATTTATCAAGAAAGGGGATGACTGTGTTGTTGATTGGTTAGTAAGGATATCCACTGTATGTATGGATCATTATAAAGTGCCTGAGGATTGGCAGAATGCATACATAGTGCCATTGTACAAAGGCAAAGGGAATAGGTGAGTGTTCAAACTACAGAGGTGTAAGTTTGTTGAGTATTCCTGAGAAATTGTATGCGAGAGTATTGATTAAGAAGGTGAAGATAGGTACAGTGTCAGACTGGGGAGGAGCAGTGTGGTTTCAGAAGTGGTAGAGGATGTGTGGATCAGGAGTTTACTTTGAAGAATGTGAGTGAGAAATACTCAGTAAAAAGATGGATTTGTATGTAGCATTTATGGATCTGGAGAAGGCATATGACAAGGTTTATAGAGATGCTTTATGGAAGGTCTTAAGAGGATATGATATGGGAGGTAAGCTGCTAGAAGCATTGAAAAGTTTTTATCAAGGATGTAAGGCATGTGAATAAGTAGGGAGAGAGGAGAGTGATTGGTTCCCAGTTAAGGTCAGTCTGTGGCAGGGGTATGTGATATCTCCATGGTTGTTTGATATATTTATGGATAGGGTGGTCAGGGAGGTTAGTGCTAGAGTTTTGGAGAAGGGCGAGTATGCAGTCTGTTGGGGATGAGAGTGCCTGGGAAGTGAGTCAGTTGTTGTTCACCAATGATACAGCTCTAGTTGCTGATTTGAGTGAGAAGCTGCAGAGGTTGGTGACTGAGTTTGGAAAAGTGTGTGAAAGGAGAATAAGAGCAAGGTCATTAGGTTCAATGGGGTTGAGGGACAAGTTAATTGGGATGTAAAATTGAAAGGAGAAGAATTGGAGGAAGTGTATTAGATATCTAGGAGTGGACTTGGCAGCAAATGGAACCATGAAAGCAGAAGTGAGTCACAGGGTGTGGGAGGGGGCGATGGTTCTAGGAACGATGAAAATTGGAGGGAGATAACATTATCTCCAAGGGCAAAAATGGGTATGTTTGAAGGAATAGTAGTTCCAACAATTTTATATGGTTATGAGGCATGGGCTGTAGATTGGGTTGTACAGAAGAGGGTGGATGTGTTGGAAATGAAATGTTTGAGGACAATATATGGTGTGAGGTGGTTTGATTAAGTAATAAAAGGGTAAGAGAGATGTGTGGAAATACAAAGAGTGTGGTTGAGATAACAGAAGAGGGTGTGTTGAAGTGGTTTGTATATACGGAGAGAATAAGTGAGGAAAGATTGACAAAGAGGATATATACGTCAGAGATGGAGGGAACAAGGAGAAGCAGGAGATCAAATTGGAGGTGGAAGGATGGAGTGAAAAAGATCTTGAGCAATCAGGGCCTGAACATACAGGAGGGTGATAAGCATGCAAGGAATAGAGTGAATTGAAAAGATGTGGTATACTGAGGTCGACGTGCTATGAACTGAACCAGGGTATGTGAAATGTCTGGGGTAAACACCATGGAAAGATCTGTGGGGCCTAGATGTGGATAGGGAGCTGTGGTTTCGATGCATTACACATGACAGCTTGAGACTGAGTGTGAATGAATGTGGCCATTTTTGTCTGTTTTCTTGGTGCTACCTTGCTGAAGCAGGGGGTAGCAATGCTGTTTCCTTTGGGGTGGGGTAGTGCCAGGAATGGATGAAGGCAAGCATGAACATGTACATGTGTAGACAGAGAGAGAGAGAGAGAGAGCGGGGAGTGGGGGGGCTGGAAACCCTCCCCTCCTTGTATTTTAACTTTCTAAAAGGGGAAACAGAAGAAGGAGTCACGCGGGGAGTGCTCATCCTCCTCGAAGGCTCAGATTGGGGTGTCTAGATGTGTGTGGATGTAACCAAGATGAGAAAAAAGGAGAGATAGGTTGTATGTTTGAGGAAAGGAACCTGGATGTTTTGGCTCGGAGTGAAATGAAACTCAAGGATAAAGGGGAAGAGTGGTTTGGGAAAGTCTTGGGAGTAAAGTTAGTGAGAGGACAAGAGCAAGGGAAGGATTAGCACTACTCCTGAAACAGGAGTGGTGGGAGTGTGTGATAGAGTGTAAGAAAGTAAACTCTAGATTGATATGGGTAAAACTGAAAGTGGATGGAGAGAGGTGGGTGATTATTGGTGCATATGCACCTGGGCATGAGAAGAAAGATCATGAGAGGCAAGTGTTTTGGAAGCAGCTGAGTGAGTGTATTAGTAGTTTTGATGCATGAGACCGGGTTATAGTGATGGGTGATTTGAATGCAAAGGTGAGTAATGTGGCAGTTGAGGGAATAATTGGTGTACATGGGGTGTTCAGTGTTGTAAATGGAAATGGTGAAGAGCTTGTAGATTTATGTGCTGAAAAAGGACTGGTGATTGGGAATACCTGGTTTAAAAAGCGAGATATACATAAGTATACGCATGTAAGTAGGAGAGATGGCCAGAGAGCGTTATTGGATTACGTGTTAATTGATAGGCGCTGGAAAGAGAGACTTCTGGATGTTAATGTGCTGAGAGGTGCAACTGGAGGGATGTCTGATCATTATCTTGTGGAGGTGAAGGTGGAGATTTGTAGAGGTTTTCAGAAAAGAAGAGAGAGTGTTGGGGTGAAGAGAGTGGTGAGAGTAAGTGAGCTTGGGAAGGAGACTTGTGTGAGGAAGTGCCAGGAGAGACTGAGTACAGAATGGAAAAGGGTAAAAACAAAGGACATAAGGGGAGTGGGGGAGGAATGGGATGTTTTTAGGGAAGCAGTGATGGCTTGTGCAAATGATGCTTGTGGCATGAGAAGCATGGGAGGTGGGCAGACTAGAAAGGGTAGTGAGTGGTGGGATGAAGAAAGAAATAAGATTGTTAGTAAAAGAGAAGAGAGAGGCATATGGACGATTTTTGCAGGGAAATAGTGCAAATAACTGGGAGATGTATAAAAGAAAGAGGCAGGAGGTCAAGAGATAGGTGCAAGAGGTGAAAAAGAGGGCAAATGAAAGTTGGGGTGAGAGAGTATCATTAAATTTTAGGGAGAATAAAAAGATATTCTGGAAGGAGGTAGATAACATGCGTAAGACAAGGGAATCAATGGGAACTTCAGTGAAGGGGGCTAATGGGGAGATGATAACAAGTAGTGGTCATGTGAGAAGGAGATGGAGTATCTTGAAGGTTTGTTGAATGTGTTTGATGATAGAGTGGTAAATATAGGGTGTTTTGGTTGAGGTGGTGAGCAAAGTGAGAGGGTTAAGGAGAATGATTTGGTAAACAGAGAAGAGGTAGTAAAAGCTTTGCGGAAGATGAAAGCCGGCAAGTAATAATAGGGTAAGAGAGATGTGTGGTAATAAAAAGATTGTGGATGAGAGAGCAGAAGAGGGTGTTTTGAAATGGTTTGGTCACATGGAGAGAATGAGTGAGGAAAGATTGACCAAGAGGATATATGTGTCAGAGGTGGAGGGAACGAGGAGAAGTGGGAGACCAAATTGGAGGTGGAAAGATGGAGTGAAAAAGATTTTGAGTGATCGGGGCCTGAACATGCAGGAGGGTGAAAGGCGTGCAAGAAATAGAGTGAATTGGAACGATTTGGTATACCGGGGTCGACGTGCTGTCAATGGATTGAATCAGGGCATGTGAAGCGTCTGGAGTAAACCATGGAAAGTTCTATGGGGCCTGGATGTGGAAAGGGAGCTGTGGTTTAGGTGCATTATTACATGACAGCTAGAGACTGAGTGTGAACGAATGGGGCCTTTGTTGTCTTTTCCTAGCGCTACCTCGCACACATGAGGGGGGAGGGGGTTGTTATTTTATGTATGGCGGGGTGGTGATGGGAATGATTAAAGGCAGACAGTATGAATTATGTACATGTGTATATATGTATATGTCTGTGTGTGTATATATATATATGTGTATGTTGAGATGTATAGATAAGTATATTTGCATGTGTGGATGTGTATGTATATACATGTGTATGTGGGTGGGTTGGACCATTCTTTCGTCTTGTTTCCTTGCGCTACCTCACTGAAGCGGGAGACAGCGACAAAGTATAGTAGTTAAATATAAAAGGTGAGAACAAAGGACGTAAGGGGAGTGGGGGAGGAATGGGATGTATTTAGGGAAACAGTGATGGCTTGTGCAAAAGATGCTTGTGGCATGAGAAGTGTGGGAGGTGGGCAGATTAGAAAGGGTAGTGAGTGGTGGGATGAAGAAGTAAGATTATTAGTGAAAGAGAAGAGAGAGGCATTTGGATGATTTTTACCGGGAAATAATGCAGATGACTGGGAGAGTATAAAAGAAAGAGGCAGGAGGTCAAGAGAAAGGTGCAAGATGTGGAAAAGAGGGCAAATGAGAGTTGGGGTGAGAGAGTATGATTAAATTTTAGGGAGAATAAAAAGATGTCTTGGAAGGAGGTAAATAAAGTGCGTAAGACAAGGGAACAAATGGGAACATAAGTGAAGGGGGCAAATGGGGCGGTGATAACAAGTAGTGGTGATGTGAGAAGATTGAGTGAGTCTTTTGAAGGTTTGTTGGCTGTGTTTGATGATAGAGTGGCAGGTATAGGGTGTTTTGGTCGATGTGGTGTACAAAGTGAGAGGGTTTGGGAGAATGATTTGGTAAACAGAAAAGAGGAAGTAAAAGCTTTACGGAAGATGAAAGCCAGCAAGGCAGTGGGTTTGGATGGTATTGCTGTGGAGTTTATTAAAAAAGTTGGTGACTCTATTGTTGACTGGTTGGTAAGATTATTTAATGTATATATGACTCATGGTGAGGTGCCTGAGGATTGGCGAAATGCTTGCATGGTGCCATTGTACAAAGGCAAAGGGGATAAGAGTGAGTGCTCAAATTACAGAGGTATAAGTTTGTTGAGTATTCCTGGGAAATTATATGGGAGGGTATTGATTGAGAGGGTGAAGGCATGTACATAGCATCAGATTGGGGAAGAGCAATGAGGTTTCAGAAGTGGTAGAGGATGTGTGGATCAGGTGTTTGCTTTGAAGAATGTATGTGAGAAGTACTTAGAAAAGCAAATGGATTTGTACGTAGCATTTATGGATCTGGAGAAGGCATATGATAAAGTTGATAGAGATGCTCTGTGGAAGGTATTAAGAATATATGGTGTGGGAGGTAAGTTGCTAGAAGCAGTGAAAAGTTTTTATCGAGGATGTAAGGCATGTGTACGTGTAGGAAGAGAGGAAAGTAATTGGTTATCATTGAATGTTGGTTTGCGGCAGGGGTGCGTGATGTCTCCATGGTTGTTTAATTTGTGTATGAATAGGGTTGTTAGGGAGGTGAATGCAAGAGTTTTGGAGAGAGGGGCAAGTATGCAGTTTGTTGTGGATGAGAGGGCTTGGGAATTGAGTCAGTTGTTATTCGTTGATGATACAGCGCTGGTGGTTGATTTGGGTGAGAAACTGCAGAAGCTGGTGACTGAGTTTGGTAAAGTGTGTGAAAGAAGAAAGCTGAGAGTAAATGTGAATAAGAGCAAGGTTATTAGGTACAGTAGGGTTGAGGGACAAGTCAGATGGGAGGTAAGTTTGAATGGAGAAAAACTTGAGGAAGTGAAGTGTTTTAGATATCTGGGAGTGGATCTGGCAGCGGCTGGAACCATGGAAGCGGAAGTGAATCATAGGGTGGGGGAGATGGCAAAAGCTCTGGGAGTGTTGAATAATGTGTGGAAGACAAGAACGTTATCTTGGAAAGCAAAAATGGGTATGTTTGAAGGAATAGTGGTTCCAACAATGATATATGGTTGCGAGGCTTGGGCTATAGATAGAGTTGTGCGGAGGATGGTGGATGTGCTGGAAATGAGATGTTTGAGGACAGTATGTGGTGTGAGGTGGTTTGATCGAGTAAGTAATGAAAGGGTAAGAGAGATGTGTGGTGGTAAAAAGAGTGTGGTTGAGAGAGCAAAAGTGGATGTTTTGAAATGGTTTGGTCACATGGAGAGAATGAGTGAGGAAATATTGACAAAGAGGATATATGTTTCAGAGGTGGAGGAAACGAGAAGTGGGAGACCAAATTGGAGGTGGAAAGATGGAGTGAAAAAGATTTGACTGCATTTGACTGGTTTGGGTGGTATTATTTTTTTATGTTTAGCTGTTATGGAAAAGCTATCAGTGAATCACATTGGCAATAGTCTTACTTGAAACAAGCTGTGGAAATTGGCACAGTAATTTATCCCAAGTGAGACTGATTACTCTGATACAGAAAAGCCAGAGACACTACCGGATGAAACAGTTTCTTGCTGCAGAGAATTGCTCCTTGAGAGAAAAGTCAAGAAAAGGCAGTTAACCAGAGGTGCCCTCCTCAAGGAACAGCAGAAATAAGAGGAGCCACAGCTTGGGCCCTCTTCCCAGGAGTAACTTCTGTCCTTTGTTATCTCCCACTGCTGTTCTGATGTGTTTCTGCTTAAGTGCTTTGTTGATGATTGTCCATAACTACACTTGATTATTAGATGTCATTTATGACTTTATATCGTTTAATTCTTATTGTATGACATTAGATTATGTTTCTTTGACTGAAGCACAAGTGCATGGTGGTGAATATGGTGGATTGAACATCAGCTGTAAAGAAATGCTTAGCGGTGCACCATGTGCATGTTACATCTCCCTTCTACTCCAGCTCTCTAATCACCCTTCCACCCTTCTGCTTTCTCACTCCATATTGTCTCATGTTATGTAATGTAATGTTCAAGTGCTACAACGTTGCTCAGTTATACTCACACTCAACCTTTTGGTTAGACATCAGCTGTTCAGTAGTGTCTGGCAGTGCTGCAGTCAATGTTACTAAAGAATTTGATGGATGCATCACCACACCATGTACCACAGTACCTCTCATCACCACTCCTACCTCCATCATCACCACCCCCAACATCACCACTACCGCTAGTATCACCACCTAAATCATAGTTTCAGTGATGCAGAGATGGATTAGCTTCAGCCAGAGCAAAGCAGTTCCATATCCTCTGTCTTCTGCCTCCTGCTTTCCTTCCACCCACTGTATCTGACCAGCATGCTGCCTATCTCATTTATTCTGCTAAAATTGTCACCAATCATCAAATTACTATCATTCTTGGTACAATATTGTACAGTTTTCATTTGTTCTTCATTAAGAAGTAAAGATGCATTACTGTAATAATCTGTTTTTGATACTATTAACCGTCACATACAATACTGTATGTGTATCCTGTAGGTAAAAAATGTCATTGGGAACACATCTCTGTATGTGCAACGGTATGATGACTCCATGGAGAGCTGTTTTACTTATTGCTTCATTTTTCAGGAATGTTTTCTAGGTGCTAATCAAGGTATTACTATATAGTTAACCTGATGTGAATAAACAAACAGTAAGTTTGACTTGTGGGATGCATATGAATGGGCCAAATGAGGAGTTTCCCCTCAAAGGCTACCTTACTAACTTGGGAAACGGTGAATATGTATTGAAAAAAAAACTATAGGAAATAAGGTGTGTTGATGTGATTTTTTTTACAATGTTTACATTATACATGAGCAACATAAGTGTCAAATGACTGTTTTCTTGTATTCTTCAGTGATGAAGATTCTGGTGGTGAAGAGGACACAAAAAAAGCAGGTGATCGTCAACTAGTCCTCCAGTTCTTTAATGAAGCTTCTGTTGGTGAGCTTGCTGCCATTGGAGGCTGTTCTAAGAAGAAGGCAGAAGTTATTGTACAAATTCGACCTTTCAGAGATTGGGCACATATTGTGAGTGTGTTGTGGATTGCTACACAGTACTAATTTTTTGTGAACAAACTTTTGTACAGTAGGCTAAGACCCTCTCAAAGTTTTCAACTAATGTTGCTTTGCTCTTCTTATGGTTTGCGATACTTGCATTTTGATCTCATGCATAATCTTGCCCTATCTGTTTGTTTGTCTGTAAGTGTATATTGTACATTATGATATTTCCATTCTTTTCATTATATGCAGTCTGCTTCTGAATTTTCTCATGTCTGCATATCACTTTGATAATCATTTCTTTCTTCTGTAGTCTTGCCCAAAGTTTGAGATATTTCCCTGGAATATTTAGGTCAGGATTCAGTCTGCTCTCAATATTTTGTTGAGAAGACACCAGTCTATTCTCACCATTGCAAAAATCTTTGAAGATATCTACAGGAGTTGCTTGTTGTGGGAGCTCACATTTTACCCTGGTGATACTCATGTAAGGACATACAGTGTGCTTAGGTCAGGATTCAGTCTGCTCTCAATATTTTGTTGAGAAGACACCAGTCTATTCTCACCATTGCAAAAATCTTTGAAGATGTCTACAGAAGTTGCTTGTTGTGGGAGCTCACATTTTACCCTGGTGATACTCATGTAAGGACATACAGTGTGCTTCTGGTGTCGGCCAGATTTGAAGATCCTCACTTTTTTTTTTCCAAGACTGAAATTTCTCTAAGAGTGGGACCTGGTGTTACCCAAGACTTCATTCCAAGAGCTTCTGCAATTTCAAGGCTATAACTAACCACTGGCATCCATGTAAAAATATAAGGCTTAACCTGTCTTTATACTTAAGTGACCTCTACTCACAGATCCCCCTCCCCCTTACCCAACAAGTAGAACACTGACAGAAGACTTGTCCAAAGAAATACTCGACAAAATTAATCAAGCCAACTTCGCTAGTCAGTCTTAAACTCCAACCCACCAGACATACAACCCACCAGAAACCACATTCTTTAGATGAACATGAGTCACATCTCACTTGTACTCTGGATATCACAGAGTAGTACAACATTACAAACACCTTTTAACATAAGCCAAGACATTTCATGCCCATGATGCAACAGACGTAAAGAAGAAACTAAGCACTTACTGCTCAGTGACCCTGCACTCTCTGCACATAGACACACACACATAACATCACAACACTTTATAACTTGTGGTCTACCCTGTGGATGTGGCTGGCTTTCTGAGTGCTGCGGGATCCTCATAAGGTTACAAGGAACTCCTAGGGCAGAAAGTTAGTAAGTAGTAAGAGGACAGAGACCAGGCAGGTGTGTGTGTGTGTGTGTGTGGATTAGGTTTTTTCCTCGACTTTGTGTGAGAAATACTTAAAGAAGCAGAAGCATCTGTATGAGGCATTTTTCGGTCTGGAGAAAGCATGTAGTAGGGTTGATATAGATGCTCTGTGGAAGGTGTTATGAACTGAGGTGTGTACCTACCTACCTACCTATGAGTACGTACATAAAGATTTTGCCATGGTAGAAGGGCTGTAGCATTGGACTCACCACTTGAGATGTATGTTGAAGCATGACATTTATCTCAACTGCTTCTCTTTGTCCCTATATCTGCCACTCTATCATGAAACGCATTTAACAAACCTTCAAAATTCTCCAACTTCTTATTCCATCACTATCTGTGATCACTTACCCACCTGCTCCTTTCTGCAATGTTCCCATTTGTTCTCTTGCCTTACACATGTTATTTACCACCTTCCAAAGCATCTTTTTATTCTCCCTGAAATTTAATGATACTCTCACACCCAACTCTCATTTGCCCTCTTTTTCACCTCTTGCACCTTTCTCTTGAGCTCTTCCTGCTTTCTTTTATACATCTCCCAGTCATTTGCACTACTTCCCTGCAAATACCACCCGTACGCATCTCTTTTCTCTTTCACTAACAATCTTACTTCATCATCTTACCACTCTACTATTTCTAATCTGTCCACCTCCTACCTTTCTCATACCTCATGCATCTTTTGCACAAGCCTTCACTGCTTTCCTAAAATATCCCATTCCTCACCCGCTCCCCTCACATTATTTGCTCTCACCTTTTGCCATTCAGTTTTACCCACAACAATCTAGAATTTACTTTCTTACACTCAATCACATATTCCCATAACTCTTGCTTCAGGAGTATTACTACTCCTTCCATAGCTCTTTTGCTCTCTCCAACCCCTGACTGTACTCCCAAGACTTTACCAAACCACTCTTCCCCTTTACTCTTGAGCTTTGTTTCACTCAGAGCCAGGACATCCAGGTTTCTTTCCTCAAACATACTACCTATGTCTCCCTCCTTTCTTCTACCCTGGGTTTCCTCCACACACATTCAGACACCCCAATGTGAGCCTTTGAGGAGGATGAGCACTCCTGGCTTGACTCCTGTTTCCATTTTAGAAATTTGAATACAAGGAGGGGGTTTCCAGCCTCCTGCTCCCACCACCTTTAGTCGCCTTCTATGACATGCAGGAGAATTATGTGGGAAGCATTCTTTCACCCATATTCCCAGGGATAATATATATATATTCGGTGCATTATACATAACAGCTACAGACTGAGTGTGAACGAATGTGGCCTTTGTTGTCCTTTCCTAGCGCTACCTTGCGTGCATGTGGGGGAAGGGGGTTGTCATTTCATATGTCATTTCATGGGGTGGCGACGGGAATGAATAAAGGCAGTAAGTATGAATTATGTACATGTGTATATATATGTATATGTCTGTGTATGTTCTTTTCTTTTTCATACTATTTGCCATTTCCGGCGTTAGCGAGGTAGCGTTAAGAACAGAGGACTGGGCCTTTGAGGGAATATCCTCACCTGGCCCCCTTCTCTGTTCCTTCTTTTGGAAAGTTAAAAAAAAAAAAAGAAACGAGGGGAGGATTTCCAGCCGCCTGCTCCCTCCCCTTTTAGTCGCCTTCTACAACACGCAGGGAATACGTGGAAGTATTTTTTTCTCCCCTTATCCCCCAGGGAGTGCTCATCCTCCTCAAAGGCTCAGATTGGGGTGTCTAAATGTGTGTGGATGTAACCAAGATGAGAAAAGAGGAGAGATAGGTAGTATGTTTGAGGAAAGAAACCTGGATGTTTTGGCTCTGAGTGAAACGAAGCTCAAGGGTAAAGGGGAAGAGTGGTTTGGGAATGTCTTGGGAGTAAAGTCAGGGGTTAGTGAGAGGACAAGAGCAAGGGAAGGAATATCACTACTCCTGAAACAGGAGTGGTGGGAGTATGTGATAGAGTGTAAGAAAGTAAATTCTAGATTGATATGGGTAAAACTGAAAGTTGATGGAGAGAGATGGGTGATTATTGATGCATATGCACCTGGGCATGAGAAGAAAGATCATGAGAGGCAAGTGTTTTGGGAGCAGCTGAATGAGTGTGCTAGTGGTTTTGATGCACAAGACCGGGTTATAGTGATGGGTGATGTGAATGCAAAGGTGAGTAATGTGGCAGTTGAGGGAATAATTGGTGTACATGGGGTGTTCAGTGTTGTAAATGGAAATGGTGAAGAGCTTGTAGATTTATGTGCTGAAAAAGGACTGGTGATTGGGAATACTTGGTTTAAAAAGCGAGATATACATAAGTATACGTATGTAAGTAGGAGAGATGGCCAGAGAGCGTTATTGGATAACGTGTTAATTGATAGGCACGTGAAAGAGAGACTTTTGGATGTTAATGTGCTGAGAGGTGCAACTGGAGGGATGTCTGATCATTATCTTGTGGAGGCGAAGGTGAAGATTTGTATGGGTTTTCAAAAAAGAAGAGAGAATGTTGGGGTGAAGAGGGTGGTGAGAGTAAGTGAGCTTGGGAAGGAGACTTGTGTGAGGAAGTACCAGGAGAGACTAAGTACAGAATGGAAAAAGGTGAGAACAAAGGAGGTAAAGGGAGTAGGGGAGGAATGGGATGTATTTAGGGAAGCAGTGATGGCTTGCGCAAAAGATGCTTGTGGCATGAGAAGCGTGGGAGGTGGGTTGATTAGAAAGGGTAGTGAGTGGTGGGATGAAGAAGTAAGAGTATTAGTGAAAGAGAAGAGAGAGGCATTTGGACGATTTTTGCAGGGAAAAAATGCAAATGAGTGGGAGATGTATAAAAGAAAGAGGCAGGAGGTCAAGAAAAAGGTGCAAGAGGTGAAAAAGAGGGCAAATGAGAGTTGGGGTTAGAGAGTTTCATTAGATTTTAGGGAGAAAAAAAAGATATTTTGGAAGGAGGTAAATAAAGTGCGTACGGCAAGGGAGCAAATGGGAACTTCAGTGAAGGGGGCTAATGGGGAGGTGATAACAAGTGGTGGTGATGTGAGAAGGAGGTGGAGTGAGTATTTTGAAGGTTTGTTGAATGTGTTTGATGATAGAGTGGCAGATATAGGGTGTTTTGGTCGAGGTGGTGTGCAAAGTGAGAGGGTTAGGGAAAATGATTTGGTAAACAGAGAAGAGGTAGTAAAAGCTTTGTGGAAGATGAAAGCTGGCAAGGCAGCAGGTTTGGATGGTATTGCAGTGGAATTTATAAAAAAAAAAGGGGTGACTATATTGTTGACTGGCTGGTAAGGTTATTTAATGTATGTATGATTCATGGTGAGGTGCCTGAGGATTGGCAGAATGCTTGCATAGTGCCATTGTACAAAGGCAAAGGGTATAAGAGTGAGTGCTCACATTACAGAGGTATAAGTTTGTTGAGTATTCCTGGTAAATTATATGGGAGGATATTGATTGAGAGGGTGAAGGCATGTACAGAGCATCATATTGGGGAAGAGCAGTGTGGTTTCAGAAGTGGTAGAGGATGTGTGGATCAGGTGTTTGCTTTGAAAAATGTATGTGAGAAATACTTAGAAAAGCAAATGGATTTGTATGTAGCATTTATGGATCTGGAGAAGGCATATGATAGAGATGCTCTGTGGAAGGTATTAAGAATATATGGTGTGGGAGGCAAGTTGTTAGAAACAGTGAAAAGTTTTTATCGAGGATGTAAGGCATGTGTACGTGTAGGAAGAGAGGAAAGTGATTGGTTCTCAGTGAATGTAGGTTTGCGGCAGGGGTGTGTGATGTCTTCATGGTTGTTTGATTTGTTTATGGATGGGGTTGTTAGGGAGGTGAATGCAAGAATTTTGGAAAGAGGGGCAAGTATGCAGTCTGTTGTGGATGAGAGAGCTTGGGAAGTGAGTCAGTTGTTGTTCGCTGATGATACAGCGCTGGTGGCTGATTCATGTGAGAAACTGCAGAAGCTGGTGACTGAGTTTGGTAAAGTGTGTGAAAGAAGATAGTTGAGAGTAAATGTGAATAAGAGCAAGGTAATTAGGTACAATAGGGTTGAGGGTCAAGTCACTTGGGAGGTAAGTTTGAATGGAGAAAGACTGGAGGAAGTAAGGTGTTTTAGATATCTGGGAGTGGATCTGGCAGCGGATGTTATTCCATGTGTGGCGAGGTGGCGAATATACATACCTATACATCTCAGTGTATACATATATATACACTCACAGACATATACATATATACACATGTACATAATTCATACTGTCTGCCTTTATTTATTCCCATCGCCACCTCGCCACACATGGAATAACAACCCCCTCCCCCCTCATGTGTGTGAGGTAGTGCTAGGATAGACAACAAAGGCCCCATTCGTTCACAATCAGTCTCTAGCTGTCATGTAATAATGCACAGAAACTACAGCTCCCTTTCCACATCCAGGCCCCACAGAACTTTCCATGGTTTACCCCAGATGCTTCACATGCCCTAGTTCAATCCATTGGCAGCACGTCGACCCCGGTATACCACATCGATCCAATTCACTCTATTCCTTGCACGCCTTTCACCCTCCTGCATGTTCAGGCCCCGATCACTCAAAATCTTTTTCACTCCATCTTTCCACCTCCAATTTGGTCTCCCACTTCTCCTTATTTCCTCCACCTCTGACACATATATCCTCTTGGTCAATCTTTCCTCACTCATTCCCTCCATGTGACCAAACCATTTCAAAACACCCTCTTCTGCTCTTTCAACCACACTCTTTTTATTTCCACACATCTCTCTTACCCTTACATTACTTACTCAATCAAACCACCTCACACCACAAATTGTCCTCAAACATCTCATTTCCAGCACATCCACCCTCCTGCGCACAATTCTATCCATAGCCCACGCATCGCAACCATACAACATTGTTGGAACCACTATTCCTTCAAACATAGCCATTTTTGCTTTCCGAGATAATGTTCTCGACTTCCACACATTCTTCAAGGCCCCCAGAATTTTCGCCCCCTCCCCCACCCTATGATCCACTTCCGCTTCCATGGTTCCATCCGCTGCCAGATCCACTCCCAGATATCTAAAACACTTCACTTCCTCCAGTTTTTCTCCATTCAAACTCAACTCCCAATTGACTTGACCCTCAACCCTACTGTACCTAATAACCTTGCTCTTATTCACATTTACTCTTAACTTTCTTCTTCCACACACTTTACCAAACTCAGTCACCAGCTTCTGCAGTTTCTCACATGAATCAGCCACCAGCGCTGTATCATCAGCGAACAACAACTGACACTTCCCAAGCTCTCTCATCCCCAACAGACTTCATACTTGCCCTTCTTTCCAAAACTCTTGCATTTACCTCCCTAACAACCCCATCCATAAACAAATTAAACAACCATGGAGACATCACACACCCCTGCCGCAAACCTACATTCACTGAGAACCAATCACTTTCCTCTCTTCCTACACGTACACATGCCTTACATCCTCGATAAAAACTTTTCACTGCTTCTAACAACTTTCCTCCCACACCATATATTCTTAATACCTTCCACAGAGCATCTCTATCAACTCTATCATATGCCTTCTCCAGATCCATAAATGCTACATACAAATCCATTTGCTTTTCTAAGTATTTCTCACATACATTCTTCAAAGCAAACACCTGATCCACACATCCTCTTCCACTTCTGAAACCGCACTGCTCTTCCCCAATCTGATGCTCTGTACATGCCTTCACCCTCTCAATCAATACCCTTCCATATAATTTATATATATATATATATATATATATATATATATATATATATATATATATATTTTTTTTTTTTTTTTTTTTTCTTTCGTACTATTCGCCATTTCCCGCATTAGCGAGGTAGCGTTATCAACAGAGGACTGGGCCTTAGAGGGAATATCCTCAACTGGCCCCCTTATCTGTTCCTTCTTTTGGAAAATTAAAAAAAAAAAAAAAAACGAGAGGGGAGGATTTCCAGCCACCCGCTCCCTTCCCTTTTAGTCGCCTTCTACGACACGCAGGGAATACGTGGGAAGTATTCTTTCTCCCCTATCCCCAGGGATGTCTGATCATTATCTTGTGGAGGCTAAGGTGAAGATTAGTATGGGTTTTCAGAAAAGAGGAGTGAATGTTGGGGTGAAGAAGGTGGTGAGAGTAAGTGAGCTTGGGAAGGAGACCTGTGTGGGGAAGTACCAGGAGAGACTGTGTACAGAATGGAAAAAGGTGAGAACAATGGAAGTAAGGGGAGTGGGGGAGGAATGGGATGTATTTAGGGAATCAGTGATGGATTGCGCAAAAGATGCTTGTGGCATGAGAAGAGTGGGAGGTGGGCTGTTTAGAAAGGGTAGTGAGTGGTGGGATGAAGAAGTAAGAGTATTAGTGAAAGAGAAGAGAGAGGCATTTGGACGATTTTTGCAGGGAAAAAATGCAATTGAGTGGGAGAAGTATAAAAGAAAGAGACAGGAGGTCAAGAGAAAGGTGCAAGAGGTGAAAAAAAAGGGCAAATGAGAGTTGGGGTGAGAGACTATCAGTAAATTTTAGGGAGACTAAAAAGATGTTCTGGAAGGAGGTAAATAGGGTGCGTAAGACAAGGGAGCAAATGGGAACTTCAGTGAAGGGCGTAAATGGGGAGGTGATAACAAGTAGCGGTGATGTGAGAAGGAGATGGAATGAGTATTTTGAAGGTTTGTTGAATGTGTCTGATGACAGAGTGGCAGATATAGGGTGTTTTGGTCGAGGTGGTGTGCAAAGTGAGAGGGTTAGGGAAAATGATTTGGTAAACAGAGAAGAGGTAGTAAAAGCTTTGCGGAAGATGAAAGCCGGCAAGGCAGCAGGTTTGGATGGTATTGCAGTGGAATTTATTAAGAAAGGGGGTGTCTGTATTGTTGACTGGTTGGTAAGGTTATTTAATGTATGTATGACTCATGGTGAGGTGCCTGAGGATTGGCGGAATGCGTGCATAGTGCCATTGTACAAAGGCAAAGGGGATAAGAGTGAGTGCTCAAATTACAGAGGTATAAGTTTGTTGAGTATTCCTGGTAAATTATATGGGAGGGTATTGATTGAGAGGGTGAAGGCATGTACAGAGCATCAGATTGGGGAAGAGCAGTGCGGTTTCAGAAGTGGTAGAGGATGTGTGGATCAGGTGTTTGCTTTGAAGAATGTATGTGAGAAATACTTAGAAAAGCAAATGGATTTGTATGTAGCATTTATGGATCTGGAGAAGGCATATGATAGAGTTGATAGAGATGCTCTGTGGAAGGTATTAAGAATATATGGTGTGGGAGGCAAGTTGTTAGAAGCAGTGAAAAGTTTTTATCGAGGATGTAAGGCATGTGTACGTGTAGGAAGAGAGGAAAGTGATTGGTTCTCAGTGAATGTAGGTTTGCGGCAGGGGTGTGTGATGTCTCCATGGTTGTTTAATTTGTTTATGGATGGGGTTGTAAGGGAGGTAAATGCAAGAGTCCTGGAAAGAGGGGCAAGTATGAAGTCTGTTGGGGATGAGAGAGCTTGGGAAGTGAGTCAGTTGTTGTTCGCTGATGATACAGCGCTGGTGGCTGATTCATGTGAGAAACTGCAGAAGCTGGTGACTGAGTTTGGTAAAGTGTGTGGAAGAAGAAAGTTGAGAGTAAATGTGAATAAGAGCAAGGTTATTAGGTACAGTAGGGGTGAGGGTCAAGTCAATTGGGAGGTGAGTTTGAATGGAGAAAAACTGGAGGAAGTGAAGTGTTTTAGATATCTGGGAGTGGATCTGTCAGCGGATGGAACCATGGAAGCGGAAGTGGATCATAGGGTGGGGGAGGGGGCGAAAATTTTGGGAGCCTTGAAAAATGTGTGGAAGTCGAGAACATTATCTCGGAAAGCAAAAATGGGTATGTTTGAGGGAATAGTGGTTCCAACAATGTTGTATGGTTGCGAGGCGTGGGCTATGGATAGAGATGTGCGCAGGAGGATGGATGTGCTGGAAATGAGATGTTTGAGGACAATGTGTGGTGTGAGGTGGTTTGATCGAGTAAGTAACGTAAGGGTAAGAGAGATGTGTGGAAATAAAAAGAGCGTGGTTGAGAGAGCAGAAGAGGGTGTTTTGAAATGGTTTGGGCACATGGAGAGAATGAGTGAGGAGAGATTGACCAAGAGGATATATGTGTCGGAGGTGGAGGGAACGAGGAGAAGAGGGAGACCAAATTGGAGGTGGAAAGATGGAGTGAAAAAGATTTTGTGTGATCGGGGCCTGAACATGCAGGAGGGTGAAAGGAGGGCAAGGAATAGAGTGAATTGGAGTCATGTGGTATACAGGGGTTGACGTGCTGTCAGTGGATTGAATCAAGGCATGTGAAGCGTCTGGGGTAAACCATGGAAAGCTGTGTAGGTATGTATATTTGCGTGTGTGGACGTGTGTATGTACATGTGTATGGGGGGGGGGGGGTTGGGCCATTTCTTTCGTCTGTTTCCTTGCGCTACCTCGCAAACGCGGGAGACAGCGACAAAGTATAAAAAAAAAAAAAAAAAAATATATATATATATATATATATATATATATATCTTCTTTCTTTTCTTTCAAACTATTCGCCATTTCCCGCATTAGCGAGGTATCGTTAAGAACAGAGGACTGGGCCTTTGAGGGAATACCCTCACCTGGCCCAATTCTCTGTTCCTTCTTTTGGAAAATTAAAAAAAACCGAGAGGGGAGGATTTCCAGCCCCCTGCTCCCTCCCCTTTTAGTCGCCTTCTACGACACGCAGGGAATACGTGGGGAGTATTCTTAATCCCCTATCCCCAGTGAATGTAGGTTTGCGGCAGGGGTGTGTGATGTCTCCATGGTTGTTTAATTTGTTTATGGATGGGGTTGTTAGGGAGGTAAATGCAAGAGTTTTGGAAAGAGGGGCAAGTATGAAGTCTGTTGGGGATGAGAGAGCTTGGGAAGTGAGTCAGTTGTTGTTCGATGATGATACAGCGCTGGTGGCTGATTCATGTGAGAAACTGCAGAGGCTGCTGACTGAGTTTGGTAAAGTGTGTGAAAGAAGAGAGTTAAGAGTAAATGTGAATAAGAGCAAGGTAATTAGGTACAGTAGGGTTGAGGGTCAAGTCAATTGGGAGGTAAGTTTGAATGGAGAAAAACTGGAGGAAGTAAAATGTTTTAGATATCTGGGAGTGGATCTGGCAGCGGATGGAACCATGGTAGCGGAAGTGGATCATAGGGTGGGGGAGGGGGCGAAAATCCTGGGATCCTTGAAGAATGTGTGGAAGTCGAGAACATTATCTCGGAAAGCAAAAATGGGTATGTTTGAAGGAATAGTGGTTCCAACAATGTTGTATGGTTGCGAGGCGTGGGCTATGGATAGAGTTGTGCGCAGGAGGATGGATGTGCTGGAAATGAGATGTTTGAGGACAATGTGTGGTGTGAGGTGGTTTGATTGAGTAAGTAACGTAAGGGTAAGAGAGATGTGTGGAAATAAAAAGAGCGTGGTTGAGAGAGCAGAAGAGGGTGTTTTGAAATGGTTTGGGCACATGGAGAGAATGAGTGAGGAAAGATTGACCAAGAGGATATATGTGTCGGAGGTGGAGGGAATGAGAAGTGGGAGACCAAATTGGAGGTGGAAAGATGGAGTGAAAAAGATTTTGTGTGATCAGAGCCTGAACATGCAGGAGGGTGAAAGGAGGGCAAGGAATAGAGTGAATTGGATCGATGTGGTATACCGGGGTTGACGTGCTGTCAGTGGATTGAATCAGGGCATGTGAAGCGTCTGGGGTAAACCATGGAAAGCTGTGTAGGTATGTATATTTGCGTGTGTGGACGTATGTATATACATGTGTATGAGGGTGGGTTGGGCCATTTCTTTCGTCTGTTTCCTTGCACTACCTCGCAAACGCGGGAGACAGCGACAAAGCAAAAAAAATATATATATATATATATATATATATATATATATATATATATATATATATATATATATGTATGTATATATATATATATATATATATGTATATATATATATATATATATATATATATATATATATATATATATATATATATATATATATATATATATATATATATATATATGCGGTTTCAGAAGTGGTAGAGGATGTGTGGATCAGGTGTTTGCTTTGAAGAATGTATGTGAGAAATACTTAGAAAAGCAAATGGATTTGTATGTAGCATTTATGGATCTGGAGAAGGCATATGATAGAGTTGATAGAGATGCTCTGTGGAAGGTATTAAGAATATATGGTGTGGGAGGCAAGTTGTTAGAAGCAGTGAAAAGTTTTTATCGAGGATGTAAGGCATGTGTACGTGTAGGAAGAGAGGAAAGTGATTGGTTCTCAGTGAATGTAGGTTTGCGGCAGGGGTGTGTGATGTCTCCATGGTTGTTTAATTTGTTTATGGATGGGGTTGTAAGGGAGGTAAATGCAAGAGTCCTGGAAAGAGGGGCAAGTATGAAGTCTGTTGGGGATGAGAGAGCTTGGGAAGTGAGTCAATTGTTGTTCGCTGATGATACAGCGCTGGTGGCTGATTCATGTGAGAAACTGCAGAAGCTGGTGACTGAGTTTGGTAAAGTGTGTGGAAGAAGAAAGTTGAGAGTAAATGTGAATAAGAGCAAGGTTATTAGGTACAGTAGGGGTGAGGGTCAAGTCAATTGGGAGGTGAGTTTGAATGGAGAAAAACTGGAGGAAGTGAAGTGTTTTAGATATCTGGGAGTGGATCTGGCAGCGGATGGAACCATGGAAGCGGAAGTGGATCATAGGGTGGGGGAGGGGGCGAAAATTTTGGGAGCCTTGAAAAATGTGTGGAAGTCGAGAACATTATCTCGGAAAGCAAAAATGGGTATGTTTGAGGGAATAGTGGTTCCAACAATGCTGTATGGTTGCGAGGCGTGGGCTATGGATAGAGATGTGCGCAGGAGGATGGATGTGCTGGAAATGAGATGTTTGAGGACAATGTGTGGTGTGAGGTGGTTTGATCGAGTAAGTAACGTAAGGGTAAGAGAGATGTGTGGAAATAAAAAGAGCGTGGTTGAGAGAGCAGAAGAGGGTGTTTTGAAATGGTTTGGGCACATGGAGAGAATGAGTGAGGAGAGATTGACCAAGAGGATATATGTGTCGGAGGTGGAGGGAACGAGGAGAAGAGGGAGACCAAATTGGAGGTGGAAAGATGGAGTGAAAAAGATTTTGTGTGATCGGGGCCTGAACATGCAGGAGGGTGAAAGGAGGGCAAGAAATAGAGTGAATTGGAGTCATGTGGTATACAGGGGTTGACGTGCTGTCAGTGGATTGAAGCAAGGCATGTGAAGCGTCTGGGGTAAACCATGGAAAGCTGTGTAGGTATGTATATTTGCGTGTGTGGACGTGTGTATGTACATGTGTATGGGGGGGGGGGTTGGGCCATTTCTTTCGTCTGTTTCCTTGCGCTACCTCGCAAACGCGGGAGACAGCGACAAAGTATAAAAAAAAAAAAAAAAAAAAAAATATATATATATATATATTTTTTTTTTTTTTTTTCATACTATTCGCCATTTCCTGCATTAGCAAGGTAGCGCCAGGAACAGAGGACTGGACCTTTGAGGGAATATCCTCACCTGACCCCCTTCTCTGTTCCTTCTTTTGGAAAATTGAAAAAAAAAGAGAGGGGAGGATTTCCAGCCACCCGCTCCCTCCCCTTTTAGTCGTCTTCTACGACACGCAGGGAATACGTGGGAAGTATTCTTTCTCTCCTATCCCCAGGGATAATATATATATATATATATATATATATATATATATATATATATATATATATATATATATATATATATATATTTATTGTTGTTAGGGAGGTGAATGCAAGAGTTTTGGAAAGAGGGGCAAGTATGAAGTCTGTTGGGGATGAGAGAGCTTGGGAAGTGAGTCAGTTGTTGTTCGCTGATGATACAGCGCTGGTGGCTGATTCATGTGAGAAACTGCAGAAGCTGGTGACTGAGTTTGGTAAAGTGTGTGGAAGAAGAAAGTTAAGAGTAAATGTGAATAAGAGCAAGGTTATTAGGTACAGTAGGGTTGAGGGTCAAGTCAATTGGGAGGTGAGTTTGAATGGAGAAAAACTGGAGGAAGTGAAGTGTTTTAGATATCTGGGAGTGGATCTGGCAGCGGATGGAACCATGGAAGCGGAAGTGGATCATAGGGTGGGGGAGGGGGCGAAAATTCTGGGGGCCTTGAAGAATGTGTGGAAGTCGAGAACATTATCTCGGAAAGCAAAAATGGGTATGTTTGAAGGAATAGTGGTTCCAACAATGTTGTATGGTTGCGAGGCGTGGGCTATGGATAGAGTTGTGCACAGGAGGATGGATGTGCTGGAAATGAGATGTTTGAGGACAATGTGTGGTGTGAGGTGGTTTGATCGAGTGAGTAACGTAAGGGTAAGAGAGATGTGTGGAAATAAAAAGAGCGTGGTTGAGAGAGCAGAAGAGGGTGTTTTGAAGTGGTTTGGGCACATGGAGAGAATGAGTGAGGAAAGATTGACCAAGAGGATATATGTGTCGGAGGTGGAGGGAACGAGGAGAAGAGGGAGACCAAATTGGAGGTGGAAAGATGGACTGAAAAAGATTTTGTGTGATCGGGGCCTGAACATGCAGGAGGGTGAAAGGAGGGCAAGGAATAGAGTGAATTGGAGCGATGTGGTATACCGGGGTTGACGTGCTGTCAGTGGATTGAATCAAGGCATGTGAAGCGTCTGGGGTAAACCATGGAAAGCTGTGTAGGTATGTATATTTGCGTGTGTGGACGTATGTATATACATGTGTAGGGGGGCGCAAACGCGGGAGACAGCGACAAAGTATAATAAATAAATAAATAAATATATATATATCCCTGAGGCAGGGGGAAAAGAATTCTACCTCTGTATTCCCTGAGTGTCATAGAAAGTCACTGAAAGGGGAGGGAACAAGGGCTGAAAATCTGAAAGGGGAGGGAACAAGGGCTGAAAATCTTCCCCTCCTGTTTTTACTTTTCCAAAAGAAGGAACAGAGAAGGAGGCCAAGTATATGTATATTCCAATGATTCCATGGGGAAATGAAATGCGATAAGTTTCCAAGTGCACTTTCATGTAATAATCATATCATCAGAGGTGATACAAGAAAGAAGTATAACAGTTTATTTACAATGAAGAGACGTAGCTAGGATGCCATTTGACAAACAAGTGACTTCCCGAATGGAGGTCGGGTGCGTTCAAGTCTGTAGGTCTGTATTATGCGCGAGAGGGCCCACACATAATCCCATGACCAATTCCGGCTCACTATCCCTTGCAGCCGGAGCATTGAATTTTTTTTTTGGTTATCAAACATGAGGCAGCGACAAGAAGGGCAGAGCTGTGAACATGCCCAGGGAAATATCTGTGGTATGTCTTTTGTCCTTAGTGAGAAGTTGATAAATGTTGAGGACCTATCCAAGTTTGTCCCCTTCTGATACCCTACTGCTGAAAGTTTTCATGCTCTCCTGCCACAATGGGGAAGCAAAAGGACTTGACAAAAGAGCAAATAGCTTCAATTATTAGTCTGTACGTGGCACAGAAGCCAGTAAGGGAAATATCAAGGATTGTCAGTGCTAGTGTCCAATCAATCAGGTATGGACATTATGATTTTGCAACAGTGGAAGTAAGGCAACAGCAGCACGCAAGGGAAAACCCAGGAGGGCACACTAACCATCCTGAAACATCGGTTAGAAGCTAATCTACATTTGTCAGCACAAAAATTATAAGAAAAAACCCAAGACTGATTATGTAGAGGCTTGCATTTGCCAAGACATACCTTCAGTGAGATAAGACCAAGAGGAAGCACATGTTAAGGAGCGACAAAGCCATGTTTTCCTTGACTGGGAACCAAGTTGTTATGTTTATTGGTGCACCTGGAGTGACCCTCTTGATCCCATGTACGCTTTCAGTACTGTTAAATGCCCTGATTCTCATGGTTTAGGGTTGTTTTTCTTATTGTGGAATTGATGACTTTGTCATACTGACGTGACATCAAACCATGAATCAGCACAACTACCTCGAGCTACTGATGGGCTATTTATCAGACTGTTTTCAGAAGTGCCATGCATACATGTTCATGCATAATGGTGATCTTTGCCATATGGCAAAATCCGTGAAGCAGTAGCTTACTGACTGTGGAATCCACTTCGTCTATGATTGGCCTAAAAACAGCCCAGATATTAATCCAATAGAGAACTTGTGGAGCATCATTAAGCGCCAAATTTCAGGGAAGGATACTAGCAGTGTCCCCAAACTTGAGGCGGCCATTCTTGAAGAGTGGCATATTTTGGACCCACAGATTCTCAAGAACTTGGTAGAATTGATGTCTTCACGCCTTCAAGAATGTATAAAGAGGAAAGGGAAGCAAATTACCTATCAAAACTGTATATAAATAAACACGAACAGTTTATCTATATTTTTGTCCAATGGCTCCCCCACGCTTAATGCACTGTTGAGGTGTGTATGTGCGTGTCTGTTTATATGTGTGTATATGAGTGGATAAGTCTTTCTTTGTCTGTTCCCTGGTATTACCATGCTGCCCATTACATATTAGTAAAGTGATGTTTATATAATTACTGAGAATTGCATTGGTAAACTGAATGTATGAAATTCTGAATTGCTTTTCTGGATTTTTTTAATAGTATATTAATTATTTCCTAATATGAATATTTTTTTACACATTCTAGGTTCACAAATTCTTGAATGAAAGATATGTTAGTACTGACCTCCTAAATGAAGCTAAGACCATCTTACATGTGAGAAACACAGTACAGAAGCTTATGAAGAGATGTGAGAACATTGCTAAAGAAATGCAGAGTATTGTATCTAGAATTGTTAGTGGGGAAGAGGATGCAGGAATCAGCAAACAACCTGAGAGTCTCAATCAGTCGTAAGTGTTGCTTATTAAAAACAATTGATTACAGTTTGCTCACAAAAATTGTTGGTGTAAGATTTACATCTGTTTTACTCATACCTATATAGAAGGCAAAGGCATTCTGATTGTGTTGTAGACCCCATGTGAAAACTTTTTTTTCCTTATGATGCATTTAGCTTAGGTCCTGGGCATTGTGGCTTCTGTTACTCATGATGGTGCTGTATAATCCCATTCATTTAGACTGATTGCAAAACCCTTTAACTCCAGAATATTTGACCTTTTATTAGAAAGGTTAGATATGATTAACCATATATTACTGTACTTGGTAGATGTAATTTAGTCAAATGAGGAATATAGTAATAGGTATCTAAAGTCATCCCTGTAAGTAGAAGGCACTTGGGTAGTTTATTTTTCAGAGGGAGTCACTGGACATATTTTGCTAATCCATTTGTGGAAATTCACTTTTTTTTTTATCTTGGAAGCTTATTCTTCACTGAATTAATTGTAATTAATTTATTCTGTATTGAATTAATATGCACTGCACAGTATTATACTACATGCTGTAGGTATTGTTTGGCTTAACACTGGCAATTCCAGCATCAGTATGTTTATTTTGCTTTGTCGCTGTCTCCCCGCGTTAGCGAGGTAGCGCAAGGAAACAGATGAAAGAATGGCCCAACCCACCCACATACACATGTATATACATACATGTCCACACACAGCACATATACATACCTATACATTTCAATGTATACATATATATACACACACAGACATATACATATATACCCATGTACATATTTCATACTGTCTGCCTTTATTCATTCCCATCGCCACCCCGCCACACATGGAATAACAACTCCCTCCCCCCTCATGTGCACAAGGTAGCACTAGGAAAAGACAATAAAGGCCCCATACGTTCACACTCAGTCTCTAGCTGTCATGTAATAACATGTAATATTCCGTGCACGCCTTACACCATCCTGCATGTTCAGGCCCCGATCACTCAAAATCTTTTTCACTCCATCTTTCCACCTCCAATTTGGTCTCCCACTTCTCGTTCCCTCCACCTCTGACACATATATCCTCTTGGTCAATCTTTCTTCACTCATTCTCTCCAGGTGACCAAACCATTTCAAAACACCATCTTCTGCTTTCTCAACCACACTCTTTTTATTACCACACATCTCTATTACCCTATTATTACTTACTCGATGAAACCGCCTCTCACCACATATTGTCTTCAAACATCTTATTTCCAGCACATCCACCCTCCTGCGCACAACTCTATCCATAGCCCACGCCTGGCAACCATACAACGTTGTTGGAACCACTATTCCTTCAAACATACCCATTTTTGCTTTCCGAGATAATGTTCTCGACTTCCACACATTCTTCAAGGCTCCCAGAATTTTCAACCCCTCCCCCACCCTATGATTCACTTCCACTTCCATGGTTCCATCCGCTGCCAAATCCACTCCCAGATATCTAAAACACTCCACTTCCTCCAGTTTTTCTCCATTTAAACCTACCTCCCAATTGACTTGACCCTCAACCCTACTGTACCTAATAACCTTACTCTTATTCACATTTACTCTCAACTTTCTTCTTTCACACACTTTACCAAACTCAGTCACTAGCTTCTGCAGTTTCTCACATGAATCAGCCACCAACGCTGCATCATCAGCGAACAACAACTGACTCACTTCCCAAGCTCTCTCATCCACAACAGACTGCATACTTGCCCCTCTTTCCAAAACTCTTGCATTCGCCTCCCTAACAATCCCACCCATAAACAAATTAAACAACCATGCAGACATCACCCACCCCTGCCACAAACCTACATTCACTGAGAACCAATCACTTTCCTCTCTTCCTACACGTACACATGCCTTACATCCTTGATAAAAACTTTTCACTGTTTCTAACAACTTGCCTCCCACACCATATATTCTTAATACCTTCCACAGAGCATCTATATCAACTCTATCATATGCTTTCTCCAGATCCATAAATGCTACTTACAAATCCATTTGCTTTTCTAAGTATTTCTCACATACATTCTTCAAAGCAAACACCTGATCCACACATCCTCTACCACTTCTGAAACCACACTGCTCTTCCCCAATCTGATGCTATGTACTTGCCTTCACCCTCTCGATCAATATCTCCCATATAATTTACCAGGAATACTCAACAAACTTATGCCTCTGTAATTTGAGCACTCACTCTTATCCCCTTTGCCTTTGTACAATGGCACTATGCAAGCATTCTGCCAATCCTCAGGCACCTCACCGTGAGTCATACATACATTAAATAACCTTACCAACCAGTCAACAATACAGTCACCCCTTTTTTAATAAATTCCACTGCAATACCATCCAAACCCGCTGCCTTGCCGGCTTTCATCTTCCGCAAAGCTTTTACTACCTCTTCTCTGCTTACCAAATCATTTTCCCTAATCCTCTCACTTTGCACACCACCTTGACCAAAACACCCTATATCTGCCACTCTATCATCAAACACATTAAACAAACCTTCAAAATACTCTCTCCATCTCCTCACATCACCACTACTTGTTATCACCTCCCCATTAGCCCCCTTCACTGAAGTTCCAATTTGTTCCCTTGTCTTACGCACTGTATTTACCTCCTTCCAAAACATCTTTTTATTCTCCCTAAAATCTAATGATACTCTCTCACCCCAACTCTTATTTGCCCTCTTTTTCACCTCTTGCACCTTTCTCTTGACCTCCTGCCTCTTTCTTTCATACATCTCCCACTCATTTGCATTATTTCGTTGCAAAAATCGTCCAAATGCCTCTCTCTTCTCTTTCGCTAATAATCTTACTTCTTCATCCCACCACTCACTACCCTTTCTAATCTGCCCACCTCCCACGCTTCTCGTGCCACAAGCATCTTTTGTGCAATCCATCACTGCTTCCCTAAATACATCCCCACTCCCCTTACATCCTTTGTTCTCACCTTTTTCCATTCTGTACTCAGTCTCTCCTGGTACTTCCTCACACAAGTCTCCTTCCCAAGCTCACTAACTCTTACCACTCTCTTCACCCAAACATTCTCTCTTCTTTTCTGAAAACCTCTACAAATCTTCACCCTCGCCTCCACAAGATAATGATCAGACATCCCTCCAGTTGCACCTCTCAGCACATTAACATCCAAAAGTCTCTCTTTCGCACGCCTATCAATTAACACGTAATCCAATAACGCTCTCTGGCCATCTTTCCTACTTACATACGTATACTTATGTATATCTCTCTTTTTAAACCAGGTATTCCCAATCACCAGTCCTTTTTCAGCACATAAATCTACAAGCTCTTCACCATTTCCATTTACAACACTGAGCACCCCATGTATACCAGTTATTCCCTCAACTGCCACATTACTCACCTTTGCATTCAAATCACCCATCACTATAACCCGGTCTCGTGCATCAAAACCACTAACACACTCACTCAGTTGCTCCCAAAACACTTGCCTCTCATGATCTTTCTTCTCATGCCCAGGTGCATATGCACCAATAATCACCCATATCTCTCCATCAACTTTCAGTTTTACCCATATCAGTCTAGAGTTTACTTTCTTACACTATGTCACATACTCCTGCCACTCCTGTTTCAGGAGTAGTGCTACTCCTTCCCTTGCTCTTGTCCTCTCACTAACCCCTGACTTTACTCCCAAGACATTCCCAAACCACTCTTCCCCTTTACCCTTGAGCTTCGTTTCACTCAGAGCCAAAACATCCAGGTTCCTTTCCTCAAACATACTACCTATCTCTCCTTTTTTCTCATCTTGGTTACATCCACACACATTTAGACACCCCATCTGAGCCTTTGAGGAGGATGAGCACTCCAGCATCGGTACATGATGATAAGTCCTCACTGTCTCCTTTCTCTTCCTCTAAGCTTCTTTCACAGGCTAGTTCTTTTTCATCCTTTTTATAGGCACCCTTCCCCTCTGAGAAACTAAGAATACTATAATCATTACAGGATGACTGTATGGAATAGATTGACAAATGCAGCTTTGAAATAATGATAAAAACAAAAAAGGAGGAAAAGGGAAATTTGAAAAGGATACTTTTAAATAAGGCAGGTGAGAATCCAAAGCTTTTCCATCAGTCATCAGGGGTAAGTTGTCTGTTAAAGCAGCACATAATGCCAGGGATGGAAAAGGAAGAGTTGTAGAGGATGATGTATGTATATGAGAAGAACTAAATGACAAGTTTGAAAGTGTTTTCATTGTGGAAGACACTATAGCCCCAACACCAATAAGACAGAAAGGGGAAGAGGTCTTGGAAAACATTGAAATATCCAGAAAAAACATAACAGAATCCCAAAAGGCCTTGATTCATATAAGGCGGATGGTATTGATGAATTTCTCCATATATACTGAAAATGTTTGTGGATATGCTTGACATATCACAATATGTTAGAAATGTCAGGAGAGAAAGGTTAAGTGCCATGGGAATGGAAGATGACGAACATCATACCTACCTTTAGGAAAGGAAACTGGGAGGAGGATTAGCCATTATGATACCCCTTTCTTACCTTGACCAGCTCATCAGTAGAATTCTATTCCTTCTGTTTTTTCTCTTCATATGATATTTCTTTCTCATCAAATTATGCTTTCTTTCTCACCAACATTTTTCTTTCACTTGAATTGGCTTTGAATGGGGCTTATTTGTCTGTGCATGTTGGTCACTATAAAGAAGATAATATGCTGAAATATAGACTGGTCTCCCTGTTGAACATGGCCTGAAGAATACTAGAAAAGATAATCAGAAAGCATATGAATGACTTACTGAGTTTATTACACATAAGAAACTACCTGTTTTGGAAGGAGGTAAATAAAGTGCTTAAGACAAGGGAGCAAATGGGAACTTCAGTGAAGGGGGCTAATGGGGAGGTGATAACAAGTAGTGGTGATGTGAGGAGATGGAGTGAGTATTTTGAAGGTTTGTTGAATGTGTTTGATGTTAGAGTGGCAGATATAGGGTGTTTTGGTCGAGGTGGTGTGCAAAGTGAGAGGGTTAGGGAAAATGATTTGGTAAATAGAGAAGAGGTAGTAAAAGCTTTACGGAAGATGAAAGCCGGCAAGGCAGCAGGTTTGGATGGTATTGCAGTGGAATTTATTAAAAAAGGGGTGACTGTATTGTTGACTGGTTGGTAAGGTTATTTAATGTATGTATGACTCATGGTGAGGTGCCTGAGGATTGGCGGAATGCTTGCATAGTGCCATTGTACAAAGGCAAAGGGGATAAGAGTGAGTGCTCAAATTACAGAGGTATAAGTTTGTTGAGTATTCCTGGTAAATTATATGGGAGGGTATTGATTGAGAGGGTGAAGGCATGTACAGAGCATCATATTGGGGAAGAGCAGTGTGGTTTCAGAAGTGGTAGAGGATGTGTGGATCAGGTGTTTGCTTTGAAGAATGTATGTGAGAAATACTTAGAAAAACAAATGGATTTGTATGTAGCATTTATGGATCTGGAGAAGGCATATGATAGAGTTTATAGAGATGCTCTGTGGAAGGTATTAAGAATATATGGTGTGGGAGGCAAGTTGTTAGAAGCAATGAAAAGTTTTTATCGAGGATGTAAGGCATGTGTACGTGTAGGAAGAGAGGAAAGTGATTGGTTCTCAGTGAATGTAGGTTTGCGGCAGGGGTGTGTGATGTCTCTGTGGTTGTTTAATTTGTTTATGGATAGGGTTGTCAGGGAGGTGAATGCAAGGGTTTTGGAAAGAGGGGCAGGTATGCAGTCTGTTGTGAATGAGAGAGCTTGGGAAGTGAGTCAGTTGTTGTTCGCTGATGATACAGCACTGGTGGCTGATTCATGTAAGAAACTGCAGAAGCTGATGACTGAGTTTGGTAAAGTGTGTGAAAGAAGAAAGTTAAGAGTAAATGTGAATAAGAGCAAGGTTATTAGGTACAGTAGGGTTGAGGGTCAAGTCAATTGGGAGGTAAGTTTGAATGGAGAAAAACTGGAGGAAGTAAAGTTTTTTAGATATCTGGGAGTGGATCTGGCAGCGGATGGAACCATGGAAGTGGAAGTGAATCATAGGGTGGGGGAGGGGGCGAAAATTCTGGGAGCCTTGAAGAATGTTTGGAAGTCAAGAACATTATCTCGGAAAGCAAAAATGGGTATGTTTGAAGGAATAGTGGTTCAAACAATGTTGTATGGTTGCGAGGCGTGGGCTATGGATAGAGTTGTGCGTAGGAGGGTGGATGTGCTGGAAATGAGATGTTTGAGGACAATATGTGGTGTGAGGTGGTTTGATCGAGTAAGTAATGTAAGGGTAAGAGAGATTTGTGGAAATAAAGAGTATGGTTGAGAGAGCAGAAGAGGGTGTTTTGAAATGGTTTGGCCACATGGAGAGAATGAGTGAGGAAAGATTGACCAAGAGGATATATGTGTCAGAGGTGGAGGGAATGAGGAGAAGTGGGAGACCAAATTGGAGGTGGAAAGATGGAGTGAAAAAGATTTTGAGTGATCGGGGCCTGAACATGCAGGAGGGTGAAAGGCGTGCAAGGAATGGAACGATGTGGTATACCGGGGTCGACGTGCTGTCAATGATTGAACCAGGGCATGTGAAGCGTCTGGGGTAAACCATGGAAAGTTGTGAGGGGCCTGGATGTGGAAAGGGAGCTGTGGTTTCGGTGCATTATTACATGACAGCTAGAGACTGAGTGTGAACGAATGGGGCCTTTGGTGTCTTTTCCTAGTGCTACCTCGCACAGATGTGGGGGGAGGGGGTTGTTATTCTATGTGTGGCGAGGTGGCGATGGGAACAAATAAAGTCAGACTATGAATTATGTACATGTGTATATATATATATGTCTGTGTGTGTATATATATGTGTACATTGAGATGTATAGGTATGTATATTTGCATGTGTGGACGTGTATGTATATACATGTGTATGTGGGCGGGTTGGGCCATTCTTTCGTCTGTTTCCTTGCGCTCCCTCGCTAACGCGGGAGACAGCAATAAAGCAAAATATAAATAATAAAATAAGAAACTACCTGTGTGAGACAATACAGTTTCAGGAAAAGGAGCTCATGTGTAATGAACCTCTTAGATTTCTACTAGAAATAAAGCTCCCTTTTAGATTCAAAAGAGGGATGGGTGGATTGTCTGCATTTGGGCTGCCAGAAAGCACTTGGCACTGTTAGTAAAGAAAAAGGGTCCTCAGGTAGGAATAAGGAAGGGACATCTATGATGAACAAAGGATTATTGTAATAGAAGAAAGTCTGGTGATATGGGAGGATAGATAAGGTATATTAGAATAATAAAAGTTGGAGGAGTAAGTATGGAAATGAAGAATGGATTAAGGGACAGCACAGCCCTTCTGACCCTGACCTATGCATCCAGAACATGAACTTGGGATAAGTCACAGAGGTCAGGAATCTAGGCATTGGAAATGAGTAATTTTAGATCATATGATATGACTAAATGAAATGAAGAAAGTAATGAGAGGGTGTATGAGAGATTTGTTATGGCAGGGAATACAGAGGGAGTGGCAGAGTGAATGAAACAATACTTTGAAGTGGTTTGGACATAAGTTACTCTCTTCATCCGTTCCTGGCACTATCTCGATATTATTGGAAATGGTGAACATGGCAAACAGGAATGGAAAAATATGAAATTAAGAAAATGCACTTGATATTGTTAGAGATACTTTTTCACATAGTCTGTCCATAGGGATACATGATGGAAAGGAAGGAAACAAAGGCAAAGAAAGGGGGGGGAGGATTGGCCCTTTTAGTAAGAAATAACCATATGTTTCAGGAAGGAGTGAAAGATGGTCCATTCAAACAGTGCATAAAGGGAAGAGTAACTGTAGAATAGAAAAGGCATCTAAGAGGGTTGGGAACTAGGGCTAAAAGTCCTCCCCTCCTTTAGTATCAATTCTTTAGCATAGGAACTGAAGAGGGGCAGAGTGAGGACTTTTGTCCTTGAAGGCTCAGTTCCTGGTGTTACCTCAATGAGGTAGGGTAGGTAAGTATTTATAGAAAACAAAAGTTTAATCTTTCCAATTCAGAAATTGGAGATGCTTTCATAATTTTGAACACATGAGCTTATTTTAACTTTTTTTTTGTATGTGTCATTGATTCTCAAGTTTTTTCCAACTCATGTCACACAGGTTACATTTGAAAGGTTACCAGCTGATTGGCCTGAACTGGTTAGTCTTGATGCATGAACAAGGACTGAATGCAGTTTTAGCTGATGAGATGGGGCTTGGTAAAACAGTACAAGCTATCTCTTTCCTCTCTCATGTCAAAGAAGTTGAAGAACCTGATGACCTTAGTTTGATTGTAGTTCCATCATCTACTTTAGGTAAGTTTTTTCCACATATTTCCTGCATGCCAAAGAAGGTGACTAAAAGGGGAGGGAGTATGGGGCTGGAAATCCTCCCCTCATTTTTTTTCTTCCCCC
This sequence comes from Panulirus ornatus, assembly GCF_036320965.1. Taxonomy (NCBI): domain Eukaryota; kingdom Metazoa; phylum Arthropoda; class Malacostraca; order Decapoda; family Palinuridae; genus Panulirus; species Panulirus ornatus. The sequence goes on along the minus strand of NC_092227.1, from coordinate 75,066,827 downwards.
CAAAAAAGGAACAGAGAAGGGTGCCAAATGAATATATTCCCTCTAAGGCTCAGTCCTCTGTTTGTAAAGCTACCTCGCTAATGCAGGAGCGTTGAAAAATGCATGGAAGGTGAGAATGTTATCTCAGAGAGCAAAAACGGGTATGTTTGAAGGAGTAGTGGTTCCAACAATGTTATATGGTTTTGCGGTATGGGAATTAGATAGGGTTGTGCAGAGGAGGGTGGATGTGTTGGAAATGAAATGTTTGAGGACAATATGTGGTGTTAGGTGGTTTGATCGAGTAAGTAATGAAAGGGTAAGAGAGATCTGTGATAATAAAAGAGTGTGATTGAGAGAGCAGAAGAGGATGTGTTGAAATGGTTTGGGCACATGGAGAGAATGAGTGAGGAAAGATGGACAAAGAGGATATATGTGTCAGAGGTAGAGGAAACAAGGAGGAGCATTAGACCCAATTTGAGGTGGAAGGATGGAGTGAAAAAGACTTTGAGTGATTGGGGCCTGAACATACAGGAGGTTGAAAGAAGTGCAAGGAATAGAGTGAATTGGAATAATGTGTATAAATATGTATACGTTGAGATGTATAGGTATGTATATGTGCGCGTGTGGACGTGTATGTATATACATGTGTATGTGGGTGGGTTGGGCCATTCTTTCATCTGTTTCCTTCCACTACCTCGCTAACGTGGTAGACAGTGTCAAAGTATGATAATAAAACTAATTATTATTATTGTTATTACTATTATTATCATCGTCATCATCATCATCATCATTATTATTATCATTATTGTTATTTTATTTATTTATTTATTTATTTTGCTTTGTCGCTGTCTCCCGCGTTAGTGAGGTAGCACAAGGAAACAGAAGAAAGAATGGCCCAACCCGCCCACATACACATGTATATACATACACGTCCACACACACAAATATACATACCTATACATCTCAATGTACACATATATATACACACACAGACATATACATATATACACATGTACATAATTCATACTGTCTGCCTTTATTTGTTCCCATCGCCACCTCGCCACACATAGAATAACAACCCCCTCCCCCCTCATGTGTGCGAGGTAGCGCTAGGAAAAGACTACAAAGGCCCCATTCGTTCACACTCAGTCTCTAGCTGTCATGTAATAATGCACCGAAACCACAGCTCCCTTTCCACATCCAGGCCCCACAGAACTTTCCATTGTTTACCCCAGATGCTTCACATGCCCTGGTTCAATCCATTGACAGCATGTCGACCCCGGTATACCACATCGTTCCAATTCACTCTATTCCTTGGACGCCTTTCACCCTCCTGCATGTTCAGGACCCGATCACTCAAAATCTTTTTCACTCCATCTTTCCACCTCCAATTTGGTCTCCCACTTCTCCTCGTTCCCTCCACCTCTGACACATATATCCTCTTGGTCAATCTTTCCTCACTCATTCTCTCCATGTGACCAAACCATTTCAAAACACCCTCTTCTGCTCTCTCAACCACGCTCTTTTTATTTCCACACATCTCTCTTACCCTTACATTACTTACTCGATCAAACCACCTCACACCACATATTGTCCTCAAACATCTCATTTCCAGCACATCCACTCTCCTGCGCACAACTCTATCCATAGCCCACGCCTGGCAACCATACAACGTTGTTGGAACCACTATTCCTTCAAACATACCCATTTTTGCTTTCCGAGATAATGTTCTCGACTTCCAAACATTCTTCAAGGCTCCCAGAATTTTCACCCCCTCCCCCACCCTATGATTCACTTCCACTTCCATGTTTCCATCCGCTGCCAGATCCACTCCCAGATATCTAAAACACTTTACTTCCTCCAGTTTTTCTCCATTCAAACTTACCTCCCAATTGACTTGACCCTCAACCCTACGGTACCTAATAACCTTGCTCTTATTCACATTTACTCTTAACTTTCTTCTTTCACACACTTTACCAAACTCAGTCACCAGCTTCTGCAGTTTCTTACATGAATCAGCCACCAGCGCTGTATCATTAGTGAACAACAACTGACTCACTTCCCAAGCTCTCTCATCCACAACAGACTGCATACTTGCCCCTCTTTCCAAAACTCTTGCATTCACCTCCCTAACAACCCCATCCATAAACAAATTAAACAACCATGGAGACATCACACACCCCTGCCGCAAACCTACATTCACTGAGAACCAATCACTTTCCTCTCTTCCTACACGTACACATGCCTTACATCCTCGATAAAAACTTTTCACTGCTTCTAACAGCTTGCCTCCCACACCATATATTCTTAAAACCTTCCACAGAGTTATTATTATTATTATTATTATTGTTGAGTGATTGGGGCCTGAACATGCAGGAGGGTGAAAGGCATGCAAGGAATAGAGTGAATTGAAACGATTCGGTATACCGGGGTCGATGTGCTGTCAATGGATTGAACCAGGGCATGTGAAGCATCTGGGGTAAACCATGGGGCCTGGATGTGGAAAGGGAGCTGTGGTTTCGGTGCATTATACATGACAGCTAGAGACTGAGTGTGAATGAATGTGGCCTTTGTTGTCTTTTCCTAGCGCTACCTCGCGCACATGCGGGGGGAGGGGGTTGTTATTTCATGTGTGGTGGGGTGGCGATGGGAATGAATAAAGGCAGACAGTATGAATTATGTACACGTGTATATATGTGTATGTCTGTGTGTGTATATATATGTGTACATTGAGATGTATAGGTATGTATATTTGCGTGTTTGGACGTGTACGTATATAAATGTGTATGTGGGTGGGTTGGGCCTTTCGTCCGTTTCCTTTCGCTACCTCGCTAACGCGAGAGACAGCGACAAAGCAAAATAAATATGATTTTTTTTTTTTTTTTTTTTTTTTTTTTCGCTGTCTCCCGCGTTTGCGAGGTAGCGCAAGGAAACAGACGAAAGAAATGGCCCAACCCACCCCCATACACATGTATATACATACGTCCACACACGCAAATATACATACCTACACAGCTTTCCATGGTTACCCCAGACGCTTCACATGCCTTGATTCAATCCACTGACAGCACGTCAACCCCGGTATACCACATCGCTCCAATTGACTCTATTCCTTGCCCTCCTTTCACCCTCCTGCATGTTCAGGCCCCAATCACACAAAATCTTTTTCACTCCATCTTTCCACCTCCAATTTGGTCTCCCTCTTCTCCTCGTTCCCTCCACCTCCGACACATATATCCTCTTGGTCAATCTTTCCTCACTCATTCTCTCCATGTGCCCAAACCATTTCAAAACACCCTCTTCTGCTCTCTCAACCACGCTCTTTTTATTTCCACACATCTCTCTTACCCTTACGTTACTTGCTCGATCAAACCACCTCACACCACACATTGTCCTCAAACATCTCATTTCCAGCACATCCATCCTCCTGTGCACAACTCTATCCATAGCCCACGCCTCGCAACCATACAACATTGTTGGAACCACTATTCCTCCAAACATACCCATTTTTGCTTTCCGAGATAATGTTCTCGACTTCCACACATTCTTCAAGGCTCCCAGAATTTTCGCCCCCTCCCCCACCCTATGATCCACTTCCGCTTCCATGGTTCCATCCGCTGCCAGATCCACTCCCAGATATCTAAAACACTTCACTTCCTCCAGTTTTTCTCCATTCAAACTCACCTCCCAATTGACTTGACCCTCAACCCTACTGTACCTAATAACCTTGCTCTTATTCACATTTACTCTTAACTTTCTTCTTTCACACACTTTACCAAACTCAGTCACCAGCTTCTGCAGTTTCTCACATGAATCAGCCACCAGCGCTGTATCATCAGCGAACAACAACTGACTCACTTCCCAAGCTCTCTCATCCCCAACAGACTTCATACTTGCCCCTCTTTCCAAAACTCTTGCATTCACCTCCCTAACAACCCCATCCATAAACAAATTAAACAACCATGGAGACATCACACACCCCTGCCGCAAACCTACATTCACTGAGAACCAATCACTTTCCTCTCTTCCTACACGTACACATGCCTTACATCCTCGTTAAAAACTTTTCACTGCTTCTAACAACTTGCCTCCCACACCATATATTCTTAATACCTTCCACAGAGCATCTCTATCAACTCTATCATATGCCTTCTCCAGATCCATAAATGCTACATACAAATCCATTTGCTTTTCTAAGTATTTCTCACATACATTCTTCAAAGCAAACACCTGATCCACACATCCTCTACCACTTCTGAAACCGCACTGCTCTTCCCCAATCTGATGAAAAAATAAATTATAATTATCATTATTATTATTATTCTTTTTTTTTTTTTTTTTTTTTGCTTTGTCGCTGTCTCCCGCGTTTGCGAGGTAGCGCAAGGAAACAAACGAAAGAAATGGCCCAACCCACCCCCATACACATGTATATACATACGTCCACACACGCAGATATACATACCTACACAGCTTTCCATGGTTTACCCCAGACGCTTCACATGCCTTGATTCAATCCACTGACAGCACGTCAACCCCGGTATACCACATCGCTCCAATTCACTCTATTCCTTGCTCTCCTTTCACCCTCCTGCATGTTCAGGCCCCGATCACACAAAATCTTTTTCACTCCATCTTTCACCTCCAATTTGGTCTCCCTCTTCTCCTCGTTCCCTCCACCTCCGACACGTATATCCTCTCGGTCAATCTTTCCTCACTCATTCTCTCCATGTGACCAAACCATTTCAAAACACCCTCTTCTGCTCTCTCAACCACGCTCTTTTTATTTCCACACATCTCTCTTACCCTTACGTTACTTACTCGATCAAACCACCTCACACCACACATTGTCCTCAAACATCTCATTTCCAGCACATCCATCCTCCTGTGCACAACTCTATCCATAGTCCACGCCTCGCAACCATACAACATTGTTGGAACCACTATTCCTTCAAACATACCCATTTTTGCTCTCCGAGATAATGTTCTCGACTTCCACACATTCTTCAAGGCTCCCAGAATTTTCACCCCCTCCCCCACCCTATGATCCACTTCTGCTTCCATGGTTCCATCCGCTGCCAGATCCACTCCCAGATATCTAAAACACTTCACTTCCTCCAGTTTTTCTCCATTCAAACTCACCTCCCAATTGACTTGACCCTCAACCCTACTGTACCTAATAACCTTGCTCTTATTCACATTTACTCTTAACTCTTATTATTATTATTATTATTATTATTATTATTATTATTATTATTATACTTCTTCAGTGTCCCCCGCTTCAGCGAGGTAATGCAAGGAAACAGACGAAGAATGGCTCAACCCACCCACATGCACATATATATACATAAACGCCCATACATGCACGTGTACATATACATTTCAACATGTACATACACTGGCATATATACACATGTACATATTCGTACTTGCTACCTTCATCCATTCCTGTCACCACCCCGCCACACATGAAATGGCATCCCCCCTCCAGCGAGGTAGCGCCAGGAAAAGACATATACATATCATCATATACACATATACATACACATACACAGAAATATATATGTATACACATGTACATATTCATACTTGCGTGCCTTCATCTATTCCTGGCACTACCCCATCCTACAGGAAACAGCATTGCTTCCTTCCATAAAGCATCTCTATCAACTCTATTATATGCCTTCTCCAGATCCATAAATGCTACATACAAATCCAGGTTTTATTTAATGCGTATAGAATTGAATACAACAGTATATTTGGAGTAATTAATCTTCTTTCTTATGTTCTCAAATATCTCAGTATTATTCCAGTTATCTGTAGTACATCATATAGTACATTCAGGATTTTGCCTTCAGAGAGCATCATCAGGAATCTATTGAAAGATAGAAAACTATGTTGCAAAACTTGGATAAGAAAGTTGAAATGCAAACAAAATACGAAAAACTCTGATGAACACAGCATGTAGCACATAAAAGTAAGGGAAACACTAATCAAACTAACAGTTACATGAAGGGTTGTACAGTTTAGATACAACATATGGAAACAGAAAAATAGAAAACTTACAGTTGAAGAAAAACACAGAAGAACAATAGTACACGAGAAAGACCATCACTAAATATGCTAAGAAGGGCCAATTGAGACTGTTATTGTTCAGATGTAGAGCTGAGGTCAGGTTGGGCTTGTCTGATTCTCCCAGACCTTCATAATGTTGGACCATGTTCCAGATGCCCAGCAGTAGGACTGTGATCCTGCTGCCTAGCAGTAGAACCGTGTTCTTGATGCCCAGTAGTGGCGGATTCAGTAGCTTGTGGCAGGTTGATGACATGTCCCATCCATTTATGTCCTATTGGTGGGCCATCATAAAGCTGTATATGGCTTTGGTCTTGTTTTTCTGGATGTTGATGAAAAGTGCTTTCTCTCCAATGCGAATGGCTTCCAATATCTGCAGTCTCCTCCAATCACTGCAACTAGTAATAATTTTGATGATATTCACCAGAAACTGCAAAGTGAAGACAAGGATATCAGTCTGATAATATACTACAACAATGTGAAAGCATGCTTGCTCATCATGAACAACAAGATGTTAGGTTGCTATGGAAATGTGAATCTTTCCGATGTCAGCCCCACCATATAAACTACATTAGACATACATCATGAACAGAAGTGTGGAATGAGACTAATGAGGCAGATTATAGTGAAGGGGATGAAGGAGGAAGTGATGAGGTGAAGAGGAGATGGAATGAGTACTTTGAAGGATTGCTGAATGTGTTTGATGTTAAGTTTGCAGATTTAGGGTGTTTGGGTTGGGGAAATGTGCAAACTGAGAGTCATGGCAGGTGGTTTGGTGAAGAGAGAAGAGGCTGTGAAAGCCTTGCTTAAGATGAATTTATGGCAAGGCAGATCAAGTGTATGGTATTGGAGCTCAGTTTCTTAAGAAAGGAGCAGACTGTGTTGTTGATTGGTTGGTTAGAATTTTCATTGTATGTATGGATCATGGTGGAGTGCCTGAGGATTGGCAGAATGCAAGATTAGTGTTCAGATTACAAAAGATAAGTTTGTTGAATGTACCTAAAAAGTTGTAAGAAAGGGTGGTGATGGAGAGGGTAATGATATGTACAGAGCATCCTGTTGGAGAAAACCAATGTTGATTCAGGTGTGGTAAAGATGTGTGGATCATGTGTTTGCTTTGAAGAATGTAAGTGAGATACACTTAGAGAAACAGAAGGATTTGTAAGTAGAAATTATGGTTCTTGAGAAAGCATATAGTTGTGTTGATGGATATGATTTGTGGAAGATGTTACAGATTTATGAGGTTAGAGGAAAGCTACTAGAAGCAGTGAGGAGTTTTTGTCCTTGCGCTACCTTGCCAATGCAGGAGACAGCGACAAAGTATGATATATATAGTATATACTTTTATTTGCATTTTGAATGCAAATTAAGCACCACAAACACCATTAGCCCACCAAGAACAGATTAAGGCACATATACAAATGATTGCCTGGAGATAAGTGAGATACTAAAAGAGCAGCACAAATAGGTGCTTCATGAGCCAAAAGCCATTTTGTAGACAAGTGACCCAATTGATTCTTCCTAAACTGTAATCCCTATATATTACATATCACAGTAGGATTTTGAGAGAGCTGTTGAGAACATACCCATGCTCATCATGGAACTCTGTATTTATAGAGAAATGCAAAACACATCTGGCATGATTAGTGAATACCATCTTGGCAAAAGTCTGGACTTGGTCATCATCCTATTTTCCCACCTTGTTTAAAACTGACTCACACCACTTTGCAAAATAAAGAAAGGAGCAAAGCAACCCCCCTAAAAACTACTGACATAACATTAATGTCACACATTTATTATATTTCTGAGAGAGTCCTAAGTTATGTATTGACTGCTTTTAGTGAACTGAATAATCAGTGTAACCCAGAACAACATGGTTTTAGGGAATGAAGATCTTGCCTCTCTCGGCTGCTCAAACATTATGATAAAGATTATAGAGGCTCTGGTGAAGAAACAAAATTCTTATGTGATATGCACAGACTTCATGAAAGCACCTGTTAAATGAGACCATAATGTCGTAACAAATAACACGAGAAAGATAGGAATGGCTTGTAAAATTGGAAGATGGAAATACGTCTTGACTGATAGATCACATTTTATTTGTAAATCAGGCTATATCCAGTGTTTCCTTGGTGAAAAGTTCAGTTCCTTAAGGAACTCAACTTGTGCTCTTTCTGTTCCTCATTCATGTATCTGATTGGCACAGACACAAATCACATTTTATACTGTCTCTAACAGATGATATTAGAATAAGTTTGAAAATATCATCAGTGGAAGGCACTGAGAAACTACTAACTGACATAAACAAAGTCTTTCCATAGGTAGCAGAAAACAACTTGCTTTTTTAATGAGAATAAGTTCCAGTAATGCACTAGTTGACATGATAGTTGAAGAGACAAGTTGGCATGTGGAGCAAAGGTTGATGGCATCATCATGGGATAATGGAAGTACTAAATGGTATCTTATCAAAAGTAATGAAATTATATGGTTTATGCATTTCTTTGACAAGTTATCATTTTTCTTTGTTATTTGTGATGTCATTTACAGTCTAAGGTTCATAAAGGTACATTTTTTTATTTGTTGCAGTTGTGCATTCTTTGAGATGGCTCAGATTCATAGTAACTGTATTCCATTATGTAATACTTAAAGCAAAAAACATTTTAAACTAAAATTTGTGTGTTGTGCTTTCTCTCTGTATACATTTCATAACTGAATTTAAAAATTGATGATTTCGGAACATGCTTTGAAAAAAGGAAAAGGGAAGGAGTTAAACACTACCTCACTAGACGAACACCTATCTGAAACCATGTTCCCCAGACAAACATGAATCTTACTTTCCCATATATGCTCCGGACATCATCTGGCCCAAAATTACTGCAAACACTAATCCAGTACATCCCAGGAACCTTTATTCCCTGATGCAACTACCACAAGGAAGACGATCACTTACTTCTAAGTAGCTTAGCATTCTCTCCACACAGGTAAACACACAACACCACTATTTTTTATGACCTTTGTTCCTGCCAAGGTAAGTAAATGAAGACTTACAGAATGTTAAATCATTTTACAAATATGCCTTTCTAAATGTCACTCATTCCTGCCTATGCAATTTCAGAACTCCATAGTTCAACTCCATAATAACATGAACTTATTAGACATATGCTTATCTTCCACTCTATCCAGGAAACACCATATAATTAGTATCACAATGCCTGCTTTCTAAAAGCAGAGGGTGTTGTATAAGTGCTGTAATTATTTTTCCTTTGAATGAATGTTTCATAACTACCTGGGTTTTATTTGCCCTAATATGGAGCACTGCTTACATACCTAGGCTAGGTCTTCCTTCTCCTTCAAATTAACTAATGTGAAATCTACAGCCTTCCATATCATTGATTCTCTATGCGTTTCCTCTCATCAGCCATCTGGCCTCGATGATGTTGATCTTTGCTCCCTGCTTTACAGGTGTTATTTTGGCCACTGCCCTCATGAGCTGTGTGTGTGTCTCTCTGCCACTGTGGCCAGGAGCTTCGGTGCATGTGTGGCTGCTGCTTCCCACAGTTTCAGTGATGATTAACCTATATAATATCTCTTCATTTCCTCATACAGCATATCTTTGGAGTTTTTCTTTCATTTTTCCCTCTTCCTGTGACCTTTCTGCTTTTATAAGTCAGGTTTAGAAACACCTAAAGAGCTCAAAATATTTTCTTTTTTCACCTAAGATAGTCATGATTGGGGCCATGATTGGCTTAATTAGGGTTACAGAATGAATTTTTAAATCAGTATTTTTTTACTTGTTTCAGACAACTGGGCCCGAGAACTGGAGATGTGGTGTCCCTCTCTCTGTGCTCTTCAGTATCATGGGTCTCAGGAAGAACGACGAGCCATCAGATGTGGCATTATGAACAATAATTTGGAGGAAGAGCCAGATCTTATCCTCACTACGTATGTACTTTTTGTGTTTATTTTTGTCATCATAGATAAGCTGTAAGTCTTGATATGGATATACAGATTCTTGAGAATTAAGGGAGTTTATAATGCTCTCTCTCTCTCTCTCTCTCTCTCTCTCTCTCTCTCTCTCTCTCTCTCTCTCTCTCTCTCTCTCTCTCTCTCTCTCTCTCTCTCTCTCTCTCTCAGGGTGGGATGGGGAAGTTAAATTGCAAGTGAAGGTGTACAGACAGGACTCACTGGGATCTGTCCTTACAGTGCAAGGAAGTGGTAGGTGTACAGGAGGAAGTGGCAAGAAGTTGAAGAAAGACACATGAGCTGAAAAAATGAGCAGATGAGAGACAGGGTGAAAAAGTATTGAATTCCACTAAATTTTCAGGAGGAAAACGAAATTGTTTTAAAAAAGGTTAGTAGTGTTACAAAACAAAGAGTACAGATGGAGCAGTAGTAAAAGAAGCAGATGGGAAGTTATAACAGGTAGAGAAAAGTGAAAAGGAGATGTAGTAGGCACTTTGAAGAACTATGAATATTTGAAATGATAGTGTGGCAGATGTATTGTTATAGGATGGCAAGTGGAGTGAGAGAGAACTGCTAAGTGGTTTAGTGAAAAGAAAAGAGGTATTGAATGCCGTGTATGAAATGAAGTGTGGCAAAACTGTAGGAATGGATAGGAGAGCAGTGAATTTTTCAAGAGATAGAGTGACTGTTGTTCAGGCTGTTGATTTGGTATGGCCGAAAGTGAGCTATAAAGGCAAGGATGACAAAACGAATGATCAAATTACATAGATGTATTTCTTTGGAATATTCCTGGCAAGATGTATGGGAGAGCAGTGACTGAGAGGATGGAGGCATGCACAGAATATCTGTCTGGGGTGAAGCAGCATGGCTTCAGGAAAGATAACGAACATATGGATTGGGTGTATTGCTTGAAGAGTTATTGAGAAATACTTTTAGAAAGTAAATTGTACAAGGCACTTATGTAATTAGAGAAAGCATATGATGTGATTGACTGAGGGGGCTTGTTAAGGACTTGACCTATTGACTGAGAGGACTTGTGGTATAAATGGAAAAATATGTGGTGCAATGAGGTATTTTTTTACCAGGAAAGCAAGGTTTGTTATCAAGTAGAAAGGGAGGAGATTCTCCGTGAAGATGGTTTTGTGTCAGTCATATGTGATGTCAAGGTAGTTTTTTCATCTTTTTACAAATGGGTTGTTAAGGGAGGTAAATGTAAAAATCAAAGAATGAGAGGCAGATCTACAGAATACTGGAGATGGGCAGGCAAAAGAGGTGAATCATTTGATTATTACAGATAACATCATTCTAGTGTTAGACTTAAGAGAGAAACTCAGGATCAAAGCAATAGAGTTTGGGAGAATCTGTGGGATGAGAACATAAAGAATGAATTTGAACAAAAGTAAGGTGATGAAATACAGCAGGGAGATGAGTCAGGATGGTTTAAGAGCAAATCTGAACAGGAGAATCCAGAAGAAATGGAGAGCTTTAGAAGACCTTTGAATTGGTATTGGTAGCATATGAAATCATGGAGGCTGAAGTTAGTCATAAGGTGTGAGAGGGGGCTAAGGTTGCAGTTGTAGATAAGATTGTGTGGAAAGAGAGGTTAGTGTCTCTAGATTGGTAGCATATGAAATCATGGAGGCTGAAGTTAGTCATAAGGTGTGAGAGGGGGCTAAGGTTCCGGATGTAGATAAGATTGTGTGGAAAGAGAGGTTGGTGTCTACTAGGTGAAAGTGGGTATGTTTGAAAGATTAGTATTCCTGACAGTGTTGTATAGATGAATGTCTAGCATCATGAATACAAAAGAATGGAATAAGTGGAAAGTGTTGGAAATGAAGTATGGGGTGAGTTGATCATGTAAGCAGAAGACAATTCAGAGAGTTGACATGTGGGGTAGAAAGAATTGGAGCAGCGTAGATCAAAGTGTGACTGAACAAGAGGATGCATATGTCAGAAGAGAAGCGAGCATGGAGAAAGGGGAGACTGAGAAGATTGAAGGATGGAGGAAAAGAGGCTTTGAGCTGTATGGGTTCAAATATTCAGGAGTGTAGGAGACGTGTGGGATAGAAAGCTTTGCAGCAGTGTTGTACGCAGGGAATGTGTATCAAATGGGCTATACCAGGGCATACGAATTAGTCAGGGAAACCATAAACAGGTATGCCATTTTCATGATATATTATACATCTCTTAAAAGTATCTCGTATGTTATAGCATTGCATTATTTTTTTTTATTAATGAAAATACTTATAGATATTTTGAAGAAAACAAAGCAACTTTTTTGTGTTAGCTTAGGTAGTACAGGCAACTGAATGCCCTATCCAAGATATCTCGTCAGTGCTATTTTTTCTCATGCATGATCACCGTTTCCCTCTTATCAAGGTAGTGCTAGGAAGGGATGGAGAAAAGCTGCATCTGCTTGTGTCATTTCTCCAGCTTTCATGAAAATCGCTGAAACCCTATCCACAATCAGGCCCTGCAGACCTTTACATGGATGCGTCACAAGCCCTGATTCGTTCCAATTGAGAGCACATCGACCCCTGTTTACCACATTGTTTGAATTCACTACCCTATGAACTCATTTTACCCTTCTGTATGGTGAGGCCTCAATTGCTCAAAAACTTTTTTCATTCCAACCTTCCATCTCCAATTTGGTCTCCCTCTTCTTGTTCCTTCCATCTCTGACACATATATCTTTTTTGTCGCTCTATATATGTATCTGTATCTCTGAATCCCATTTCCTCCAAGCTCTATATATCTATCTGTATCTCTGAATCCCATTTCCTCCAAGAAACCCCTTCAAAGGGGTAACCATGACAAAAGAGTCTCTGCTTATCCCTTTCCTTACATGCCTCCCTTGCATACATTATGCCTTGCATTCTTCCACCATTTCTCTCCTTCCAGTACTCTTCCACTGTATTTCCTCATATCACAGTTGGTCTTCCTCTCACACCAACCCTTTTAACTGTGCTATCATGCACTCTCCTTGTAAACTCCCCATCTTGCATTTTTTTCATATTATGTTTCACTGACTCCTCCAACAATTAATTCCATTTGCATTTCCTGTTATACCACATCTTACATATACCCTTCCATTACTTTCTTCATTCCATCTAGTCGTAGTGCATGTTCCTGTCAAACAGCTCATTTCCATAGCTTGGGTTCTTCATTTTCACCTCTGTGACTCAGTCCATGTTTTGGCTGCATAGGTCAGGGTTGGGAGGACTGTGCTGTCCTTTATACTTTTCTTTACTTCCATTCTTACTCCTGTTCATTATTCTGTTAAGGGACCAAATGACATTTCTACCCTGTACTGCTCTCTCCCTTATGTCTCCTTCCATATCACCAAGCTTATCCAAGATAGCTCCTAAATACTTAGATTCTCTTACCTCCTCCTGTCTTTCTTACCCCATATCTGTAACATGGTTTTGGTTTAGTTTACTTTCTTATTTCACTTTTTATGGTTATGCAAAATCTATACTTTCTCTCTGTTTCCTGTCAAACACCATTACTTTACTTTTACTTACAGTTATCTTCAGTCACCTACACTTACACACATCATAAAAGATATTTACTACCTTCTGCAACTCCTCTTCACTCTTAGCAATTAACACCATATCATCCACAAACAGATTTATCACTAGCCACCATAGCTTACTGCCTCACTCCATATCTGCATCCCTTCTCCAAATTTTACTTTTGCCTATCTCATCACTACATCCATGTATATGTTATTAAGCCTTGTTGACATCACACAACACTTACACCCAAGATATTAGAGATGTACTCGTAAACCAGCTGCAACCTATCACAATCCTCTACCTGTGCAGTAAGCCAACCAGACTCCAAACCCATTACATCCAGTAGCCAACCTCACCAGACATCACCTTCTGCTCATCTGCCCTACACATACGATCTGCCTGGAGCATACTGTGCAAACTGTCCCCTGACCGCTTGCCCATTCTGATAACATACTCCACCTAGTCCTGACAGTGTCACTTTCACGAACTGCAGGAAAGTAGACTGGCCAGCCTTCACACAGTACAAGGCAACAATGCTCCAAAACTTCAGTATAGATGATTTCCCATCCCAAAATCATGCCTTCTTGCTTTATCAGTATTTCCAACTAAGCCAGAAAAAGCACATGCAAAAAACTGAGGGCATGGTAAATGCAGGCAGCATACATATAGAAGCTGTATTATAGTAGAGAATATTCAAGAGATGGGGCCCCAGAAGTGTAAAACTCCTTCCCTGTACAATACAAGGATATGGAAAGAACTATAACCCAAATTTCTCCCCACAAGTAACACACTTCATAAGACAAAGAAACTATCTCAAACAGAAGTACTCACCATTAATAGAAATCTGAGAACAAATCGAAACTCTAAATAACACTGTCACCAACCAAACCACTGAAAGGCGAACTACAAGTTGGCATGCCTTCCCTAGCACAATTTACCACAAGACACAGAGTAGCCAACTCATGGATACATTACAGAAGAACCACACATACCACACTATTTCAGCCACCACTCTGACCCATTCCAATAATATTCCTTCTCTTAAAGAACTCACAGACATACTCACCCCTGAACAGAGACAGCTGCCCACCCACCCTTTACTCCCATTGATACAAGCAATGCAGTGAACACCTTAAAGAGCTCCCCTGTAACATGCCCTGATTACTTATCAAATGCTCACATAAAACACAGCCAACAAAAACAGTGAATGGGTTTAGTACATCAGATCAAAATTTCTTTATTCATAAGGCATTCAAAATGCATTCATTAAATCCTTTATATGGTATTAATGCATTATGCTACTTCATTATTAGATTATATTTTTCAGTTATTTTTCAGATATAGTATGGTCACTGTCAATGCAGAGGACAGAGCTCTGTTTAAGAAACTTAGGTTTCACACTGTGATATTAGATGAGGCACACATGCTCAAAAACATGGCATCACAACGTTATGAAAATTTAATGAAAATTAAGGTAAGAAATAAAAACTCATTTCATGTATTGGATTGTAGATAAGCTTATTTATTGCATTGAAATCTATTGCTTTAGAGTTAAAGAAGATATGAAATATATGTTGAATACATGTTTCTGGTGATTGTTTTGTGTAACTGTATGACTCAGTTTTATAATGTATAGGACATTGTTTACTTTATCATTTTTGCATTCTTAGTTCCTAATGATGGTTTTACATGTGTATTTCGTTAAGGAATGAGAAAACATCTTACATGATTCACAATCATTTGTCTGAAGGAATGTTTGGAAAGAGGTTATTATCTCAAGAGAGTAAAAATGGATGTGTTTGAAAGTGTGGAAGTCCCAACAGTCATGTGTTGATGTAAGGTATGGGCTGTAGATGAGGAGGTATGAATGAGAATGAATGTGTTGGAAATGAAGTGTTTGGCAACAATATATAGTGTGAAGAGGGTTGATCGAGTAAGTAGTGGTGGTATAAAAAAGAGTTCAAGAGGGTTTGCTGAAATTGAAATGGTTTGGACAAATGGAGAGAATGAGGAAAGAATGGATGACAAAGAGAATATTTGTATCAGAAGTGGAGGGAACAAGAAGAAATGGGAGACCAGATTTTCAGTGAAAGTTTGAGTGCAGAAAGATGAAAGGCTTGCATAAGGTAGAGTGATATGTAAGGGGTGATTTGCTGTCAGTGAGCTGAACCTGGGTATATGAAGTAGGTGGGGGAAACCATGGAAATATCTGTAGGGCTTAGCTGTGGATAGGGAACAGTGTCATTTTCTTCATCTGCTCCTCTTGCACTATTGTTGATACAGGAAAATGCAAACAAGTATGTAAGAAAGAAAGAGAGAAAAAATTCTGAAGATGTCTTTTTGCACTCGTACCATAAAATCCTCTTGAAGATATCTTTTTCTTATTATTATGCTTTGTCGCTGTCTCCCGTGCTAGCGAGGTAGCGCAAGGAAACAGACAGAAGAATGGCCCAACCCACCCACATACACATGTATATACATACACGTCCACACACGCACATATACTTACCTATACATTTCAACGTATGCACATATATACATACACAGACATGTGCATATATACACATTTACATGATTCATACTTGCTGCCTTCATTCATTCCCGTCGCCACCCCTCCACACATGAAATGACAACCCCCTCCCCCTGCATGCGCACTAGGAAAAGACAACAAAGGCCACATTCGTTCACACACAGTGTCTAGCTGTCATTTATAATGCACCGAAACCACAGCTCCCTTTCCACATCCAGGCCCCACAAAACTTTCTATGGTTTTACCCCAGACACTTCACATACTAGATATATTTTGTGGCAGATCTTTTATGGTTCCCATTCCCCATAGCATTATTTATTCTCTCTCTCTCTCTCTCTCTCTCTCTCTCTCTCTCTCTCTCTCTCTCTCTCTCTCTCTCTCTCTCTCTCTCTCTCTCTCTCTCTCTCTCTCTCTCTCTCTCTCTCTCTCTCTCTCTCTCTCTCTCTCTCTCTCTCTCCAGTTGTCTGGTCAAGCAAGATCATGCTGAGCCACCAAGGTCACAATGCATTACCATTTACAGACAAGTGTTTCTCTTACAGATTAGTGTTCCTTCATTTTCTTTGCCTTCTCATTTATATTTGTCTGATTTTTGTATCACAGTGCCACCAGCTACTCTATCCATTTACATCCTGTGGTCAGTGTTTTATAAAGGACTTGATGGTAATGGAGAGGAATGGTGTGGTTTCAGAAGTGGTAGACCATACATATGTTAGATGTTTGCTTCAAACAAGGATGTTTGAGAACTGCTTAAGGAAACTGAAGGATTTGTATGTGTCATTTATGGCTCTGGAGAAAGCATATGATATGGCTGATAGAGATGCTCTATTTAAGATCTTACAAATATATGGTGTGTGAGGGAAGCTACTTGAAGCAGTGAGTTTTTATCAAGAATGTTAGGCATGTGTATGAGTGAGAAGAGGGGAGTACTTTGTTCCAGGTGAAGGTTGGTCACCATGTTTGTTTAATTTGTGTGTGGATTTTATGGTGAAGAAGGTAAATGCAAGACAGACCAGACAGGAAAAAGATAATTGAGAAGATTATAAACACAAAAGAGAATGAGGTCTTCAGAAACAATGACCAAATGTCAAATACAAACTATACTGTGAGAGATTAGGTGGTCTTCCACTCACACCAACCCCTTTAATTGTACTATCATATGCTCTCCTTGTAAACTCCCAGTCTTGCATTCTTTCCACATGCCCAGACCACCTCAAAGTATTACATTTCACCCATTCTACCACTCCACAATTCATTCCTATTGCATTCCCTGCCATATTTTATCTCTCATACACCCTTTCAATTCTTTTTTCATTCCATCTAGTCACACCACATGCTCTTCTCATTCCATGTCCATGTTTCAGCTGCATAGATCAGGGTTGGGAGGACTGTGCTGTCCCTTAATCCTCTCTTCACTTCCATACTTAACACCTCATGATTCCATAATTAAGACTAAATATTTGAATGATTGTACAAATGTCAAAAATGGTATACTTATCATTCTAACTGAAACATGGATGAATGAGAAAATTCAAGGTAAAGCAAATTTAGAATATGAAACCTTAAGGTCTAACAAGAGACAAAAGTATGTGAGATGGTGTAGCAGTTTATGTGATACTGTAGTTATTTCACAAGAAATGTGAGTCACTAGCAGTGAACATTCCAGCTGTAAACACAGTTAACATTGTAACATACTGACCATGGAAAATAGAATTGGTAAAGTTCAATGAATTATTAAGAAAAACTAATGCGACACTAAAGAATATAGACAAACCAAAAATAGCAATGATTTTATCCAGTGACTTCAGTTTCAGTTTTATAGAATGGGAAAAAATGGATACTAATATAAGTTCACACAAGATACCAAAACATTGGCAGATGAAAGCGTGCATGTAGACAAACTACAGAATGACCATGTGTGAGACATTCGGTTTGATTCAGGTATATGCAGGCCAACAAGAAATAATAAACTTGTTGATTTAGTCTTTATAGATGACATAGCACTTATCACAGTCATTGAAGTTACTGAAACGAGTATGTGAGATTATAGCATCATAGATTCTCTGTCTTTATCCCTGGGGATTGGAGAGAAAGAATACTTCCCATGTATTCCCTGCTTGTCGTAAAAGGCGAGTATAAGGGGAGAGAGCAGGGGACTGGAAATCCTCCCCCCTAGTTTTTACTTTTCCAAAAGAAGGAATAGAAAAGGGGGCCAAGTGAAGATTTTCCCTCTTAGGCTGAGTTCTGTTCTTAATGCTACCTCACTAAAGTGGGAAATGGCAAATATGTATGGAAAAAAAAATTCTGTGTCTGAAAACTTAAAGGTAGGATTAGACAAAGACGTTAAGAGTGAAATAAGCGAAGACATAAGTATGTAAAACAACTTCAGTTTCTGTGTAGTATGACAAAAAATGGAATGTAGCAAAACATAATAGATGACAAATTGGAATGCAGTGCAAAAAAAAAACCAGTTGTTTTCTACCATTGTATGAAAGAATGATTATAATGACTATAAGAGAAAGATACAAAGAGTCAGGAAACATTAGATGAATAGAAAAAGAAAATAGAAGAAAAACTATGGTATGCAACAAGCAGAGACAAAGTTGAACAGTTGGAGGAGAAAATAAGGAATGCAAACAAGAATGAAGTCGCATAGAATTGAACAAAGAATGGATAAAGGGAACATTATTCAATGCTTGGATCTGAATCCAAAAACACTATTTATATGCATTAATGGGAAAAGAACAAGAACTCAGAGATTGGACCATGCATGATTGGGAAAAGAACAAGAAATCAGAGATGGGGTCTTTTAGAGGTGACAGTTATTTAAAGGACTCCAAAAAGAATCTGCCAAATGCTGACTAACCAGGACAGGCCAGTAACAAGTACAAGAGAAAATGACAAAATTTATGATAAAACATTTGATGACTTTGACAAACATGCACTTCTCCATATCAGTTTATCAGAGAAAGACATAGTTGAAGCAGTCGACCAACTGAAGAGAATCCAGCACCAGGAATGGATGGAATCTAGAAGTACTTCCATAAAAGGCTAAGGGTAGAGCAGGCCAGCATTGCAGATGCTGTGGACACACAAAAAAGACATACATATCATATATACACAGTGAGGGATCTAAGTTGCTGGCAAAACAATATACATTGGTCAGCCAACATCATACATAATTAAAGTAATTAAAAGTGAAAAATGCATAATAGAGCATCATATTAACAGTGAACTGATAAAAGAGTGGTAGTACCATAACCTACGAAGGTAGGAGTTGGTAAGCAGCCAATAACCAAGGAGGTATGTTACCAGTACTACCCGCCTGGGTATCAGGAGGATTATTGATGTCTGCATAGTGAGCCAGCACTTCAGAGGTAATCAAGTTGGACTCCTATGACCCATGTAGATGTCTTTTTTCTGCCTCACCCACATGTGAACTACTATCATTCTGTCCACATACATACAATCTCTCCTTGTCACACAGAACAAATGACAACACTTAATTTACACAGCTCATTTTTCATTTTTTCTTTTTTTTTTTTCGTACTATTCGCCATTTCCCGCATTAGCAAGGTAGCGCTAAGAACAGAGGACTGGACCTTTGAGGGAATATCCTCATCTGGCCCCTTTCTCTGTTCCTTCTTTTTGGGGAAAAAAAAAAAAAAAAAAAAAAAAAAAACGAGAGGGGAGGATTTCCAGCCCCCCGCTCCCTTCCCTTTTAAAGTCGCCTTCTACGACACGCAGGGAATACGTGGGAAGTATTCTTTCTCCCCTATCCCCAGGGTTTTTCTGTTGGGAGCACTAGCCCCATCTTTTGGCAAAATGTTAGAAGCAGTAGACAGAAGTAGTAACAGGAGCATTAGGTAGAAACATTAGATAGAAGAAGTGGGTAGGAACATTAGGCAGGAGCATTAATCAGTAGGAACATTAGGTAGGAGCCTCTGCAAACACTGCACTAGACTTGCTCTCTGCCAGTGGCCTGTTAAAAGTGTTTCATTAAAGGCTAAGAAGTAGCACTTGAGTTCACTAGTTATGAAGACTTGCTGTGGCCTCCCACTTGAGGGAGTTCCAGAAGGGAATAATCATCAGAGATATAGAATAGAATAAGAAATAGTATCATAACCAATGAGATTAGGAAATGCTGCTACTGTGGTAGAGGTTCAGAAATTGGGGAAAGTTAGAATTTCAGTGCCTCAAGGGGATACTTTAGTTTTCTGGGGTATCCTAGTTACATCCTGCCTTGTTTTGGTTACTTTGTATTATACCCTTAGATGGAACAAAAGGGTGAGGTGTTCAACTTCATCAGGACTTTTTTCTTTTTTTTTTGCTTGAGGCGTGCTGGGATGTTAGTTAATCAGACAGTCTGAGAGCCCCTGACTCTGGGAAACACTGCAGGAGTTGCCCTCTGCTAATGACCTGTCAAGAACGAGGCATTAAAGGCTAACAAGTGGCACTGGAGTCCACTAGTTATGCCAGGGAATAAAAGAGACGAATAATTGAGGGTGATGGCTCTGAATGTTGATGCTGTGACTGATAAGAGTAAAAGGAGGGAGGTTATGGACAAATTTATGTTATAGTTAGATGTGCTGGGGACTGGGGGAAATCCATATCCTGAGGTAGGGTGTATGAAGTGAAAGTGGAACTGATGAATGGAAGTTATCAGGGGAAAAGGGAAAGAACAGTGTTCATTTGTGCTATCACTGAGAGTGTGGGAGGGTGTTACAGAGCACGGATGGAATGAATCAAGAATAGTGTGGCTGATTGGAATTTTGAAGTATGCATGAGTATATGTGCATATGAATATGAAGTTTTTGTCAGGTAAGGATGAAATGAAGCATTTTTGGAGAAATCTGAATGACTTAGTATGTAAATGGTTTTGAGAAATGAGAGAAAGGTGGCAGTAAGAGGTGATATGAATGCATAGGTAGGATTTAATAAAATTGGCGAGATAGTTGGTAAATGGAAGTGCCTTGAGTAAATGAGGATGGAAGTTATCTTGTGGATGTCTGTTCTGAGAGGGTTTTATGCCTTACAAATAGGTTTTTTTCAGCACAAGATGATGTACAGGTATACATGGATGAGAAACAATGAAAGAGAATAACAAAAGGGGTTTGATTGACTATGTGGCATGGATGAAAGGTTAAGGAAAAGGAAGGTTGTGATGGATGCTAGAGTTGTGAGAGGGTTCCTTGGAGACTCTGACCATTTTGCAGTTCTTGTAGAGTAGAGGTGAGGATCAGGGAGAAGTGGAGGTATGGTGTAAGGAAGAAAGGCAAGGTAAAAGTATCGGCAGATGAGAAGATGAATCTGAAAAAATGTGGGGAGGAGTTTGAAAGATGGGTGACCAAAAGTTTAGATGGAAGTGCATTAAACATAAGGATGCAGTCCTGTGTGCATGAGGTGCTTTGAATGTTTAGTGAAAGACTGTTAAATTGAAGGTTGTAGAATTACTAGTTGGATACAAGGTCAAGAGATACAAGAATATAAGGTGAAATGCATGGTCAACTAATGAGATAAGAAATGCTGTGGAAGAGAAGGAAAAGGCATAAGTTGTTTGCTTGAAAGGGATTTATCATTGGAAGTTCAGAAAAGGAGGGAAGAGTATAAGATGTGTAAGCAAAATGTTCAGAAGCTGGTAGAGAAAAGCAATGAAAAATCAGATGAAGATTTTGGAAGAAAGGTGCAGAAATAGTTTAGGGAAAATGAATTGTACTGGAAAGAGGTGAACAAGGGAAGCAGTGGATTTAAGAGTGGATATGTTTATGTGATAAGTAAGGAAGTGGAGTTGCTGAATCAAAAGGAGAATTGAAAGGAAGATGGAAAGACTATTTTGAAAAACTAATGAATATGGATGAAGTTGAGGCAGTAGTTCTTATATAGAGGATGGAAGGAGCAGGGGCCTAAAGCAAGTATTAGGTGAGAAGAGTGACAGTGAAGTTGAAGGGAGGAAAAGGCACCTGGAGTGAATGGGATTTCAGTTGAAATGTTGAAGTATGGAGGAGAAAGTGTGATAGAGTGAATGCATTTGATATGTGATTTAGCATGGAAACAGAAGGTTGTGCTTGAGGATTGGGTGAAAGCTATTATTATTCCTGTATTCAAAGGAAAAGGTGCTAAGGATGTATGTAACAATTATAGGGGAATAAGTCTGTTAAGTGAAACAGGGAAAGTGTATGCAAGGATACTGATTGACAGAGTGATGGAAGAGATTAATGCAGAATATGTGAGGAGCAAGGTGGGTTTTAAGGATGGTAGGGAATGTGTGGATCAGATTATGTGGTGAAAATGAATATGGAAAAGAATCTGGTGAAAAGTATAAAGCTGAATGCAGTTTTTATTTATGTGGAGGTGTGTGACAGAGTCGAGTAGAATACTTTAAAGGATGTGTTACAGGATAACAACTATTGAATGGTGTGAAAGCCCTCTATGGAGTAGCAGATGCATGTGTAAGAGTAGATGGAGAGTTGAGCGAAAGTTTCGGTATACTTGTGCTTGTGAGGCAGGGGTGTGTGATGTCGCTGTGGCTTATAAACACATATGGTTGGAATGATAAGAGAGATGAAAGTGATACTAGGGAGAGGGGGTTCAGAGTTGGAGTGTGGTAGTGAGGTGTGGTGGCTATTGACAAGCCTGTTTGCGGATGATGCTGTGTTGCTTGTCGAGAGTGAAGAGGAGTTGCAGAAGGTTGTAGGTGTCTTTTATGATGAATGTAAGGCGTAGATAATTGAATATGAATGTAAGTAAGAGTAAAGTAATGGTGTTTTAAAGGAAACAGATTGACAGTATAGATTTTGCAAAGCGTTGTAGAGTGAAAGAAGAAATTGTACAAAACTGTGTTAGAGATATGGGAGGAGAAAGATTGGAAGAGGTGAAAGAAATTAAGTATTTACGAGCTATCTTTGGTAAGTTTGGTGATATGGAAGGAGATATTAGGGATAGAACAGTACATTTTAAAAGAGTTGTTGGGTTCCTTAGTAGAATAATGAAGGGTAAATGTCTAAGTACAAAAGTGAAGAAAGAATGAAGGGATACCATAGTTCTCCTGACCCTGACCTATGAAGGCAAAATGTGGACATGAATGAGTCACAGAGGTCAAGAATCCAGGCTGTGAAAATGAGCTATTTGAGAGGAGCTTGAGGTATGACTAGATGGAATGAAGGAAGAAATGAATGGGTGTATAAGAAAGAAATGAATGGGTGTATAAGAGATGTGTGATATTGCTGGTATTGCAAAGGGAATAAATTGTGGAGTAGTAGAGTGGGTGAAACATAATATTTTGAGGTGGTTGAGCCAAGTAGAAAAAATTCAAGATGGGAGTGTATGTGAATACAGTTAAAGTCCTTGGTCTAGGAGGAAGACCACTAGTAATCTTGGGAAATAGAGTGGAAAGAGAGAAATGATGGAAGAATGCATTGAAAGGTGTATGTGAGGGAGACATGTAAGGACAAGGATAAGTGGAAACTCTCTTGATGTGGCCACCCACTTGATGGGAATTCCTTAAAGAAATGGGCATCATAGAAATGGATAGATAGATAGATAATAAGATAAGGCCAGCATGGCTTCTCTTTGGTTGAATCAGAAAGTATGTAAGTTAGGGAGATACTGGCTTTCATGGTCTGTTTTCCATTTGCTATTATGAACAGATCAGTCTTACTGATATATATACTGGAAACCCATCTTTACACAGAAGTCTCTTGTATTCATGATTAGTTTCCCACATTTTACACACACCGATTAACATACAACATTGAAGACAAAAATTTTTTTCTACTTTGGCAAATTTATGTGCATTCATAAATAATACTATAGCTTATGTATTACTGATGTTTTTAATGAAAGTTATTGAAGAATTCCTACTGTCTCCATACAGGCTCAGCGACGCATATTATTGACGGGCACCCCTCTGCAGAATAACTTAGTGGAACTCATGTCTATACTCATCTTCGTAATGCCACAGCTATTTGACAGTAAAAAAGAAGAATTAAAGAGAGTATTCTCTATGTTTCCAGTAAGTTCCCATGAATAGATTGAAAATGGAAAGTTGATTGTAATGATAAGCATCTTGTACCTATTTGTTTGCATGTTATCTGTTTGCAGGCAATGCTTCTTTGTTCTGACCATAATGCAAAAGTTTTTGATGCAGGAATAAACACATGCAAACTCTTCCTAAAATGAATATTTTTATTATTATTATTTTGCTTTGTCGCTGTCTCCCGCATTAGCGAGGTAGCGCAAGGAAACAGACGAAAGAATGGCCCAACCCACCCACATACACATGTATATGCATACACGTCCACACACGCAAATATACATACCTATACATCTCATTGTATACATATATATACACACACAGACGTATACATGTATACACATGTACATAATTCATACTGTTTGCCTTTATTTATTCCCATCGCCATCCCGCCACACATGAAATAACAACCCCCTCCCCTTCATGTGTGCGAGGTAGCACAAGGAAAAGACAACAAAGGCCACACTTGTTCACACTCAGTCTCTAGCTGCCATGTAATAATGCACCGAAACCACAGCTCCCTTTCCACATCCAGGCCCCACAGAAATTTCCATGGTTTACCCCAGAAGCTTCACATGCCCTGGTTCAATCCATTGACAGCACGTCGGCCCCGGTATACCACATCGTTCCAATTCACTCTATTCCTTGCACGCCTTTCACCCTCCTGCATGTTCAGGCCCCGATCACTCAAAATCTTTTTCACTCCATCTTTCCACCTCCAATTTGTTCTCCCACTTCTCTTCGTTCCCTCCATCTCTGACACATATATCCTCTTTGTCAATCTTTCCTCACTCATTCTCTCCATGTGACCAAACCATTTCAAAACACCCTCTTCTGCTCTCTCAGACACACTCTTTTTATTACCACACATCTCTCTTACCCTATTATTGCTTACTCGATCAAACCACCTCACACCACACATTGTCCTCAAACATCTCATTTCCAGCACATCCACCCTCCTCTGCACAACTCTATCCATAGCCCACGCCTGGCAACCATACAACATTGTTGGAACCACCATTCCTTCAAACATACCCATTTTTGCTTTCCGAGATAATGTTATCGACTTCCACACACTCTTCAACGCTCCCAGAATTTTCGCCCCCTCCCCCACCCTATGATTCACTTCCACTTCCATGGTTCCATCCGCTGCCAAATCCACTCCCAGATATCTAAAACACTTCACTTCCTCCAGTTTTTCTCCATTCAAACTTATCAGAATGGTCCATCCTTGAGTTGCCAACAGCCACACAGTTATCATTTGATGCAGAAGCTTGCTGAGTATTGCACAGTCTACCTCATGGTGGGGTACACAAGAAGCCAGTTCATAGGAGCAAAAATCAAAGTAATACCTATCTTAGAGGAAAAGTGGGTCAACATTGCAGCTTAAAGCAATTTGGTCAAGTTTTGAAGGTAGCCTGGGAAAGTTTATAATTCACCCCTTTTTTTGCTCATCTATGTCAAGTAAGGATGCAGAGCTAGAACCACCCCAGAGATGAGATCAGCACTCCATACAAGGATGGATCAGTCCTTTATGTAAATAGCAACTGTTTGGAAGAAAAGAAATCTCAGTGCCTAAACTTGACCTTCCTGCTTCTTAGATGTGGACTCGCTATTTCCGTAATTTGTTGTTTCCAAGAGAGAGTGGATGTTATAGTAATGCCATATATGTCATAGAGTCAAGAGATGGAACTTCAGAATTATCAAAGGGGAGAGGAAAGTTGTCAGGGATTTGTAACAGAGAGATGGGTAAAATTGGGTCGTGGACTTTACCAGATTTCATTTGCTTCACTGAGATATCCTGTTCAATTCTGAGTTTATTGAGGAAGTTGTGCTGAGTATAAGAAGAAGGGGCAAAATTGAAGGATGTGGAGGAATGCACTGTTGAGTCATCAGCTTTTGAGTGGTTTTGGTTATTGTGGAAGAAAGGAAATGATTGATGAAAAGGAGAGGAAATGGGAAGCAGGAAAGAACCTTGAGGGACACTGATATTGATGGAGAAACTGGGAGAGGCTAATCCATCAACAGCCATGGAGATAGATTGGCCAGAGAGGAAGGTAGATATGTAGGAGCAAAGTGAGTGGGTGAAATGGCCTTAGAGGAAGGCAGATATGTAGGAGCAAAGTGAGGGGGTGAAACAAAAAGAGAGGAGCTTAGAGATGAGACCACGATGCCTCACCCTGTCAAAAGCTTTGGATATATCTAACTTTATAGGATCCCCAAAATCTTTCAGGGATGATAACTAGACATTAGTAAGATAGGGAAGAACATCACTATTGAATCTCACTCACAGAAGCCATACTGGTGATCATAGTAAAGAGTGTGAGATTCAAGTTTTCTAAGGATATGGGAGTGGAGGAGGGATTCAAAGCAACAGGATGATGGTTGGAGTGGTTAGAACAGTTACCCTTCTTTGGGATGGGATGTATAAATGCGTGCTTCTTAGAGTTTTGAAAAGTTCTGGTTTTTAAACAGAGACAGGACAGATGAGCAAGCACATGCAAGTTCAGAGACACACTCTTTCAGTACATGGCGATGGATGCCATCAGGACATTTGGAAAAGAGATTAAAGGAAAGGGCATAGGATTAGTAAAAGTAGCATCAGGGGGTGAAGGAATGCTAGAATCATCCAAGATAAAGTTAGAGGAGAAATGGAAAGCAAAGAGAGATGCTTTG
Organism: Panulirus ornatus; assembly: GCF_036320965.1. NCBI lineage: Eukaryota > Metazoa > Arthropoda > Malacostraca > Decapoda > Palinuridae > Panulirus > Panulirus ornatus. The sequence goes on along the minus strand of NC_092227.1, from coordinate 75,040,063 downwards.
TTTGTGGGAATGAAAGTAATAGAAACATCAGAACAGAAAAGTGAAGGAAAGGTAGAGCAACAGAAATTGTTTGTGATGATGAGGAGAGGTTATGACACTTCCTTTGAATAAAGGAATGCTTTGCCTCACAGGTAATATACTTGCAGTGATTACAGGCATTGATAAATGCTGAATAAGAGATGGAGGAAGAGAGTTTTTCCAAGCCCAAAATGCCTGATCACTTTCCTGAATGACCTTAAAGCAGGAATGGTTGAACCATGGATTTGAAGAAGAGGTCATCTTGGAGGAAGATGGGTGAATATTTCCATTCCAACAACAGTAAACTCTGCTATGTGTTTAGTGGAGACAGAAGCATCACCACATAACACACAGTGATTTACCCAAGGAAAGTTGGAAAAGAATTTTCCTAAGTTATTCTGATCAGACCAATATTTATGTTGTAGCAGGGCTGCTTAAGGGGGAGGTGCTGTTAAAGTAGATATGTTTATGAGAGTGTGGTCAGATGAACCAATTGGGGGCAAGAATATATATTTACAGCATAAAGGATTAGATATGGAAGACAGGCCCAGAATATTAGGAGAGTGGTCGCAATGGTCAGGAATATGGGTGGGATGAGAGATAGTTTTCCCTAGATCATTGAGAATGGAGAACATAATGGTTCACTGTTGCTCCCCACTATCCGTATGGGAGGAATCCAACCATTCCCTATGGTGAACATTGAAATCATATAAGTAAAGAAATGTGGCTTGTAGTTAAGAGGATGCCACAGTCTCATGGCAGGAGTTTAGATTGTAAAAGAAAGATATAAAATTTGTTATAGAATTAGGAGAGCAGTAGGCGAGACAAAGTAGTGGGGAGACAGATCTTAAGCCAGATAGCATCAAGTTTGGAGACTCAAGGTCCTCAAGGAATGCAACAGGTGTGTTGATGTTAAGATAAGCACAGACACCACCTTTTAACTGGAATCATGTGCATCAGGTTTGCTGATATTGGAATAAGCACAGGCACCACCTTTGAACTGGAATCATATATGGAGATTTTAGTTGGATATGAAAAAAAGGGTAGTGAGAATGCCATTAGACAATTTGGTCTCTGAAAGAAGTAAGATGTTAGAAAGGTATTGGACTGGTGGTGTTCAACAGAAGGGAGTTTACTATGAATGTTGGTTTAGTGAATAGAAAATGAGGAAAGGTCATGGGAGGGGCCAATACTACTACTACTACTACTACTGTCTGAGTCCTTTTCACTGGCAGTATAGTTAGGTGTAAACCTGGAGATTCTAAGCACCCCAGGATACTGGGGACTAGGGCACTTATGTTTGTTGGACCCTATCATGATTATGTTTTAAAACAATTGAACAGACAGGAGATGTGAAGAGAACTTATTTTAAAGTGAGGTTTGATTAAGTGAATGATACTTGTAAGGAGAGGATGGCAGTACTAGTTCAGTAGTCCTGTTTTGATGAGAGAGAAAGTGAGACCAGTTGTCTGATGTTGCAAATACTCTCTTTGATGTTCTGAGATGTGTGATATTTTTTATAGCTTTGGTGATATGCTGCTCGTGATATCTATGGATGATTAGTGGAAGTAAACATTAGCTGGGACTTTAAAAAGTGTCAGGAAGCTTTAATTTGTCATTCAATGATGGGAGCAGGCCTTTAATGTTTGTCACATAATGAAGGGATCAGTTTAAGGGTTAAGGTTTTGATAAATAAGCTTAGCAAAGAGTAAGTAGATTTAAGAGGTGACAGAAATAATTAAAGAGAATTCACTTTGACTAAATGAGAAGCAGGATTTGCCAATCATATCTCAGATAGATAGGTTCATGAATCACAATTCAAAATGCTCTTCTTTCCTGCAGTTTAATCTTTCTCATCTTGACTGTATTTTTTCATTCCCAGAAATCGGAAGGTGATGGCAGTAAAGGGCGATTTGAACGTGAGAGGATAGAGCAGGCAAAACGTATAATGAAACCCTTCTTCCTAAGACGACTAAAGTGTGATGTTCTTAAGGTATATTTCTTGGATTAGTATCTTTTCTAATTATGATATTTCATAAACAGACTGTGGCCTATGAGTATCTCAGAGAGCACTTGGTCACTTGGAAATGAAGACCCTTGTTATTTCCTCTCCAAAATGAGGTGTATCCATGTGGATTCACCCATATTTCACCATCATAGAACACAAGTGGTCATCAGATGCTCTTTCACAGGATCCATTGATCATACTGCTATCTCATTTGGTGCTGTTTGGAATGTTGTGTTGCTGGATATTAGCTTGTTATATCTTCACTTACATTTGTGACCTTCAGATTACCAGCCAGATGAATGCTACTGTTTGCTATTTGTAGTTTTCCATATCACGTAATATAATCACTTTGTAATACCTTGAAAAGTAGTGTACACCTGGTCACTTAGCTGAGACGGCATGGGCGGCTGAGGCCCTTATCAAGGCTATGGATGGGGCTGTTATGGAGGTGAATGCAAGAGTTTTGGAGAGAGGGGCAAGTATGCAGTCTGCTGTGGATGAGAGGGCTTGGGAAGTGAGTCAATTGTTGTTCGCTGATGTTACAGCACTAGTGGCTGATTCGGATGAGAAACTGCAGAAGCTGGTGACTGAGTTTGGTAAAGTGTATGAAAGAAAAAAGCTGAGAGTAAATGTGAATAAGAGCAAGGTTATCAGGTTCAGTAGGGTTGAGGGACAAGTCAGCTGAGAGGTAAGTTTGAATGGAGAAAAACTGGAGGAAGGGAAGTGTTTTAGATATCTAGGAGTGGATTTAGCAGCAGATGAAACCATGGAAGCAGAAGTGAGTCACTGATTGGGGGAGGGGGCAAAGGTTGTGGGAGCGTTGAAGAATGTGTCGAAGTCGAGAACATTATGTTGGAAAGCAAAATGGGTATGTTTGAAGGAATAGTTGTTCCAACAATGTTATATAGTTGCGAGGCATGGGCTATAGATAGGGTTGTGCAGAGGAGGATGGATGTGTTGGAAATGGGATGTTTGAGGACAATATATGGTGTGAGGTGGTTTGATCGGGTAAGTAATGAAAGGGTGAGATACATGTGCGGTAATAAAAAAGAGTGTGGTTTAGAGAGCGTAAGAGGGTGTATTTAAATGGTTTGGTCACATTAAGAGAATGAGTGAGGAAAGATTGACAAAGAGGATATATGTGTCAGAGGTGGAGGGAACAAAAAGTGGGAAACCAAATTGGAGGTGGAAGGATGGAGTGAAAATGATTTTGAGCGATCGGGGCCTGAACATACACGAGGGTGAAAGGCGTGCAAGGAATAGAGTGAATTGGAAGGATGTGGTATACTGGGGTTGACATGCTGTCAGTGGATTGAACCAGGGGAAATGAAGCATCTGGGGTAAACCATGGAAAGTTTTGTGGGGCCTGGATGTGGAAAGGGAGCTGTGGTTTTGGTGCATTATGCATGACAGCTAGAGACTGCGTGTGAACGAATGTGGCCTTTGTTGTCTTTTCCTACCGCTGTGTCACGCGCATTCGGGGACAGGAGGGTGCTGTTTCATTTGTGGCAGGGTGGCAACGGGAATAGATGAAGGCAGCAAGTATGAATATGTGTCTATGTATGTATATGTTGAAATGTATAGGTATGTATATGTGCGTATGTGGGTGGGTTAGGCCATTTTTTGATAAATTCCACTGCAATACCATCCAAACTCATTGCCTTGTCGGCTTTCATCTTCAGCAAAGCTTTCATTACCTCTTTTCTGTTTATCAAACCATTCTCCCTGACCCTCTCACTTCGCACACCACCTCGACCAAAACACACTATATCCGCCACTCCACCATCTAACACATCCAACAAACCCCCAAAATACTCACTCCATCTCCTTCTCACACCACCGCTACTTGTTATTACCTCCCGATTAACCCCTTTACCGATGTACCCATTTTTTCTCTTGTCTTACGCACTTTATTTACCTCCTTCCAAAACATCTTTTTATTCTCCCTATAATCTAATGATACTCTCTTACTCCAACTTTCATTTGCCCTCTTTTTCACCTCTTGCACCTTTCTCTTGACCTCCTGCCTCTTTCTTTTATACATCTCCCAGTCATTTGCATTATTTCCCTGCAAAAATCGTCCAAATGCCTCTCTTTTCTCTTTCACTAATAATCTTACATCTTCATCCCACCACTCACTACCCTTTCTAATCAACCCACCTCCCATGCTTCTCATGCCACAAGCATCTTTTGCGCAAGCCATCACTGCTTCTATAAATACATCCCATTCCTCCCCCACTCCCCTTACCTCCTTTGTTCTCACCTTTTTCCATTCTGTACTCAGTCTCTCCTGGTACTTCCTCACACAAGTCTCCTTCCTAAGCTCACTTACTCTCACCACTCTCTTCACCCCAACATTCTCTCTTCTTTTCTGAAAACCCCTACAAATCTTCACCTTCACCTCCACAAGATAGTGATCAGACATCCCTTCAGTTGCACCTCTCAGCTCATTAACATCCAAAAGTCTCTCTTTCGCGCACATATCAATTAACACGTAATCCAATAACGCTCTCTGGCCATCTCTCCTACTTACATACGTATACTTATGTATATCTCTCTTTTTAAACCAGATATTCCCAATCACCAGTCCTTTTTCAGCACAGAAATCTTCAAGCTCTTCACTATTTCCATTTACAACACTGAACACCCCATGTATACCAATTATTCCTTCAACTGCCACATGACTCACCTTTGCATTCAAATCACCCATCACGATAACCCAGTCTTGTGTATCAAAACCACTAACACACTCATTCAGCTGCTCCCAAAACACTTGCCTCTCATGATCTTTCTTCTCATGCCCAGGTGCATATGCACCAATAATCACCCATCTCTCTCCATCAACTTTCAGTTTTATCCATATCAATCTAGAATTTACTTTCTTACACTCTATCACATACTCCCACCACTCCTGTTTCAGGAGTAGTGCTACTCCTTCCCTTGCTCTTGTCCTCTCACTAACCCCTGACTTTACTCCCAAGACATTCCCAAGCCACTCTTCCCCTTTACCCTTTGCATATATATACATATATACCTATATGATTTGCGCTACCTCGCTAACATGGAAGACAGTGACAAAGTATGATATATGATACATATATAATATATAATTTATTATACTTAATGATTTATTATGATTAATATGGATGGGGTTGTTAGGGAGGTGAATGCAAGAGTTTTGGAGGGAGGGGCGGGTGTGCAGCCTGTTGTGGATGAGAGAGCTTGGGAAGTGAGTCAGTTGTTGTTCACTGATGATACAGCGCTGGTGGCTGATTCATGTGTGAAACTGCAGAAGCTGGTGACTGAGTTTGGTAAGGTGTGTGAAAGAAGAAAGTTGAGAGTAAATGTGAATAAGAGCAAGGTTATTGGAGATAGTGGGGTTGAGGGTCAAGTCAACTGGGAGGTAAGTTTGAATGGAGAAAAACTGGAGGAAGTGAAGTGTTTTAGATATCTGGGAGTGGATTTGGCAGTGGATGGAATCATGGAAACGGAAGTGAATCATGGGGTGGGGGAGGGGGTGGTAATAAAAAGAGTGTGGTTGAGAGAGCAGAAGAGGGTGTTTTGAAATGGTTTGGTCCCATGGAGAGAATGAGTGTGGAAAGATTGACAAAGAGGATATATGTATCAGAGGTGGAGGGAACGAGAAGTGGGAGACCAAATTGGAGGTGGAAAGATGGAGTGAAAAAGATTTTTAGTGATCGGGACCTGAACATGCAGGAGGGTGAAAGGCGTGCAAGGAATAGAGTGAATTGGAATGATGTGGTATACCAGGATCGACGTGCTGTCAATGGATTGAACCAGGTCATGTGAAGCATCTGGGGTAAACCATGGAAAGTTCTGTGGGGCCTGGATGTGGAAAGGGAGCTGTGGTTTCGGTGCATTATTACATGACAGCTAGAGACCGAGTGTGAACGAACATGGCCTTTGTTGTCTTTTCCTAGCACTTCCTTGCACATATGAGGGGGGAGGGGTTGTTATTTCATGTGGGGCGAGGAGGCGATGGGAATGAATAAAGGCAGACAGTATGAATTATGTACATGTGTATATATGTATATGTCTGTGTGTTTATATATATGTATACGTTGAGATATATAGGTATGGATATTTGCGTGTGTGGACGTGTATGTATATACGTGTACGTGGGTGGGTTGAGTCATTCTTTCGTCTGCTTCCTTGTGCTACCTCGCTAACGCGGGAGACAGTGACAAAGCAAATAGATAAATACTTAATCGCTGTCTTCCGCGTCAGCGAGATAGTGCAAGGAAACACGAGGATTTTTTGGGGGGTATTTAAGTTTTCCCTGGCCCCCTTCCATCATATCATCACCAGTTTTCACATTATACTTACAGAATTTTGCACTTATGGGGCCCCATGTCTTGTACTTTTTGTTCCATCAAGAAGACTTGATTCTTTGAATGTTGCCAGGATTTACAGTCTCCTTGCTTTGACCATTCCAATTGTCCACCATCCTTATAATAAGCTAGTATTGTTTTACATCCTTCATAACCATCCTCTTTCTCTGCTTCTGATCATGGCCTCTGGTAACTTTGGTAATGCAGCTTGTGAAGAACTGTTGACTGTCAATATCATCCAGTTGATTTAGGAACTTAAATGCTCCCATCAGATCACCCTTTTTCATGTTCACAAGGCACAGAGTCAGAGGAGAAATGTGGGTTTTGATAATTTAAAATCCTTTTTCCTTGGAGGAGGTGCCTTGCATGCAGTTTTTCTTGTTTTTCTACCCTAGCTGGCTTTAGCTTCTTTATATATAAATCTTTTCTGTATGCCTCTTTTGGCTGCCTTCACTTGGCATGCAGTACACTAAATTTTGAGGACTGTAGTTATTATGAATCTGTGGGAAGTTGATGTTAGTTAGGGAATAAATGTTAATTGGCTGTAAGAGCAAACCCAGTAGTCAAGCAAAGGCTTTGGTGGTCAGTGGATCATCCAAAATGTTGTGGACAAAGCTAGCTTCCCCATGAATTATGTGGGCATAGGGATGGCGATCTTAATATCCCCAAGGGATATCTCACACAGTTTCCTCATGAATTATGTGGAAATAGGGTGGAGATCTCATCAGTATTCCCAAGGGATATCTCACACTTTAGGGCACCACCTTGGAGAGAAAAATCTTTTCAGTCTTCAAATTCCACATTTTTTTTATATTTTGCTTTGGAATCTTTGATTAGAATTCCCTTTTAATATCTTATGTCTTTACATATTTACTATAGATGTTATGTAGATGCATTAGGTACTGATGTTGAATCTCCACTTAAGAACTTTATGGATATGTACTCTGACTTAAGTACCAAAGAGAGCTGAACTTGAGTTTTATGTAAAAGTAAGTGACTGATTTAAATCAGATTTAGATCAGATGTAATATATGGCTGTTAAGTATGCACATGTCAAACCTTTTTTTTTGTGTTTCCCTGTAGGATTTACCTCCTAAAGAAGATGAACTCATACGTGTTCCAATGTCACAGCGTCAGCAAAAAATTTACTCTGAGATGGTGTCTTACCTTAGTAAGAGAGCACAGCAACACCAGGTAAGAAAGAGTATTGTTTTTGTATATTATTATAAAGTACATCAGGTGAATATTGTGATTAGAAGAAAACAAAATTTGGAGTATCGGTAAGGAGAGCAGATGGGAAAGTGTTAACAAGGAGAGAGGGGCAGTTGAATGTGTTAGATGGTGGATGTGGTGTGTTTGAGGTGAGCTGACATGTGGAGTAAATGAATTTGTGAATAGCATGGTCCAAAGAGAAGAGGTAGTGAAAGCCATGCATAAAATGAGTAGTACAGCAGTAGGAGTGGATGGGTTTGCAACATTGTATCTCCTGGAGAACTTTTCATTGTTGACATTGTCCAACTGATTTAGAATATTGAAGGATGTAATCAAGTCACCCATCTCTTCTCTCCTTCATCTAAGACTGGTTGGCAGTGACCAAACCAGGTCTTGTTTCATCTTGAAATTTCTACTCAGATTATCTTTGTAGGTGTAAAGGAGAAAGTAGAGAGTAAATATGAATAAAAGCAATGATAGGGTATGTGAATAAAAGCAAGGTTTTTAGGTTTAACAGGAAAGAAACACAGGTTAGTTAGAGTGTGAGTTTAGATGGAGAGCACTTAAAGAAAGTGAAGTACTTTAGATACCTGAGAGTAAACATGGCAATGAATGGAACTTTGGGAGCTGAAGTAAGCCTTAGGGTGGGTAAAGGGGTGAAGGTCCTAAGAACATTGAGGACTATGTGGAAAGAGAAGTGTCTGTGAGGCAAAAATAGGCACAGTGTCCACAAAAAACTTTGTTCACTTCTCCATACATTTACAAGGGTGATGGCATGCTTAACATGTTATTACTTTGTCATCACTCCTTTAGCTTTTATTACCATCTGGAGACATCTGAGCATGGAATTGTTAAGGTTCTTGAAGTTTTATAGGTTCATGTTTTAAAGCCATAGTGTTTTGATCTGAATAAGGTAAGGCTGATGAGGTGTTGCAGGAAGCAAAAGACTGGTCATGTGTTCTGAGCAACCAGTGTGCTTAAAAATCTCTCATGTACCCACATTTTCTTCTTCCAAGCCAGAATTCCAGCTTTCTCTTTCTTATAAAAGTAAGAGCTCACCATCTTGAAGCACAGATGGAAGAATTGCAGTGCCAAGAAGTGCAGTTCTCAGAATGAAGTGGTAACCTTGAAGAATAGAGAAAGAACAGTGTTACATCAAGATAGCCTGATGCTCACTGAGGCAGGTTGCTGGTGTTAACATCATTAGAAACACTAATTTCAGCAACCATATGTATGATGATTTCACCTTGAGAGTGTCTCATACTTGTATCCATAATAAACTTTAGTTGTATATCGCCTTTGAAAATGTATGGGGGATGGATAAGGCTTTTTGCAGACACTGTATGTCTGATAATAGGGTAGCCCCGACGCTGTTGTATGGACAGAAGGCAAGGGTCCTAGATGACAAAGTACAGAAGAGGGTGAATGTGTTGGAAATTAAATGTTTGAGGACGATATGTGGTGTGAATTGATTGAATAAATGGTAGGATAAGAGAGAGATGTATTTGTAAGAGGAGTGTGTATGAGAGAGCTGAAGAGGGTATGCTGAAATGATATGGACATATGGAGGGGATAACTAAGAGGGTATACGTGTCACAATTGGAGGGAACAACCAAAAGGGGGAGACCAAGGAGGAGGTGGTAGGTCGGACTGAAGATGCTTTGAATGCTCAGGGCCAGAATATGGAGGAGAGTTATCAAGTATGCAAGAGATAGATCAAAGTGGAACATTGAGGTATTCAGGGGTTAATGTACAGTTAGTGGGATGAATCAGGGCATGAGACTTGGCCATAGGAAATGACAGAAAAGGTCCATGGGGCCTGGTTGTGGATAGATGGCTCTGGTTTTGGTGCATTATTCATGACTTTTAAAGAGTGGAAATGAGTGAACAAGGCCATTCTCTGTAAGTTCCTATCATTATGTCACTAATGCAGGAAACAGCTAAGTATGAAAAATGAAATAGTTTAAAACTACAGTATGTGTATGTATGCAGGGGGACATTGTATGTAAATGAAATAAAAAAGTGCACTGAAATTATGCACAACAGGCTGCCACATGCTCTCCTGATACCCAGTGTTATGAACTCTCTGTGAGAACTAATGGAGTAATCCTTTACATTCCAAACTATTTCTGATGTACAAATTTTGCAGTGTAATGGACTTCCACAGAACTATAAATTAAATCTTGCACTTAGTTGGATGGGGTCTAAATGGTGCATTAGAAGCCAATTTTGATGCATTGAAAATTGTTAGAATGGTATTCTCTGTATAAAGATGGACTTATGGAGACAATCTCACTCTTTGAGGGTTAAGGGTTCTATAGCAGAAGGATTCCATGAGAAATATTCACTGGAATGTAGCTACCCATAGAAAATTCCATGGCAATGATTTTGTTACTACTGATATGCCATTTGGTCCAATAGATGACGTAAATTGCACTATAGGAGATGAATGGCTTACTGCCCAAAATAAGGCAAATTTTTTTCACCTGAGGTATAAGCTTACATTTAGGTATATTTTTACTTGGATATTTTGATACTTTATCTTCTGAAGATTTTCAAGTATTTCGTTTCTCTTGCCATTTAATATTTTTTTTTTCCAGCTTGAATTAGAGCAGTTGAATATGAAACGACTGAATGAGTTAGAAGAGCTGGAGGCTACTGGGGGTGTTCCAAAGAGCAAAGAAAAGGATAGAGATGCCAGTTCCAATATGGTCATGACTCTTCGTAAGATAGCAAACCATCCTTTGTTAACAAGGTTTGTATTGCAGTTTTAAGCTTGTTAACTATCTATGCTTTGACACAAAGTAAGAAAGTAATTTGTGAATATACAAGGTAGGTAATCCACTCAGATTAAAGATGGTGATGCAGTTGTGGGTGATGTAGTAACACCGATTGAAATTTCTTTGCATATGCTTTGATGTAATAGGAATTTTTATACATAACACTTTTGTTTATTTGCTCGTAAGTGTTTATACTGCCAAACCAAATAGTAAATTAACTCTTCATGAGCTATTGTGGAGTCTTTGACATCATCCAAAAGGTGAACCCAGGGTGAAGCAGCTATTGATGACCAGCACATTAATGATTACAATTTTTTTAGGTTTTTCATGGTCATTCATATGTTTTCTATTCTATTTATTTGTAAAAGATTGTTCTATCAGAAAACTGCTACATAGAGTTATGCATCTGAATATGTTTTCAATTTTGTGATTAAAGGGCAAGATCCCCAGGTCATTTATAGTAAAACGATGCTGTTTTCTTGTGTACACAATGTCTGCTGACTTTTTTACAAATATATGCTAGACTCTACCAATGATACTGCATACAAAATTCTGTGCATGAAGAATGTTTGGGTTTATTGGATCAAAGATGAAGGTAACTAGGTCCAGTAGACACGAATTATTTCAAAAGCAATATTATTATTACACTTAGTTGCTGTCTCCCACGTTAGTGAGGTAGCACAAGGAAACAGATGAAAGAATGGCCCAACCCACCCACATACACATTTATATACAAAAATGCCCACACACGCACATATACATACCTATACATTTGAGCGTATGCAGACATATACATATATACACATGTACATATTCATACTTGCTGCCTTCATTCATTCATTCATTCCTATTGCCAACCCGCCACACATTAAATGGCACCCCCTCCCCCCTTGCGTGCACTCAAGGCAGCGCTAGGAAAAGACGACAAAGGCCACATTCGTTCACACTCAGTCTCTAGCTGTCATGTGTAATGTTGTTGAATTAACCATTCTTCTGTTGAACACCGTCTTTTTTTATATAAATATATATTGTTTATATTTATTATTATCCCTAGGGATAGGGGAGAAAGAATACTTCCCACACATTCCTCACGTGTCGTAGAAGGCAACTAAAGGGGACGGGAGCAGGGGGGCCAGAAACCCTCCCCTCCTTGTATTTTAACTTTCTAAAAGGGGAAACAGAAGGAGTCACGCGGGGAGTGCTCATCCTCCTCGAAGGCTCAGATTGGGGTGTCTAAATGTGTGTGGATGTAACCAAAATAAGAAAAAAGGAGAGATAGGTAGTATGTTTGAGGAAAGGAACCTGGATGTTTTGGCTCTGAGTGAAACGAAGCTCAAGGGTAAAGGGGAAGAGTGGTTTGGGAATGTATTGGGAGGAAAGTCAGGGGTTAGTGAGAGGACAAGAGCAAGGGAAGGAGTAGCACTACTCCTGAAACAGGAGTGTGGGAGTATGTGATAGAGTGTAAGAAAGTAAATTCTAGATTGATATGGGTAAAACTGAAAGTTGATGGAGAGAGATGGGTGATTATTGGTGCATATACACCTGGGCATGAGAAGAAAGATCATGAGAGGCAAGTGTTTTGGGAGCAGCTGAATGAGTGTGTTAGTGGTTTTGATGCACGAGACCGGGTTATAGTGATGGGTGATTTGAATACAAAGGTGAGTAATGTGGCAGTTGAGGGAATAATTGGTGTACATAGGGTGTTCAGTGTTGTAAATGGAAATGGTGAAGAGCTTTTAGATTTATGTGCTGAAAAAGGACTGGTGATTGGGAATACCTGGTTTAAAAAGAGAGATATGCATTAGTATACATATGTAAGTAGGAGAGATGGCCAGAGAGCGTTATTGGATTACGTGTTGATTGATAGGCGCGCGAAAGAGAGACTTTTGGATGTAAATGTGCTGAGAGGTGCAACTGGAGGGATGTCTGATCATTATCTTGTGGAGGCGAAGGTGAAGGTTTGTAGAGGTTTTCAGAAAAGAAGAGAGAATGTTTGGGTGAAGAGAGTGGTGAGAGTAAGTGAGCTTGGGAAGGAGACTTGTGTGAGGAAGTACAAGGAGAGACTGAGTACAGAATGGAAAAAGGTGAGAACAAAGGAGGTAAGGGGAGTGGGGGAGGAATGGGATGTATTTAGGGAAGCAGTGATGGCTTGCGCAAAAGATGCTTGTGGCATGAGAAGCGTGGGAGGTGGGCAGATTAGAAAGGATAGTGAGTGGTGGGATGAAGAAGTAAGATTATTAGTGATAGAGAAGAGAGAGGCATTTCAACAATTTTTGCTGGGAAATAATGCAAATGAGTGGGAGATGTATAAAAGAAAGAGGCAGGAGGTCAAGAGAAAGGTGCAAGAGGTGAAAAAGAGGGCAAATGAGAGTTGGGGTGAGAGAGTCATTAAATTTTAGGAAGAATAAAAAGATGTTTTGGAAGTTAATAAAGTGCGTAAGACAAGGGAGCAAATGGGAACTTCAGTAAGGGGGCAAATGGGGAGGTGATAACAAGTAGTGGTGATGTGAGAAGGATATGGAGTGAGTATTTTAAAGGTTTGTTTAATGTGTTTGATGATAGAGTGGCAGATATAGGGTGTTTTGGTCGAGGTGGTATGCAAAGTGAGAGGGTTAAGGAAAATGATTTGGCAAACAGAGAAGAGGTATTAAAAGCTTTGTGGAAGATGAAAGCCGGCAAGGCAGCGGGTTTGGATGGTATTGCAAATGGAATTTATTAAAAAAGGGGGTGACTGTATTGTTGATTGGTTGGTAAGGTTATTTAATGTATGTATGTCTCGTGGTGAGGTGCCTGAGGATTGGCGGAATGCTTGCATAGTGCCATTGTACAAAGGCAAAGGGGATAAGAGTGAGTGCTCAAATTACAGAGGTATAAGTTTGTTGAGTATTCCTGGTAAATCATATGGGAGGGTATTGATTGAGAGGGTGAAGGTATGTACAGAGCATCAGATTGGGGAAGAGGAGTGTGGTTTCAGAAGTGGTAGAGGATGTGTGGATCAGGTGTTTGCTTTGAAGAATGTGTGTGAGAAATACTTAGAAAAGCAAATGGATTTGTATGTAGCATTTATGGATCTGGAGAAGGCATATGATAGAGTTGATAGAGATGCTCTGTGGAAGGTATTTAGAATATATGGAGTGGGAGGCAAGTTGTTAGAAGCAGTGAAAAGTTTTTATTGAGGATGTATGGCATGTGTACGTGTAGGAAGAGAGGAAAGTGATTGGTTCTCAGTGAATGTAGGTTTGCGGCAGGGGTGTGTGATGTCTCCATGGTTGTTTAATTTGTTTATGAATGGAGTTGTTAGGGAGGTGAATGCAAGAGTTTTGGAAAGAGTGGCAAGTATGCAGTCTGTTGTGGATGAGAGAGCTTGGGAAGTGAGTCAGTTGTTGTTCGCTGATGATACAGCGCTGGTGGCTGATTCATGTGAGAAACTGCAGAAGCTGGTGACTGAGTTTGGTAAAGTGTGTGAAAGAATAATATTGAGAGTAAATGTTGTTGTTGTGATTGGTTCTCAGTGAATGTAGGTTTGCGGCAGGGGTGTGTGATGTCTCCATGGTTGTTTAATTTGTTTATGAATGGAGTTGTTAGGGAGGTGAATGCAAGAGTTTTGGAAAGAGTGGCAAGTATGCAGTCTGTTGTGGATGAGAGAGCTTGGGAAGTGAGTCAGTTGTTGTTCGCTGATGATACAGCGCTGGTGGCTGATTCATGTGAGAAACTGCAGAAGCTGGTGACTGAGTTTGGTAAAGTGTGTGAAAGAATAATGTTGAGAGTAAATGTGAATAAGAGCAAGGTTATTAGGTACAGCAGGGTTGAGGGTCAAGCCAATTGGGAGGTAAGTTTGAATGGAGAAAAACTGGAGGAAGTGAAGTGTTTTAGATATCTGGGAGTGGATCTGGCAGTGGCTGGAACCATGGAAGTGGAAGTGAATCATAGGGTGGGGGAAGGGGTGAAAATTCTGGGAGCGTTGAAGAATGTGTGGAAGTCGAGAACATTATCTCGGAAAGCAAAAGTGGGTAAGTTTGAAGGAATAGTGGTTCCAAGAATTTTGTATGGTTGCGAGGCGTGGGCTATGGATAGAGTTGTGCGCAGGAGGGTGGATGTGTTGGAAATGAGATGTTTGAGGACAGTATGTGGTGTGAGGTGGTTTGATCAAGTAAGTAATGTAAGGGTAAGAGAGATGTGTGGTAATAAAAAGATTGTGGTTGAGAGAAGAGAATAGGGTGTTTTGAAAAGGTTTGTTCACATTGAGAGAATGAGTGAGGAAAGATTGACCAAGAGGATATATGTGTCGGAGATGGAGGGAACGAGAAGAAGTGGGAGACCAAATTGGAGGTGGAAAGATGGAGTGAAAAAGATTTTGAGTGATCGGGGCCTGAACATGCAGGAGGGTGAAAGGCGTGCAAGGAATAGAGTGAATTGGAACGATGTGTTATACCTGGGTAGACATGCTGTCAATGGATTGAACCAGGGCATGTGAAGTGTCTGGGGTAAACCATGGAAAGCTCTGTGGGGCCTGGATGTGGAAAGGGAGCTGTGGTTTTGGTGCATTATTACATGACAGCTAGAGACTGAGTGTGAACGAATAGGGGCCTTTGCTGTCTTTCCTAGGGCTACCTCGCACACATGAGGGGGAGGGGGTTGGTTATTCCATGTGTGGCGAGGTGACGATGGGAATGAATAAAGGCAGACAGTATGAATCATATACATGTGTATATATGTATATGTCTGTGTGTGTATATATATGTATACATTGAGATGTATAGGTAAGTATATTTGTGTGTGTGGACGTGTGTGTATATACATGTGTATGTTGGTGGGTTGGGCCATTCTTTCGTCAGTTTCCTTGCGGTACCTCGCTAACGCGGGAGACAGCAACAAAGCAAAATAGATGTGAGAAACTGCAGAAGCTGGTGACTGAGTTTGGTAAAGTGTGTGAAAGAAGAAAGTTAAGAGTAAATGTGAATAAGAGCAAGGTTATTAGGTACAGTAGGGTTGAGGGTCAAGTCAATTGGGAGGTGAGTTTGAATGGAGAAAAACTGGAGGAAGTGAAGTGTTTTAGATATCTGGGAGTGGATCTGGCAGTGGATGGAACCATGGAAGCGGAAGTGGATCATAGGGTGGGGGAGGGGGCGAAAATTCTGGGATCCTTGAAGAATGTGTGGAAGTCGAGAACATTATCTCGGAAAGCAAAAATGGGTATGTTTGAAGGAATAGTGGTTCCAACAATGTTGTATGGTTGCGAGGCGTGGGCTATGGATAGAGTTGTGCGCAGGAGGATGGATGTGCTGGAAATGAGATGTTTGAGGACAATGTGTGGTGTGAGGTGGTTTGATCGAGTAAGTAACGTAAGGGTAAGAGAGATGTGTGGAAATAAAAAGAGCGTGGTTGAGAGAGCAGAAGAGGGTGTTTTGAAATGGTTTGGGCACATGGAGAGAATGAGTGAGGAAAGATTGACCAAGAGGATATATGTGTCGGAGGTGGAGGGAACGAGGAGAAGAGGGAGACCAAATTGGAGGTGGAAAGATGGAGTGAAAAAGATTTTGTGTGATCGGGGCCTGAACATGCAGGAGGGTGAAAGGCGTGCAAGGAATAGAGTGAATTGGAGCGATGTGGTATACCGGGGTTGACGTGCTGTCAGTGGATTGAATCGGGGCATGTGAAGCGTCTGGGGTAAACCATGGAAAGCTGTGTAGGTATGTATATTTTGCGTGTGTGGACGTTTGTATATACATGTGTATGGGGGTGGGTTGGGCCATTTCTTTCATCTGTTTCCTTGCGCTACCTCGCAAACGCGGGAGACAGCAACAACAAAAAAAAAAAATATTTATTATACTTTGTCGCTGTCTTCCATGTTAGCGAGGTAGCACAAGGAAACAGACCAAGGAATGTCCCAACCCACCCACATAAACATGTATATACATACACTTCCACACACGCACATATACATACCTATACATCTCAACGTATACATATATATACACACACAGTCATATACATATGTACACCTGTACATAATTCATACTGTCTGCCCTTATTCATTCCCGTCGCCACCCTGCCACACATGAAATGACAACCCCCTCCCCCCACATGAGCACGAGGTAGCACTAGGAAAAGATAACAAAGGCCACATTCATTCACACTCAGTCTCTAGCTGTCATGTATAATGCACCAAAACCACAGCCCCCTTTTCACATCCAGGCCCCACAAAACTTTCCATAGTTTACCCCAGACGCGTCACATGCCCTGGTTCAATCCATTGACAGCATGTCGATCCTGGTATATCACATCGTTCCAATTCACTCTATTCTTTGCACACCTTTCACCCTCCTGCATATACAAGGTAGTGCCAAGAACAGAAGAAAAATCACCATGTTCATTCACATCCACCCTTTTGCTGTCATGGATAATGCACCAAAACCAGAGCTCAAAAGTCTTGCCTCTTATGGAGACAGTGTTTTTGTCAATCCCTTTCATGTTTCCAATTCATGTTTCCACTTCAGTAAAAGTCTTTTGTTAGTCCAACACTAGCACTTTTGTTGCTTGTCTTATTCACTTTGAAAGTCTGCTGTTTTCCTATTTTGCTATTTATTTTGTGACTTTACAGACTTCATTACTTTTTTGACAGTCTCAGCTCCTGCCATGAGGCCATGACAACAGTCTCAGTTCCTGCCATGACGTCATGACATTCTTTCATGCTCAGGCAGAAGTCTTGTACTTAGATGGTTTCATTGTACACCATAGGGAATGGCTGGAATCCTCCCACACATAGTGTAGGTGGGTGGGGAAGGGGGATTGAAACCCTCAGGCCTTCCATTTGTAATGATTATTTTTTTTTTTTTATTGTACTTTGTCGCTGTCTCCCGCATTTGCGAGGTAGCGCAAGGAAACAGACGAAAGAAATGGCCCAACCCCCCCTCCCATACACATGTATATACATACGTCCACACACGCAAATATACATACCTACACAGCTTTCCATGGTTTACCCCAGACGCTTCACATGCCTTGATTCAATCCACTGACAGCACGTCAACCCCGGTATACCACATCGCTCCAATTCACTCTATTCCTTGCCCTCCTTTCACCCTCCTGCATGTTCAGGCCCCGATCACACAAAATCTTTTTCACTCCATCTTTCCACCTCCAATTTGGTCTCCCACTTCTCCTCGTTCCCTCCACCTCCGACACATATATCCTCTTGGTCAATCTTTCCTCACTCATCCTCTCCATGTGTCCAAACCACTTCAAAACACCCTCTTCTGCTCTCTCAACCACGCTCTTTTTTTTCCACACATCTCTCTTACCCTTACGTTACTCACTCGATCAAACCACCTCACACCACACATTGTCCTCAAACATCTCATTTCCAGCACATCCATCCTCCTGCGCACAACTCTATCCATAGCCCACGCCTCGCAACCATACAACATTGTTGGAACCACTATTCCTTCAAACATACCCATTTTTGCTTTCCGAGATAATGTTCTCGACTTCCACACATTCTTCAAGGCCCCCAGAATTTTCGCCCCCTCCCCCACCCTATGATGCACTTCCGCTTCCATGGTTCCATCCGCTGCCAGATCCACTCCCAGATATCTAAAACACTTCACTTCCTCCAGTTTTTCTCCATTCAAACTCACCTCCCAATTGACTTGACCCTCAACCCTACTGTACCTAATAACCTTGCTCTTATTCACATTTACTCTTAACTTTCTTCTTCCACACACTTTACCAAACTCAGTCACCAGCTTCTGCAGTTTCTCACATGAATCAGCCACCAGCGCTGTATCATCAGCGAACAACAACTGACTCACTTCCCAAGCTCTCTCATCCCCAACAGACTTCATACTTGCCCCTCTTTCCAAAACTCTTGCATTTACCTCCCTAACAACCCCATCCATAAACAAATTAAACAACCATGGAGACATCACACACCCCTGCCGCAAACCTACATTCACTGAGAACCAATCACTTTCCTCTCTTCCTACACGTACACATGCCTTACATCCTCGATAAAAACTTTTCACTGCTTCTAACAATGATTAGGGGTAAATAATCAACCACTGTACCCATGCTTTAGACTATCATAACTGCCACTGGTTCTGTTTTTTTTTGCCATGGTTTTTTTCATTTTATAAAAAAAGATTTTCATACTCATATTGTTCATCTGACCATTCTTTTGTGAATATCTATTTCATAAGCACACTTTCTTGTCCATTTTACACCAGTTATTCCCAATCGCCTTTTATTCTTCAGCACAACCCCACAAACTGCTCATCTTTTTTATCTTTACTAGGTATATGTACAGAGTCTGTATTTACATATCAGTAGAAATTGGCAGATGTGGCAGTTTCAGCACTAACTCCACAGTTCCGTACCTCCATCATGTCTACACTATAACTGAGAGTGATTGGCCTGTGGAAGCTTTCACCATCCATTTGTGCTCCTCTCCCTACTTCAGCCCAGATGTTAGTCTTAGAATTGTGATGGGAATTTGCCATGGGAAGTGGCTGTTGATCATGTGGCAAAGATCTTCATTCATGAATGTTAAAGGTTTAAAGATTGTCTTCATTAATTATTTTGGTAACGGTTGGTTAATCAGATAATTTGGGAAAGGGGGATGAGGTGACATGGACATGCACAGTTCCTCTTCCTCTAATTCCCTTTAACCCTTACTCATCTCATCCTGTTCAAGCACCAGCTAGTCATGTCACTTTTTTCTGTACCCTTTTAAAAAAGTTTTCATTAAAACTCATCTAGATTATATGATAACAGGGTGAGGTATATTGTTGGTAAGCCATTTCAGGTATTGACCTTCTTGAAGACTTAGATTTGGATGATTTTTCATCAGGAAATTAAGGCCCTTCATAAGTTAGGTTTCAGTTGCTCAGTTTAGGATGTTTTGACTTGCAACATATTGTTGCAAGTCAGGGCATAAGTGTTTAAAATTTAGGCCAGTTGCTGAAAATGCTATATGTATGCAATCATGACTTTTCAGGAATATTTAGCAGATTTCATTCCAGTTGAGAGAACCATGGAGATTTCTTATATGTGTTCATTAACCTGATAACTTTTCATTCATAACTGAAAAGAAGGCTCTATTGTTAGTATATGTGTGGAAAATAATTACTCTTGCCATCCCTCCATGGGCCTTCACTCCCAACTCTGACCCCTTCCTTACAGGCCATGTCTATGTGTACTGCATCACTCATCCTCTGCCAGCCAGTTAATTACTAACCCTTACTCTACTTTTAGATATTTTGGGAGTGTAGATGTGGAAGATATTTGTGCATGTAAACCACTTATGATTGTTTTTACTGTGTTTCCAATCTGCTGTGTTAAGCTGTTCTTCAGTTTTTTAAAAAAGTTTTATGTATATGAGTGCAGTAAAGGAAAATTATTAATAATCTACATTTGATTAATGAGTAAGAGCAAATTACCATATTTATCTGTGTAACTCAAATTTTCATGACAAACTTTTTAAACTAAAATTGTGTGGGTCATCTGTTTCATAAACTCTAACAGGTTGAAATGCATGGCCAGTAAGGGTCTACAGAGAAAGAGAATTAGATAGCTGTCCAGTTGATGTAAATGAGAACAGAATGGAAGAAAAAAGAATTTTATTCTTGGTCAAACTTTATTCACAAAACAGCCACCATCATTCCTAGTCCTTTGTCACATTAGCCAATGCCTAAGCTAGCCTAGAAAGACCTCTCTACTAGACCATAACACATGAGACACCACCATTGATATCATATTCTTTATAAAGTTGTTTGATATTTTCTTTACAGATGCATAAAGATAAACCTGAAAATATACATATTCAGTACATGCCATGGTTTTCTGTAATGTTTTGTACAGGACTAGTACGCAGATATGCTGCCAATAGATGGCACTGGTGCTAATGTGGAGGTACCTTAGATGAGGGCTTTGTTTATGAAATGGTCTGTGATGTGTGACTGACACCTTGCAAAAATATTTTATTTTTTCTATTTATTATACTTTGTCGCTGTCTCCTGCGTCAGCAAGGTAGCGCGAGGAAACGGACGAAAGAATGGCCCAACCCACCCACATACACACGTATGTACATACACGTCCACAGACGCACATATACATACCTATACATTTCAACGTATACATATATATACACACACAGAAGTATACATATATACACATGTACATAATTCATACTTGCTGCCTTTATTTATTTCCATCACCACCCCGCCACACATGAAATGACAACCCCCTCCCCCTGCATATCTGTGAGGTAGGGCTATGAAAAGACAACAAAGGCCACATTCGTTTACACTCAGTCTCTAGCTGTCATGTATAATGCACCGAAACCACAGCTCCCTTTCCACATCTAGGCCCCACAGAACTTTCCATGGTTTACCCCAGACGCTTCTCATGCCCTGGTTCAATCCATTGACAGCACGTCTACCCTGGTATACCACATTGTTCCAGTTCACTCTATTCCTTGCATGCCTTTCACCCTCCTGCACGTTCAGGCCCCGATCGCTCAAAATCTTTTTCACTCCATCTTTCCACCTCCAATTTGGTCTCCCACTTCTCCTCATTCCCTCCACCTCTGACTTATATATCCTCTTTTTCATTCTTTCCTCACTCATTCTCTCCATGTAACCAAACCATTTCAAAACACCCTCTTCTGCTCTCTCAACCACACTCTTTTTATTACCACACATCTCTCTTACCCTTTCATTACTTACTCGATCAAACCACCTCACACCATATATTGTCCTCAAACATCTTATTTTCAACACATCCACCCTCCTCCGCACAACTCTATCCATAGCCCATGCCTTGCAACCTTATAACATTGTTGGAACCACTATTCCTTCAAACATATCCATTTTCGCTTTCCGAGACAATGTTCTCGACTTCCACACATTTTTCAGTGCTCCCAGAACCTTTGACCCCTCCCCTACCCTGTGATTCATTTCCGCTTCCATGGTTCCATCCACTGCCAAATCCACCCCGAGATATCTATAACACTTCACTTCCTCCAGTTTTTCTCCATTCAAACTTACCTCCCAATTGATTTGTCCCCCCAACCCTACTGTACCTAATGACCTTGCTCGTATTCACATTTACTCTCAACTTTCTTCTTTCACACTTTTTACCAAACTCACTCACCAGCTTCTGCAGTTTCTCACACGAATCAGCCAACAGCACTGTATCATCAGTGAACAACAACTGACTCACTTCCCAAGCTCTCTCATCCACAACAGACTGCATACTTGCCCCTCTCTCCAAAACTCTTGCATTCACCTCCCTAACAACCCCATCCATAAACAAATTAGACAACCATGGAGACATCATGCACCCCTGCGGCAAACCGACATTCACTGAGAACCAATCACTTTCCTCTCTTCCCACTTGCACGCATGCTTTACATCCTCAATAAAAACTTTTCACTGCTTCTAACAGCTTGCCTCCCACATCATATATTCTTAATACCTTCCACAGAGCATCTCTATCAACTCTATCATATGCCCTCTCCAAATCCATAAATGCTACATACAAATCCATTTGCTTTTCTAAGTATTTCTCACATACATTCTTCAAAGCAAACACCTGATCCACACATCCTCTACCACTTTTGAAACCACACTGCTCTTCCCCAATCTGATGCTCTGTACATGTCTCCACTCACTCAATCAATACCCTCCCATACAATTTCCCAGGAATACTCAACAAACTTATACCTCTGTAATTTGAGCACTCACCTTTATCCCCTTTGCCTTTGTACAGTGGCACTATGCATGCATTTTGCCAATCCTCAGGCACCTCACCATGAGTCATACATACATTAGATGTCCTTACCAACCAGTCAGTACCATCCAAACCCGCTGCCTTGCCAGCTTTCATCTTCCGCAAAGCTTTTACTACCTCTTCTCTGTTTACCAAATCATTCTCCCTCTCACTTCGCACACCACTTCGTCCAAAACACCCTATATCTGCCACTCTTATCATCTAACATGTTCAACAAACCTTCAAAATACTCGCTCCCTCTCCTTCTCACATCACCACTACTTGTTATCACCTCCCCATTAGCCCCCTTCACCGATGTTCCCATTTGTTCTCTTGTCTTATGCACTTTATTTATCTCCTTCCAGAACATCTTTTTATCCTCCCCTAAAATTTAATGATACTCTCTCACCCCAACTCTCATTTGCCCTCTTTTTCACCTCTTGCACCTTTCTTATGACCTCCTGCCTCTTTCTTCCATACATCCCCAGTGATTTGCACTATTTCCCTGCAAAACTCGTCTAAATGGCTCTCTCTTCTCTTTCACTAATAATCTTACTTCTTCATCCCACCACTCACTACCCTTTCTAATCTGCCCACCTCCCACGCTTTTCATGCCACAAGCATCTTTTGCGCAAACCATCACTGCCTAATTACATACCATTCCTTCCCCACTCCCCTTACTCCCCTTACGTCCTTTGCTCACACCTTTTTCCATTCTGCACTTGGTCTCTCCTGGTGCTTCCTCACACAAGTCTTCTTCCCAAGCTTACTTATTCTCACCACTCTCTTTACCCCAACATTCTCCTTTTCTTTTCTGAAAACCTCTACAAATCTTCACTTTCGCCTCCACAAGATAATGATCAGACATCCCTCCAGTTGCATCTCTCAGCACAATAACATCCAAAAGTCTCTCTTTCACGTGCCTTTTAATTAACATGTAATCCAATAACACTCTCTGGCCATCTATCCTACTTACATACGTATACTTGTGTTGATAAATGTACACAAGTTATGAATTCCAATAATTCATTTACTTGTTCAATAATGTTTGATGACTGATGCATTAGTTAACATTTATTATAATGTATGAGTAATGTGATAAGTGATGTGGTTACATTAGTGTTGGCAAAACACAACCTATATTCATGTTTGAAAGCTTATTGATAGTTTTACAGTAATGTTATCTAGGCAATGCTTATGTGAGTTATTTATGGAGAACTGTCCTTCAGGAAAACAGCAGGCCTAAAGCAAGGGGGAAATAGTATTCCTTTGGGGTTAGCAGTATTCTTTAGAGGAAGCAGTAGTCCTTTGCAGAAAGCAAAAATGGCATGCACCACTCCACAGACAACGTTTTTCACAAAATTGCAACTGTAATTTATCTCCTGTGCGATGTCTTCATTATCTTTTTGTTCTCACATAGTTCACATTGTGATGAAACTGGCATCTCAGAAGTTTTTATAATATGAATTTAGAAGTTTTGGTTGATGGACTGACAATGGTAGGACCGCCAGTAGACAGTGTAACATTTTGTTTACCAACTATTTTTACCATAGTACTGATAAGGTATGGGCACTATTTCATCCATATCAGTAATATCGGTGTATGTTTCTTCTGTGATGCAATAGGCAGTGAGTTCTGCTAAATGACACACCTTTTCCCATAGTAAATCATGGACATGGGCCCTTGATATAGTCTATTTAGATGTTTAAACTGATGTAATATGATTATGATTGTGATTGGTTTATTTTTATTGTGTCTGAATTTTATTGTTAGATAAGCACATCTCTCTCTCAGGCACTTCAGTGTATCTTGGGCCTCTAAAAAATTGAGGTCAACTGACATATGAGATATGTGGTAAAAGAAAGATTTTGGACCAAAAGTCTTGAGTTGACAATTACTTGAGATTGCCATTTATATGAGTATACAATAAAGAGTCAGTTGTGTGTCATACAGTCTACATCTTCAATCATACATACGTATAATTGTAAATGATTTATTCTCGATATTTATTTATTTACTTATTTATATATTTTTATTATACTCTCTCACTGTTTCCCATGTCATTGAGGTAATGCCAGGAAACAAATGGAGAATGGCTCATCAAGAATGGCCCATCCACTCATATACACACACGTACACATACATATACATACACAGACATATACGTATATATATATATACACATTCATACTTGCTTATCACTACTCTACCCCACAGGAAGCAGCTTCAGTGAGGTAGCTCCAGGAAAACAGACAAAAAGGCCACATTCGTTCACACTCAGTCTGTAGCTTTCATGTGTAACACACTGAAACCACAGACCTTTCCATGGTTTACCCCAGACACTTCACATGCTCTGGTTCAATCCATTGACAGCGTGTCGATCCCAGTATACCACATCGTTCCAATTCACTCTATTCCTTGCACGCCTCTTATCCTCTTGTATGTTTAGGCTCCAATCGCTCAATATCTTTTTCACTCCATCCTTCCATCTCCAATTGGGTCTCCTGCTTCTCCTTGTTCTCTCCACCTCTGATACATATATCCTCTTTGTCAATCTTTCCTCACTCATTCTTTCCATATGTCCAAACCATTTCAATGCACCCTCTTCTGCTTTCTCAACCACACTTTTTATTTCCACACATCTCTCTTACCCTTTCATTACTTACTCGATCAACCACCTCACACCACTTATTGTCCTCAAACATCTCATTTCCAACACATCCACCTTACTCCTTATAACCCTATCTAGAGCCCATGTCTCGCGACCATATTATATTGTTGGAACTACTATTACTTCGGACTTACCCATTTTTGCCCTCCATGATAATGATCTCTCCTTCCACTTATTCTTCATTGCTCCCAAAACCTTCATCCCCTCCCCCACTCTGTGACTCACTTCTGTTTCCATGGTTCCATTCACTGCTAAGTTCACTCCCAGATATCTAAAACACTCCACTTCCTCCGTTTTTCTCCACTCAAACTTTCATCCCAGTTAACTTGTCCCTACTTAACCTAATAATCTTGCTTTTATTCA
This sequence comes from Panulirus ornatus, assembly GCF_036320965.1. NCBI lineage: Eukaryota > Metazoa > Arthropoda > Malacostraca > Decapoda > Palinuridae > Panulirus > Panulirus ornatus. The sequence goes on along the minus strand of NC_092227.1, from coordinate 75,014,890 downwards.
CATTTACTCTCAACTTTCTCCTTTCACACACTTTTCCAAACTCAGTCACCAACTTGTGCAGTTTCTCACTCAAATCAGCCACTAGAGCTGTATCATCGGTGAACAACAACTGACTCGCTTCCCAGGCCCTTTCATCCCCAACAGACTGCATACTTGCCCCTTCCTCCAAAAATTTTGCATTTACCTCCCTAACCACTCCATCCATAAACAAATTTAACAACCATGGAGACATCACACACCACTGGATGTTAATGTGCTGAGAGGGGCAGCTGGAGGGATGTCTGATCACTATCTTTTGGAGGCAAAGGTGAAGAGTTGTAGAGGTTTTCTAAAAGGAAGAGAGATTGTTGAGTGAGAGGAGAGTAGTGAGAGCAAGTGAGCTTGGAAAGGACACTTGCGTGAGAAGGTACCAGGAGAGATTGTTTGTAGAATGGCAAAAGGTGAGAGCAAATGACACGAGGGGAGTGGATGAGGAATGGGATGTATTTAGGGAAGCAGTGATGGCATGTGCAAAAGATGCATGTGGCATGAAAAAGGTGGGAGGTGGGCAGATTTTCTAGAAAGGGTAGTGAGTAGTGGAATAAGGAAGTAAAGTTGTTTGTGAAAGAGAAAAGAGAGGCATTTGGATGATACATACAAGGAAGGAGTGCAAATGACTGGGTGATGTATAAAAGAAAGGAGCATGAGGTCAAGAGGAAGGTGCGAGGGTTGAAAAAAAGGACAAATGAGAGTTGGGGTGAGAGAGTTTCATTAAATTTTATGGAGAATAAAAGGATTTTTTGGAAGGAGGTAAATAACATGCAAAAGACAAGAGAACATCGATAAAGGGGGCAAGTGGGGAAGTAATAACAGGTAGTGACGAAGTGAGAAAGAGATGGAGTGAGTATTTTGAAGGTTTGTCAAGTATGTTTAATGATAGTGGCAGATATAGTGTGTGTGAAGTGAGAGGGTCAGGTAGAATGGTTTGATTAAGAGAGAAGAGGTGGTAAAAGCCTTGTGGAAGATGAAATCCAGCAAGGTGGTGGATTTGGATGGTATTGCAGTTGAATTTATTAAGAAAGGGGGTGACTGTGCTGTTGATTGTTTGGTAAGGATTTCAGTGTATGTATGGATCATGGTGATGTGCCCTAGGATTGGCGGAATGTATGTATAGTACCATTGTACAAAGGCAAAGGGGATGAGGGTGAGTGTTCAAACTACAGAGGCATAAGTTTGTTGAGTATCCCTCGAAAATTGTATGGGAGGAATTGATTGAGAGAGTGAAGGCATGTACTGAGCATCAGACTGGGGAGGAGCATTGTGGTTTCAGAAGTGGTAGAGGATGTGTGGCTTAGGTATTTACTTTGAAGAATGTGCTTGAGAAATACTGAGAAAAACAGATGAATATGTTTATGGCATTTATGGATCTGGAGAAGGCATATGATAGGGTTGATAGAGATGCTTTTTGGAAGGTCTTAAGAGTGTATGGTGTGGGAGGTAAGCTGTTAGAAGCAGTGAAAAGTTTTTATCTGTGATGTAAGCATGTGTACAAGTAGGAAGAAAGGAGAGTGACTGGTTTCCGTTGAAGGTTGGTTTGTGGCAGGGGTGTGTGATGTCACATACATGTACAGATACATATACTATTTGCTGATAACCACGAGGAAAATGAAACATGGTAAGTTCCCAAGTGCAAATTTGTTTAATGATCACATCATCAGGGGTGATACAAGAATGAGATAGAAGACTTACAACAGTCAGTTGATATATGAAGAAGAGGCGAAGCTAAAGCACCATTGGTAAACAAATGTTTCTCATTGGTGATGTTCAGGTCTGGTACCATGCCTTTCATAAAATTTTACTATATTGACAGGACAGGGCAGTGTTTCCTGTTTGTAAAGACCTTTACTCATATTCTTGTAGCAATTCTTTGTGTATATGATGATAGAGGATTCAGTGATATTTCTCTTGGTCAAGGAGTTACAGTTAATAACTGAATTAACATTACTTCAGTCACTACAATGGTCATAATTTTTAACATGATTAAACAAAGCATTTGATTCTTGTCCTTTTCTTATACTGTATTCATGTTGCTTAAGTCTAACTTAGAGGTCCTTACCAGTCTGCCCTATATAAAACATATTCCAGCTTTAACAAGGGATTCTGTAAACACAGCCCGCAGAATTTTCTGGCGAGTTAATCTTAATCAAAAACTCACTGCAACATTGGCAGACCACAACTGACTCACTTCCCCGGCCCTCTCATTCCCAATAGACTGCATATTCACCCTTCTTTCTAGAACTTGCATTTACCTCCCTCACCATCCCATTCATAAACAAATTAACCATTGTGACATCACACACCCTTGCCACAGATTGACCTTCACTGAGAAGCAATCAGTCTTCTCTATTTACTCATACACGTGCCTTAAACCCTTGATAAAAACTTCCCATTGCTTCTGGCAGTACACCTCCCACACAATGTATTCTTAAGACCTCCCACAATATATCTCAATCTACCGTATCATATGCCTTCTCTAGATCCATAAATGCCTGTATAAACCGTTATTCTAAGTATTTCATACGTTCATCAAAGTAAACACCTGATCCACACAACCTCTACCACTTCAGAAACCACACTGCTCCTCCCCAATCTGATTCTCTGCACATGCCTTCACCCTCTCAGTCAATACCCTCCCATACAATTTTCCAGGTATACTCAACAAACTTATGCCTCTGTAGTTTGAACACTCACCTTTATCCCCTTTGCCTATATACAGTGGCACTATACATGCATTCCTCCATGATTCATACTTACACAGAATACCCGTACCAACCAATCAACAACACAGTCACCCCCTTTCTTAATAGCTTCAACTGCAGCACCATCCACTCTCAGCGCATTGCCATATTTCATCTCAGCAAGACTTTCATCACCTCTTCTCTCTTCACTAAACCTCTCTCCCTGACTCTCTCACTTAGCATACCACCCCGACTAAAACACCCTGCATCTGTCACTTTGTCATCAGACTCATTTAACTCCTTCAAAATACTCGCTACATCTCCTCACCCCATCGCTACCTCTTAATACTTCCCTTTTTGCCCTCCTTTACCGATGTTTCCATTTGTATTCTTGTCTATTTCACATTATTTCCCTCCTTCCAAAGCATCTTCTTATTATTCCTAAAGTTTAATGATACTTTCATGCTCCAAGTCTCAATTTCCCTCTTTATCAACCATTGCACCTTCTTCTTGACCTCCTGCTGCTTTCTCTTAGACATTTTCTAATTATTTGCACTCCTTCCCTGTAAGTATAGCCCAAATGCCTCTCTTTTTGCTTTCATTAGCAAGTTTTTTTTTCTCATGTTGAAGGCTTCAGTCATGAAAAGAAGTCCACATCAAAGACAGGCCATAATTGAAATATAGATGGAATCATGAAACAGAAAAAGAAAAGACAAGGGAAAGTATTTACGAATTTTTGAGAAAGTGAAACATCTGTCTTTTGAAATAGCCAGGTCATAGCTATTGGGAAAGACATGAGAAATAGAGAGTTCCAATGCTTCGAGGTGCAGGGAAAGAAGCAGGTATCAAAATGGCTCACCCTTAAGTTGCCAATGGCCTCACAGTAATCATGTGATGCAGCAGCTTGCTGAGTATTGTGAAGTCTAGTTAGTGGTTGGGGCATACAAGCAGCCAGCTCTTGGGAGCAAAAACCAAAGTGATAACTATAGAAGAGGGAAAGTGAACCAACATTGCAGCATAGGGCAATGAAGTCAAGTTTGGAAGTTAGCCTTGGACAGTTTATAAGTCAGACTGCTTGTGACACAACTATGTCAAGTAAGGATACAGAGCTAGAACCATGCCAAATGTGAGACCAGTATTCCATAGAAGGACGAATCAGTCCCTTGTATAAATGGAGTAGCTGTTCAGAAGAGAAGTTTCGACATCTAAACAAGACATCCAGTTTCTTAGAGGCAGACTTAGTTGTTCCCGTAATGTGGGGTATCCAAGGAAGAGTGGATATTACAGTAATACCAAGTCTGTTCATTGAGTCAAGAGGTGGAATTACAGAACTGTCAAAGGAGAGACAGTTGTGAGGAGTTTTCAATAGAGAGAGGGGTAGAAATTGGGTCTTGAAGGCATTAAACTTAACAAGGTTTTGTGTACTCCACTGAGATATCCTGTCCAAGTCTGAGTTTATTGAGGAAGCTGTGTCAAGATGAGATGCAGATCAAGTGAGAGAAAAGGGAGCTGAATTGAAGGATGTGGATGAATGCAGTGTTGAGTTGTCAGTGTATGAGTGCATTGGATTATTTGTAGAGAGGAAATCATTGAAAAACAGAGAAAAAGTTTAGGGGACAGGACAGAACCTTGAGGGATACCACTGTTGATGGAGAAAAGGGGAAGGCTGATCCATGAACAACCACAGAGATAGATCGGCCAGAGAGGAAGCTAGATATGAAGGAGCAAAGTGAGAGAGGGAAGCCAAAAGAAAGGATGAGACCCTAGGGCCACATCCTGTCAAAAGCCTTAACTATGTCAAGGGCAACTACATATGACTCCAAAATTCTTCAGGGATAATGACCTGACATTAGTAAGATAGGAAAGAATATCACTAGTGGATCTTGCCTTATGGAAGCCTTAATGGTGATCATAGAGAAGTTTGTGATTTTCAAGGTGTTTAAGGGTATGGGAGGGATTCAAAGACTTTGGAAATGGCAGATGTCAGAGCAACAGGACAAAAGTGGAACAATCACCCTTCTTAGGGATGGGATGTATCAAAGTATGTTTCCAAGGAGAAGGAAAGGTTTTGGTTTTTGAATAGAAACAGAACAGACGAGCAAGCCCTTCTTCATCCCACCACTCACTACCCTTTCTAATCTGCCTGCCTCCCACCTTTAGCATGCCACATACATCTCTTGCACATGCCATCACTGCCTCCCCAAATACCTCCCATTCTTTACTCACTCCCTCACTTCATTTGCTTCCACCTTTGCCACTCTATATTCAATCTCTTGGGATTTCTTCTCACAAGTCTCCTTTCCAGGCTTACTCTCACCACCCTCTTCTCCCCTACATTTTCTCCTCTTTTTCAAAAACCTTTACAAATCTTCACCCTTGCATCCACAAGATTGTGGTCAGGCATCCCACCAGCTACCCCTCTCAGCACATTTACATCTAAAAGTCTCTCTTTAACGCTCTTATCAATTAATGCGTAATCTAATAATGCCTGTTGACCATCTCTCCTACTCACATATGTATGCAGGTGTTCCCATTCACCAGTCATTTTTTCAGCATGTAACTCCACAAGCTCCTCACCATTTCCATTTATAAGACTATGTACCCCCATGCACACCAATTACACCCTCAACTGCCACATTACTTACCTTCACATTTAAATCACCCATCTCTAATACCTGATTTCTTGGACCAAAACTGCTGACACACTTGCTCAGCTGCTCCTAAAATGCTTGCATCTCATGATCTTTTTTTTCATGGACAGGTGCATAAGTGCCAATAATCAACCATCTCTCACCATCCACTTTCATTTTTACCCATATCAATCTAGAATATACTTTTTTACACACACACTCACAACGCCTGGTTCAAGGATAGTGCTACTTCTTCCTTAGCTCTTGTCCTCTCACCAACCTCTGACTTTACTCCCAAGTTGTTTCCAAACCATTCATCCCCTTTACCCTTGAGCTTCGTTTCACTCTGAGACAGAACATCCAGGTTTCTTTCCTCAAATATGATATTTATTTCTCTATTCTCATTTTAATTACATCTACACACATTCAAACACGCCAGTCTGAGCCTTTTCTACGTCTGTTTAGGATACTACCTTACAGGAGATGATGAACAGATGTGAAGAATTATATGTTTGATGAAAGGAACCTGGATGTTATGTCTGATTGAAACAAAGCCCAACGGTAAAGGTAAAGAATGTTTTGGAAATGTATAAGGGATAAAGTCAGGCGTTGGTGGTAGAACAAGAGCTATGGAAGAGGTAACACTACTGATCAAGCATGAGTTTTGGGAATTTGTGAAAGAGTGTAGGGAAGTGAGCTCTGGACTGATGTGGATGAAAATGAAAGTGGGTTTCAAGATATGGATGGTTATTAGTGCGTATGCACCCGGCCATGACAGGCAGGTGTTTTCGGAACAGCTGTGAGTGTGTTAGCAGTTTTGATTTAAATGTTGAGAGTGAGTAATGTGGCAATTTGAGGGTATAGTTTGGGGACATTGGAAATTTAGTGAGGTGAATAGGAATGATGGAGTCGTGTGCTCAAAAATAACTGTTGGTTTCACATGAATACCTGGTTTAAAAAGGACATACATAAGTTTACATGCATGAGCAGAAAAGATGGGCAGAGGGGTGGATCACATTCTAATTGATAAGTGTGCAAAAGAGAGACTCATGGATGTGAAAGTGTCAAGAAGGGCAGCAGGTGGGATGTATGACCATTACCAAATGGAAATAAGTGTGAAGATTTGTAGGGTTATACGGATAAGAGGAAACAATATGAGTAATAAGAGAGTGGTGAAAGTAAATAAACTTGGAAAAAAATGTGTGAAGAAATGCCAGGAGAGATTGGGTGTAGAATGGCAAAGGTTGAGATTAAACAAAACAATGGGATTATATGAGGAATGGGAGATATTTTGGGAAGCTATGCTGTCATGTGCTAGAAAGGTAGCATATGGAAGATGGAAGGTGGGCAGGTGAGAAAGGGTAGTGAATGGTGGGATATCAAAATAAGGTGCAGAGAAGAGAGTTGTTTGGATGGTACTTACTGGGGAGGAGTGCAAATGAATGGGAGATTTACAAGAGAAAGTAGGAGGTAAAGAGGAAGGTTCAGGGTTTGAAAAAATGGGAAAATGATTGATAAGGTGAACAGTTATTGGCGAGAAAAAAACAAGAGAGCAAATGGGAACATCAGTAAAAGGAGCAAATGAGGAAATGACAACATGTAGTGATGAGGTGAAAAAGAAGAGTGAATATTTTGAAGGACTGTCAAATGTGCTTGATGATATGGTGGCAGACGTAGGGTATTTGGGTAGGAGAGATGTGCGAAGTGAGAGTCATGGAAAGTGGTTTGGTGAAGAGAGAAGAGGTGAAAGAAGAGAGAGAGAGATGTGCGGATGGTACTTCCTGGGAAGGAGTGCAGATGAGTGGGGGATGTGCAAGAGAAAGTGGCAGGAGGTAAAGAGGAAGGTACAGGGGGTTGAAAAAAATGGGAAAACAAGAGTTAAGGTGAGTGATTACTAGTAAACTTTAGGGATAATATGGGTGAGAAAAACAAGAGAGCAAATGAGAACTTGAGAGAAAGCAGTAAATGGAGAAGTGGTAACAGGTAGTGTTAAGGTGATGAGTGAGTATTTTGAAGGACTGTTGAATCTGTTTAATGATAGGGTGGCATATATAGGGTATTTGGGTTGGAGAGGAGTGCAAATTGAGAGTTGGAAAGTGGTTTGGTGAAGAGAGCAGAGGTGGTGAAAGCTTTGTTTAAGATGAAATATGGCAAGTTGGCTAGAGTGGATAGTATTGCAGTTGAATTTCTTGAGAAAGGGAGTGACTGTGTCATTGATTAGTTAGTTAGAATTAGATTGTGAATGGATCTTAGTGAAATGCTTGAGGATTAACAGAATGCATTTATAGTTGTAGGTTCAAACTACAGAGGTTATAAGCTTGTTGAGTGTACCTGGCAAGTTGTATGGGTGTGGTGATTAAGAGGGTGAAGACATGTACAGAGCATCAGGTTGGGGATGAACAGTGTTGTTTCAGGAGTGGTAGAGGATTTGTGGATCAGCTGTTTGCTTAAAAGTGTGTGCTTGAAAGCGTTTATGGATCTGGAGAAAGCAAATGATAGGGTTGATAGAGATGCCGTGTGGAAGGTTTTACAAATATATGTTGTGAGAGGAAAGCTAGTAGAAGCAGTGAGTAGACTTTATCAGAGTGGAAGGCATGTGTAAGAGTAGGATAAGAGGAGAGTGAGTGGTTCAAGGTGAAGTTTGTTCCACAGCAGAGGTGCATAATGTCGTCTTAGCTGTTTGATTTGTTTATGGATGGGGTAATGAGGGAGGTGAATGCAAGGGCCTTGGAGAGGGGCAAGTATTCAGTTTGTAGGGGATGGGGGGGGGGGGGGGGCACTGGGAAGTGAGTCAGTTGTTGTTTGCTGATTATGCAGCACTGGTGGCAGATTCAAGTGAGAAACTGGAGAAGTTGATGACAGATATTGGGAGAGTATATGAAAGGAGGATGTTTAGAATGGATTTGAATAAAAGCAAGGTTATTAGGTTTAGCATTGCATAGGGACAGATTAGTTATGGTATGAGTGTGAAGGGAGAAAATTTGGAAAAAGCATAGTGTTTAAGATACCTGGGTGTTGTCATGGCAGCAAATGGAATCATGCAAGCAGAAGGTGCGTCAGAAAACGAGTGAGGGGATAAATGTTCTGGGAGCATTGGGGGATGTGTGGAAAGAGAGGTCATTGTTAGGCTGCCAAAAATGGGTATGTTTGAAGGTATAGTAGGCCAACAATATTGTATGTATGAATGGACTGTTGATAAGAATTTACGAAGGAGAGTGGATGTAATGGGAGTGAAATGTTTGAGGACAAAATGTGGTGTTAGGTGGTTTGATCAATTAAGTAATAAATGGGTAATAGAGAGGTGTGATAATAGGAAGAGTATGGTCAAGAGATCAGAAGAGGGTGTGCTAAAATGGTTTGGACACATGGAGAGAATGAGAGAGGAGTGATTGACAAAGATCCACATATATGTGTCAGAAGTGGAGGGGAAATGGAGAGGGGGAGACCAAACTGGAGATGGATAAATGGAGTAAAAAATATTTTGAGTGGTTGGGGCCTGAACATGCAGGAGGGTGAAAGGTGTGCATGGAATAGACTGAATTGGAACAATATGGTATATACAGGGGGGTGACATGCTTTCCATGGATTGAACCAGGGCATGTGAAGCATCAAGAGGAAACTATGAAAAGGTCTGTGGGACCTGGGGAAATCATGTAAGAGTCTGTGGGGCCTGTTTATGAATAGGGGGTTGTGGTTTTGGCACATTTCACACGACTAATAGTGAATAGATGTAAGCTAATATGGTCTTTCTATGTTTGTTCCTGGTGTTATTTTGCTACATGGGAAAATGGACAAGAATGAAAGTAAAATATGAAATCAGTTATATATCTATTTTCATTTTTTTTTGTCACCTATTCTACTACTCAGCTCATCCTCTTAGATTATGGATGTTTTACTTTCTCTGGCAGCCCACATTCTTTGTTAATGTATTTATGATTCATAGAATGCATCAAATAATAAGTTGTAAATTTTCCAGAAAACCAGGTATATTTAAGATATTCCTCAGAAATTTTTTGGATTATGAATATGAGATTGTATAGACATCCTTGTTGACTGAAGTGGTTAGACAACATGCTGTGAACTCAACCCAGAAATGAGAAAGGGAAAGGACATTTGTACTATAAGTTTTTAAGGTCATGATTTCCCTGAATGTTGCAATGATACTTTGCACAGAAGCAAAAATTTTTAACATAATCTAGTAATGCAGAGATGTACTGTAGTATATAAAACTCTTTTTACTTAATTAGAATAACATTTTAATGGTCTTTAAGAATTATTGTGAATGATAGATTGTTTATTGTTATATTTGCTGCAGTTTTACTTTTTTGTTTCAGAAAATACTATGATGATGACAAGATACTGGAGATAGCAAAGGTTCTAAAGGGAACTACTCATCGAGAATCTGTACTAAAATACATTGTGGAGGACTTCTCAGTCATGTCAGATTTTGAGATACATAGCACTTGCAAGATTTATAATGTGAGGCTCTTTGTTTGTATATTGTTCCTGAATAGTAGTATTTTTTATTGAAGGTTATAGTAAATGTACTGTGTTAAACATTTCAAATTGATTGGGATCACCCATTTTCTCTGCATGGAAGCGGAAGTGAGTCACACAGTAGGGGAGAGGGTGAAGGTTCTAGGAGCAATGAAGAATGTGTCAAAGGAGAGAACTTAATCTCAGAAAACAAAAATGGGTATGTTTGAAGTAATAGTAGTTGCAGTAATGTTATGAGGTTGCAAGGCATGGGCTCTAGATTGGGTTGTGTGGAGTAGGGTGGATGTGTTGGAATTGAAATGTTTAATGACAATCTATGGTGTGAGGTGGGTTGATTAAGTAATGAAAGGGTATGAGAGATATGTGGCAATAAATAGAGCATGGTTTAGAGAGCAGAAGAGGGTGTGTTGAAGTTGTTTGAGCATATGGAGAGAATGAGTAAGGAAAGATTGACAAAGAGGATATATGTGTCAGAGGTGGAGGGAATGAGGAGAAGCAGGAGACCAAATTGGAGGTGGAAGGATGGAGTGAAAAAGAATTTGATCGATTGGGGCCTGAACATACAGGGGGGTGAGAGGCATGCAAGAGGTAGAGTGAATTGGAACAATGTGATATATAGGAGTTGATATGCTGTCAGTGGACTGAACCAGGGCATGTGAAGCATCTGCGATAAACCATGGGAAGTTTTGTGGGGCCTAGATGTGGAAGGGAGCTGTGGTTTCAGTGCATTGCACATGACAGCTAGAGACTGAGTGTGAATGAATGTGGCCTTTTTTGTCTGTTTTTCTGGCGCTACCTTTCTAAAGCAGAGGGGTAGTGCCAGGAATGGATGAAGGCAAGCAAGAATGTATATGTACATGTGTATATGTCTGTGTGTGTTTGTGTATGTATATATATGTATATGTTGATTATTTATTATTTATTTTGCTTTGTCGCTGTCTCCCGCGTTAGCGAGGTAGCGTAAGGAAACAGACGAAAGAAAGGGCCCAACCCACCCACATACAATGTATGTACATACACGTCCACACACGCAATATACATACATATACATCTCAACGTATACATATATATACACAGACGTATACATTCCTATGAGTCCATTGGGAAAATGAAACACGAAAAGTTCCCAAGTGCACTTTTGTGTAATAATTATTACATGAAAGTGCACTTGGGAACTTTTTGTGTTTCATTTTCCCCGTGGACTCATAGGTATATCTTGATCATGTGCAAAATTTTGATCCTTTCCAGACATATACATATATACTCATGTACATAATTCATACTTTTTGCCTTTATTCATTCCCATCACCACCCTGCCACACATGAAATAACAACCCCCTCCCCCAAATGTGCGCGAGGTAGCACTAGGAAAAGACAACAAATGCCACATTCGTTCACACTCAGTCTCTAGCTGTCATGTAATAATGCACCGAAACCACAGCTCCCTTTCCACATCCAGGCCCCACAGAACTTTCCATGGTTTACCCCAGGTGCTTCACATGCCCTGGTTCAATCCATTGACAGCACGTCGACCCCAGTATACCACATCGTTCCAGTTCCTTTGCATGCCTTTCACCCTCCTGCATGTTCAGGCCCTGATCACTCAAAATCTTTTTCACTCCATCTCTCCACCTCCAATGTGGTCTTCCACTTCTTGTTCCCTCCACCTGTGACACATATATCCTCTTGGTCAGTCTTTCCTCACTCATTCTCTCCATGTGACCAAACCATTTCAAAACACCCTCTTCTGCTCTCTCAACCACACTCTTTTTATTACCACACATCTCTCTTACCATATTATTACTCACTCGATCAAACCATCTCACACCACATATTGTCTTCAGACATCTCATTTCCAGCACATCCACCCTCCTCCGCACAACTCTATCCATAGCCCACGCCTCGCAACCATATAACATTGTTGGAACCACTATTCCCTCAAGCATACCCATTTTTGCTTTCCGAGATAATGTTCTCGACTTTCACATATTCTTCAACGCTCCCAGAACTTTCGCCCCCTCCCCCACCCTATGATTCACTTCCGCTTCCAAGGTTCCAGCCGCTGCCAAATCCACTCCCAGATATCTAAAACACTTCACTTCCTCCAGTTTTTCTCCATTCAAACTTACCTCCCAGTTGACTTGTCCCTCAACCCTGCTGTACCTAACAACCTTGCTCTTATTCACATTTACCCTCAGCTTTCTTCTTTCACACTTTTACCAAACTCAGTCACAAGCTTCTGCAGTTTCTCGCACGAATCAGCCACCAGGGCTGTATCATCAGCAAACAACAATTGACTCACTTCCCAAGCTCTCTCATCCCCAACAGACTGCATACTTGCCCCTCTTTCCAAAACTCTTGCATTCACCTCCCTAACAACCCCATCCATAAACAAATTAAACAACCATGGAGACATCACACACCCCTGCCACAAACCTAGGTTCACTGAGAACCAATCACTTTCCTCTCTTCCTACACGTACACATGCCTTACAGCCTCGATAAAAACTTTTCACTGCTTCTAACAACTTGCCTCCCACTCAATATATTCTTAATACCTTCCACAGAGCATCTCTATCAACTCTATCATATGCCTTCTCCAGATCCATAAATGCTACATACAAATCCATTTGCTTTTCTAAGTATTTCTCACATACATTCTTCAAAGCAAACACCTGATCCACTTCTGAAACCACATTGCTCTTCCCCAGTCTGATGCTCTATACATGGCTTCACCCTCTCAATTAATACCCTCCCATATAATTTCCCTGGAATACTCAACAGACTTATACCTCTGTAATTTGAGCACTACTTTTATCCCCTTTGCCTTTGTACAATGGCACTATGTAAGCATTCCGCCAATCCTCAGGCACCTCACCATGAGACATACATACATTAAATAACCTTACCAACCAGTCAACAATACTGTCACCCCCTTTTTTAATAAATTCTACTGCAATACCATCCAAACCCGCTGCCTTGCCTGCTTTCATCTTCCGCAAAGCTTTTACTGCCTCTTCTCTGTTTACCAAATTATTTTCCCTAACCCTCTCACTTTGCACACCACCTCAACCAAAACACCCTATATCTGCCACTCTATCATCAAACACCTTCAACAAACCTTCAAAATACTCACTCCATCTCCTTCTCACATCACCATTACTTGTTATCACCTTCCCATTAGCCCCCTTCACTGAAGTTCCCATTTGCTTCCTAGTCTTATGCACTTTATTTATCTCCTTCCAAAACATCTTTTTGTTCTCCCTAAAATTTAATGATACTCTTGTCACCCCAACTCTCATTTGCCCTCTTTTTCACCTCTTGCACCTTTCTCTTGACCTCCTGTCTCTTTCTTTTATACATCTCCCAGTCATTTGCATTATTTCCCCACAAAAATTGTCCAAATGCCTCTCTCTTCTCTTTCACTAATAATCTTACTTCTTCATCCCACCACTCACTACCCTTCTAATCTTCCCACCTCCCATGCTTCTCATGCCACAAGCATGTTTTGCGCAAGCCATCACTGTTTCCCTAAATACATCCCATTCCTCCCCCACTCTCCTTGCGTCCTTAGTTCTCACCTTTTTCCATTCTGTACTCAGTCTCTCCTGGTACTTCCTCACACAAGTCTCCTCCCCAAGCTCACTTACTCTCACCACTCTTTTCTCCCCAACATTCTCTCTTCTCTTCTGAAAACCTCTACAAATCTTCACCTTCGCCTCCACAAGATAATGATCAGACATCCCTCCAGTTTCACCTCTCAGCACATTAACATCCAAAAGTCTCTCTCGCGCGCCTATCAATTAACACGCAATCCAGTAACGCTCTCTGGCCATCTCTCCTACTTACATACGTATACTTATGTATATCTCTCTTTTTAAACCAGGTATTCCCAATCACCAGTCCTTTTTCAGCACATAAATCTACAAGCTCTTCACCATTTCCATTTACAACACTGAACACCCCATGTACACCATTTATTCCCTCAACTGCCACATGACTCACCTTTGCATTTAAATCACCCATCACTATAACCCAGTCTCATGCATCAAAACTACTAACACACTCACTCAGCTGCTCCCAAAACACTTGCCTCTCATGATCTTTCTTCTCATGCCCAGGTGCATATGCACCAATAATAACCCATCTCTCGCCATCAACTTTCAGTTTTACCCATATCAATCTAGAGTTTATGTTGATATGTATATGTATATGTGAATGTATTGAGAAGGGCAATTGATGGAATGACTGATCATTACCTGGTGGAGGCAAGGGTGAAGACTGTAGAGGTTATTTGAAAAAAGGAAACCACATGAGTGAGAAGGAAATGCAGATAGTAAGTGAGGTTGGAAAAGAGACATGTGAGAAGAAATATCAAGAGAGATTGGGTGTAGGATGGCAAAAGGTTAGAGTAAACAAAGTAAGCATAACAGGCAAGGTGTAGGATGGCAAAAGGTTAGAGTAAACAAAGTAAGAGGAGCAGGCAAGGAATGGGAGATATATAGGGAAACAGTACTGGCATATGTGAGAGAAGTGTGTGCCATGAGGAAGATGAGAAAGGGGAGTGAGTGGTAGGATGACAAAATAACGTTGTTTGTGAGAGAGAAAACAGAGGTATATAGATGGCACTTAAAGAGAAAAGTTTAAAAAAGAGGCAAATAAGAGGCAAGAGAGTATCATTAAGCCTTAGGGAGAATAAAAAGATATTTTGTAAGGGGATGAATAATGTTTGAAAGACAAGAAGACAAATGGGAACATCAATGAAGGGGGTAAAAGGGAAAATAACAGGTAGTGATGAAGTGAGGAAGAGATGGACTGGGTATTTTGAAGGATTGTTAAAATAGTTTGTCAATAGTTATGAGAGACAATAAATTGGAGATGGAAGGATGGAGTGAAAAAGACTTTGAGTGATCATGGCTTGAACATGCAGGAGGGTGAAAGGCATTCATGGAATAGAGAGAATTGGAATGATGTAGTACACTGAGGTCCATGTTCTGTCAGTGGACTGTATCAGGGTACATGAAGCATCTGTGGTATACCACATCATTCCAATTCCTCTATCATGTGCATGACTTTCATCCTTCTACACATTCAAGCCTTGATCATTCAAAATCTTTTTCACTACATCCTACCATTTCCAGTTTAGTCCCCCCATTCTTCTTGTTCCCTCCACTCCTAACACATATATCTCCTCTGTCAATCTTTCCTCACTCATTCTCTCCATATGTCTAAACCATTTTAGCACAACCTCCTCTACTATTTCAACCATACTCTTTTTATTACCACTCATCTCTCTTACCCCTTCATCACTTAGTTGAACCACTTCATGCCACATATTGTCCTCAAACATTTCATTTCCAATATATCTTCCTTCTTCTGCACAGTCTTATCTATAGCCCATGCCTCACATCCATGTTATAATGTTGGAGCTACTATTCCCTCAAACTTACTCATTTTTGCCTTCCTGAATAATATTCTTTCTTTCCACGCATTCTTCAGTGCTCTCAGAACCTTTGTCATCTCTCCACCCTGTGACTCACTTCCACTTCTATGGTTCCATTCACAGTTATGACTTATCTGTCTATATATATCTATATTTTTGATGCCCATTTCCTCCAGGAATTCCCATCAAGGGTGTGGCCATGGCAAAAGAGTCTCCACTTATATGCCTCCCTTGCTTACACCATTTCACACATTCTTCCACTATTTCTCTCCCTCCAGTATTCTTTTACCTTATTTGCCCATGTCACAGGTGGTAACCCTTTAATTGTACTATCATACACTTCTTGTAAACTCCCAGTCTTGCATTCTCTCCATATGCCCAAACCTCCTCAGAGTGTTACATTTCACCAATTGTACCACTCCACAAATCATTCCCTTTTCCTTCTCTTCCATACCCCATCTCTCATACACCCTTTCATTTCTTTCTTTTTTCCATATGGTCACACCACATGCTCTTCTCAAACAGCTCATTTCCACAGCCTGGATTCTTGACCTCTGTGCCTCATTCCATGTCCATGCTTCAGCTGCATAGGTCAGGGTTGGGAGGACTGTGCTGTTCCTTGATCCTCTCACTTCCCTTCTTGCACCTCTGCTGTGTCCATTAATGCTGAAAGTCCATTAAATCAAATGTAACCTAGTTGTAGTGTAGTTGAAGAGAGAAAAGAGAGGCATTTGGGTAGTGCTTACAAGGAAGGAGTGCAAATGAATAGATGTATAAGAGAAAGCGGCAGGAAATCAGATTGAGAAAAGTGCATGGGCTGAAAAAGAGGGCAAATGAGAGTTAAATCTGGTCTGTTAAATCCAAAATCTGTTATATTGGGTCCATTGAATCGAAGGTTTACTGTCTTTAAAGTCCCTCACTTCTTCCAGTCTTTTTCCCCTCATATCCAAGACACAATTTAATGCACTTTCCTCTTTCACACTATAACGTTTTACAAAATCTGTACTTGCACTCTGTTTCCTTTTAAATACCATTATTTTACATTTACTTGCATTTCCTTTCAGTTGCCTATGCTTACACAACTCTTAAAACACACTAACAACCTTCTACAAATCCTTTTCACTCTCAGCAAACAACACAGTATCATCCAGAAACAGGCTTACCACTAGCCACCATATATCATTGCCACACTTCATTTCTGCACCCCTTTTCCTTAGTTTTGCTTTCATCTCTCTTATCACTCCATTCATTTTTATGTTAAAAGCCACAGTGACATCACGTAGCCCTGCCTCACACTTATGCGTATCCCTAAACTTCCATTCAGCTTTTCATCCACTCTTACACATGCATTTGCTACCCTATAGAAGACTTTTACACCATCCAACAGTTGTCCCCCTGTACCATATATCCTTAACACATCCTACAAAGCATTTTGCTCATCTCTGTTATACTCTTTCTCCAGATCCATAAAAGCTGCATACACCTTCTGACCTTTCACTGAATACTTTTCCACAGTTATCCTTACAACAAAATCCCCTACCTTTCCTAAAACCCCCGTGCTCTTCCCTTATCCTGCATTCACATTTCCATCTCTCAGTCAATTGATATTCTTACATACACTTTTCATGGTACATGCAACAGACTTATTCCCCTATAATTGCTACATATATCCTTAGCACCTTTTCCTTTGAAAATAGGAACAATATTAGCTTTCACTCAATCTTCAGGCACAACCTTCTGTTTCCATGCTAAATTACATATAAGATGCATCCACTTTATAACACTTTCTCCTCCATACATCAGCTTTTCAGCTGTAATCCCATCCACTCCAGGTGCCTTTTCTACCTCCAGCCTCATTATTGCTCTTCTTAACTCCCTTTTTGCTAGAGGCCCCTGCACTTGTATCCTCTTCCTTCCATCCTCCATACCCATGCATGTAACAACTGCTGCCTCCCCTTCTCCCATATTCATCAGTTCTTCTAAATACTCTTTCCATCTTCCTTTCACTTCCTCCTTTTGATCCAGCAGTTCCCTTCCTTACTTCTCGCATCAACTTTTTCACTCATACATCCACCTCTTTCCTTTTTCATATCCTTCCAGTATAGTTTCTTTTTATCCTGAAACTTTTCACTTAACTTTCTTCCAAAATCTTCATCTGTTTTAACTTTGCTTTCCACTATCAGCTTCTTAACATTCTGCTTACATATTTTGTGTTCTTCCCTCCTCCTTTGCTGAACTTCCACTGATACATTCCTGTTGAGCAGTCTTCCACAGCATTTCTAATATCTTCTGTCCACCATGCATTGCCATTATATTATCTCACTACCTTGTATCCAACTGCTGATTCTACAATCCTCACTAGTATTTCTCTAAACATTTTAAACACCTCACTCACACAAGACTGCATGCCTACATTCACTGCATTTCCATCTAAGCTTTCAGTTTCCTTCCTTTCATTCTCCTCCCAGCAATTTTCTTGATTCATCTTCTCACTTACCAGTGCTTTTACCTCTCTTTTCTGCCTTGCACCATATACCTCCACTTCTCCCTGATCCTCGCTCCCACAAGAACCACAAAATGGTCAGTCTTCAAAGAATCCTCTTACAACTATGGCATCCAGCACAGCCTTTCTCAATCTTTCACCCATTGCCAGAATCAGTCGAAGCCTTTTGCTCTTCTCTTCCATCATTCCTCATCCATGCATATTTGGATCATCTTGTGTTGAAAAAAAGGTGTTTGCAGTAAATAAACCCCTCTCAGCACAAATATTCACAAGATAGCTTCCATTCTCATTTTTTCCAGGCACTTTCCATTTGCCAACTATCTCACTAATGTCATCACATCCCACTTTCAAATTCATATCACCTAATATGACCATGTTTCTCTCATTCTCAGACTGTTTATATAGTCATTCAAATTTCTCTAGAAAAGCTTCATTTCATCCTTACCTCATACAGTCATCATATTTACAGGTGCATACACACATACCCATGCATACTTCACTATCCCAATCTTTCCTTTCACCCACCATGGCAATAGTCTCCATAACTAGTGAACATTGCCACTTCTTAGCCTTTGGTGCCTCACTCTTAAGAGGGCATCTCTAGTGGTGTTTGCAGAGGCTCATACCTAATGTTCCTACTGGCTATATGTACCAAATGCTCCTGCATAATATTTGTACCCACTACTTGTACATTATGTTTATAGCTAATGCTCTAGCCTGAATATTCCTACCTACTACTTTTATCTATTACTCTTACCATTTTACCAAAAGCCAGGGCTAGCGCATTGTGCTCTCCACAGAAAAGTTTAGTGTTATGAAGAATGAGGTGTGTGAGTTGTGTTAAGTGTTATGTATAATAAGGAGAGATTGTATAATTGTGGATAGAATGCTTGTAGCCTCTGTATGGGTGAGACAGAAAGAAAAGAGAGCTACCTGGGTCAAAGGAATGCAACTTAACCACTGAAGTGCAGAATCAATACACAACCATCACTGACCCTCCCAGTAGTAAAGTTAAACATTCATAGACCAAAAGTGGAAATGGATATGTACTGAGATAGGATGATGAATTGATAGGAAGAAACAGAGTATGGAATTACTTATAAGACCTTGTTGGGCATGAAAGTAGTTGATTATTGAAAGTAGATCTTGATACAGATATGTTGGATAGAGTGGACAAAGGAATATTGAGTAAAGTGACACTACAGAATTTCATCATCTCTTTAGTGTTAATAGCTTAAATTTAATGATGAATTATAGTCATATGTGGGGTTTCACTTGATATTTATTTCCTGAATTATTTTTCTTTGCAGCCCATCAAACGATATGGTCTATCAGATGAGTTGCTTCTTAGTTCTGGCAAGTTTGAGCAGCTGGATATTTTGCTTCCAAAACTGAAAGATGAAGGTATGATGCTTTTTATTTTGAATCTATGTGCAAATAATCCAGTTCTTTCACACGCTAGAAGACATGACATGAAATTGAGCACCCCTTCTGTTTTATCTTTTTTTTCTGTTTTAAAACAATTGTTTTTGGACATCAACATTCCAGTTTACTCAGGAACTTCAGCTATTCATTGTTTCTGAATTTCTTTTGGTCATTATTTCAATAATGTTGATTTTTGGTTTCTTTTAGTTGTTTGCATTTTCTTAAGCAGGGAACCACAGATAAAATATTCACAATGCAGGATTTTTTTTTTAACATGAAAGATCTTTATGTTCTTGGATTGTTTATAAGAAAAAAAAATCATTTTATGTACTGAGTTGAGGTATGCATTATTACTTATTTATAGGGAGGGAGATTATATTTTATGTTGCCCCACCTCAAGATTTCTTAATTTTGTTGTATGTTTATGAATGTATTGATATTTCAAGCACTTGTATTTTCACCAGCTGTTTCTGTTGTTGTGAATACTCATGTTATCTCTTGTAACACAGCATATCATCATTTTGTCTCCCAACACTGACATATAGATGTAAAATCCAAGTATATTCTAGTTTCACTTGGTTATACCAAAGGTTACATTCTTAAAAGAAGTTTGATATGAGTGAATTTGGTATAAGGGAATACATGTTTCCACTGTAAAAGGGATTAAATTCTCAGTCAAGTCCTTCTATTGATCAATCTATACCTTAGATACTCATTTCTTTCTGGAATTACCATCAAGAGAGTGGCCATGGCAAAAGTGTGTCCACTTATCCCTGTCCATACACTCCT
This sequence comes from Panulirus ornatus, assembly GCF_036320965.1. Classification (NCBI taxonomy): domain Eukaryota; kingdom Metazoa; phylum Arthropoda; class Malacostraca; order Decapoda; family Palinuridae; genus Panulirus; species Panulirus ornatus. The sequence continues at coordinate 74,994,887 of NC_092227.1, read as the reverse complement.
CCCTTGCATATGCTATTCCATGCATTCTTCCACCATTTCTTCAGTATTCTTCCACTGTTTCCCCATGTCACAGGTATTCTTCCTGTCATACCAACCCCTTTAATTGTACTATCATACTCTCTCCTTGAAAACTTACAGTCTTGCATTCTTTCAGTGTGCCCAAACCACCTTAAAGTATTTTGTTTCACCCACTTTACTACTACTCCGCAATTCATTCCCTTTGCATTCCCTGCCATTCCACATCTCTTATACACCGTCTCATTTCATTCTTCATTTCATTTAGTCATTCACATGCTCCTGTCAAATAACTCATTTCCACAGCCTGGATTCTTGAGCTCTGTGCCTCATTCCATGTTGTCCCTTAAATCTATTCTCTTCCATACTTACCCTTCTACCCTTCACAATTCTATTAAGGTAACCAGTGATTCTTCTACCCTGTACTGCTTTCTCCCTTGTCTCTTTTTCTCTCCTTTCATATCTCTAAACTTACCAAGACAGCTCCTAAATACTTAGATTCTCTCACCTTTACCATTCTTTCTCCCTTCGTATCCAAACCACAGTTTAGCACACTTTCTTCTTTCACTTGTATGGTTTTACAAAATCTTTACTTTCACTCTATTTCTTCTCAAACATTATTACTCTAATTTTACTTGTAATTTCCTTCAATTGCCTATACTTACACAAAAGCACTTACAACCCTCTGCAACTCCTCTTCACTCTCAGCAAACATCATAGTATTATCCACAGACAGGCTTACCACCATACCTCACCGCCACACTCCATCTCTGCACCCCCTTTCCCTAGTTTTGCTTTCATCTTTCTTATCACTCCATTTATATATGTATAAGAATGCCAAGGTGACATTGTACAACCCTGCCTCCCCTCCACATGTATATGGAAACTCTCACTTAACTCACCATTCACTCTTTACACATGCATTTGCTCCTTTATGGAAGGCTTTCACGCCATCCAACAGTTGTCCCCATACCCCATATATCCTTAACACATCCCATAAAACATTCCACTCTGACACTGCAAAGTCCCCCTCAGTACTGAAATTTTCTGTTAAAGTTCACACATACCACAGGCCTCTGCTTAGTGATGGAGTTATGATCCTGGGAATCTTTAATTATACAAGCCTTTGAAACCCATGTTATCAGGGGGGGATTATGTTCACAGCCAAGAATTTTCCCAGTCTAAATCTTATGTATGGATTTCACCAAAACAGCATAGCTTTCCATCACTGTTTAATGCTTTGTCATGACAGGGCTATGCCTAAAAGTTTCTTTCCCCTATTCAACCTGCATGAGTTCCTCAAATTAATGTGGAGTGATGGTCTTACATACTGTACCAGGTCTCAACGATGCACTGGCACCTTTCTTACACTTTGACTGCATACTGAAATGGATACACTTACTTTGGAAAGCTTGATAAGCCGTATGTGACCAAATCAAGCCTAACCACTGTGTAGAAACAGTAAAACATGCTTCTGCCTATGTTTAGGTTAGTGAGATATGAATTTGAATATATTTCGATGGTTGTGGCATATTTTTTAGTTTTGCTCTGCCATTAGTATGAAATAATGATGACTAAAAAAGAATTATAATACCAGCTTTATTTATTTTCTTACTGAAAAAAAAGAATACTATGTAATCAACCAGTCCCACGTGTAATATTGGTGGTGTTGGCATAGAGGAGGGTAGAGTTACCACCACCCAATTCCTTGGTCCTCAACCACACTTTCATCTTTTGATGGAGATACAAACTGAATTCTTATGTTGTCATACTGTGTATAGTAATATTTCAGGTTATCATATTTCAGTGCACCCACATGAGAAATGAAATGATATTGAGTTTTTTCCTGAAAACATCCGTATTGCCATGAATGAACATGCATTATATCATTTTCTGTTATGTGGAATCCACTACATATATAGTTAACAAAAATAATGATTCATCCCCCAATACTTGTAAGAAATCAGTTAATCACATGATAGAGATACAACCCAAATTCTTGTAATATTGTGTTTGTTTATATTTTGTATAAGTTAATATGATACTCTGTAGTTTGCTGTGAGTGAAGAGGAGTCACAAAAGGTTTAAGTGTGTTTTATGATGTGTGTAAGCATAAACAATTGAAGGTAAATGCATGTAAAAGTAGAGTAATGGTGCTTGAAAGGAAACCAAGTGAAAGCATTGAGTAAAAGAAAAAATTGTGCTGTTCTTTAGATATGGGGGAAAAAGATTGGGAGAGGTGAGAGAATTTAGGTACTTAGGTGCAGTCTTAGGTAAGTCTAGTGTTATGAAAGGAGAGATACGAAACAGAGCAGTGTAGGATATAAGAGTTATTAGGTTCCTTAATAGAATAATGAAGGGTAGAGATGTAAGTGTGGAAGTGAAGAGAATATTAAGAGACAGCAAAGTTCTCCTAACCCTGACCTGTTCAGACAAAACATAGACATAGAGTGAGTCACAGTCATAAATTCAGGCAATGGAGAAGAGCTGTTTGAGAGGAGCACATGGTATGACTAGATAGAATGAAGTAAGAAATGAGAGGATGTATGAGAAATGTGGTATGGCAAGAAATTCAAAGGAAGTGAATTGCACTGTTGGAATGGGTGAAACATAATGCTTTGAAGGGGTTTGGACTTATTGAAAGAATGCAGGACTGGGAGTTTACAAGAGAGTGTATGATAATATGATTAAAGGGGTTGGTGTGCATGGAAGAATGCGTAGAATAAGGTAAGCGAGAGAAGCACGTAAGGACGGGAATAAGTGGAGACTTTTACCGTGATCAGTCCTTTTATGGGAGCTCTCGTGGGGTACAAGTATCAGAGATATATGTAGATAGATATATAGCTAATATTTTATTTCATTATAAACTCAAAAAGAAATGATGTACAACTGTTTTTAGAGCTTTTCTAGTGCATCATGATTGAACTTGTAATTTTCTAAATGATTTGGAGTCTTATATATAGTAAAGAAACTTTTTTTTTACTCTCATCCCAAATAAGTAATCAGCCATTTCTCTGAGTGAGGTTGAATTCCACTACCAGCTAGTTCATTCCTCAAACTTTCCTTTTGCTTATGGTGGAGATACAACCTGAAACCTTATGTTGCAATGGTGTGTATATTAATACATATTAAGAACTAATACATTATCTCACTATAAACACAAAAGAAATAGAATAACGTACATTAGATGGCAGTGTTATGGCATTGAAGATCGAGAGTTGACTGAAATAGAATATTGAAATATATTATAGAGGATGTGTGGATCAGGTGTTTGCTTTGAAGAATGTATGTGAGAAATACTTAGAAAAGCAAATGGATTTGTATGTAGCATTTATGGATCTGGAGAAGGCATATGATAGAGTTGATAGAGATGCTCTGTGGAAGGTATTAAGAATATATGGTGTGGGAGGCAAGTTGGTTAGAAGCAGTGAAAAGTTTTTATCGAGGATGTAAGGCATGTGTATGTGTAGGAAGAGAGGAAAGTGATTAGTTCTCAGTGAATGTAGGTTTGCGGTAGGGGTGTGTGATGTCTCCATGGTTGTTTAATTTGTTTATGGATGGGGTTGTTAGGGGCAAGTATGAAGTCTGTTGTGGATGAGAGAGCTTGGGAATTGAGTCAGTTGTTGTTCGCTGATGATACAGCGCTGGTGGCTGATTCATGTGAGAAACTGCAGAAGCTGGTGACTGAGTTTGGTAAAGTGTGTGAAAGAAGAAAGTTAAGAGTAAATGTGAATAAGAGCAAGGTTATTAGGTACAGTAGGGTTGAGGGTCAAGTCAATTGGGAGGTAAGTTTGAATGGAGAAAAACTGGAGGAAGTGAAGTGTTTTAGATATCTGGGAGTGGATCTGGCAGCGGATGGAACCATAGAAGCGGAAGTGAATCATAGGGTGGGGGAGGGGGCGAAAATCCTGGGAGCCTTGAAGAATGTGTGGAAGTCGAGAACATTATCTCGGAAAGCAAAAATGGGTATGTTTGAAGGAATAGTGGTTCCAACAATGTTGTATGGTTGCGAGGCGTGGGCTATGGATAGAGTTGTGCGCAGGAGGGTGGATGTGCTGGAAATGAGATGTTTGAGGACAATGTGTGGTGTGAGGTGGTTTGATCGAGTAAGTAATGTAAGGGTAAGAGAGATGTGTGGAAATAAAAAGAGCGTGGTTGAGAGAGCAGAAGAGGGTGTTTTGAAATGGTTTGGGCATGTGGAGAGAATGAGTGAGGAAAGATTGACCAAGAGGATATATGTGTCGGAGGTGGAGGGAATGAGGAGAAGTGGGAGACCAAATTGGAGGTGGAAAGATGGAGTGAAAAAGATTTTGTGTGATTGGGGCCTGAACATGCAGGAGGGTGAAAGGAGGGCAAGGAATAGAGTGAATTGGATTGATGTGGTATACCGGGGTTGACGTGCTGTCAGTGGATTTGAATCAGGGCATGTGAAGCGTCGGGTAAACCATGGAAAGTTGTGTGGGGCCTGGATGTGGAAAGGGAGCTGTGGTTTCAGGCATTATTGCATGACAGCTAGAGACTGAGTGTGAACGAATGGGGCCTTTGTTGTCCTTTCCTAGTACTACCTCGCACACATGAGGGGGGAGGGGGATGGTATTCCATGTGTGGCGAGGTGGCGATGGGAATGAATAAAGGCAGACTGTGAATTGTGTGCATGGGTATATATGTATGTGTCTGTGTGTGTATATATATGTGTACATTGAGATGTATAGGTATGTATATTTGCGTGTGTGGACGTGTATGTATATACATTGTGTATGGGGGTGGGTTGGGCCATTTCTTTCGTCTGTTTCCTTGCACTACCTCGCAAACGCGGGAGACAGCGACAAAGCAAAATAAATAAAATAAAATGAATATATTATATTATTAACTTAGTATTGTGACTCATTCGTGTCTGATATGTGTAAGTAGAGGATTAAGTTTCTGGGTATTATGTAGTGCAAATTAAAGATATGAAACTGGCAGTTGAGATATAAATCTTAAATTATTTTGCTCACCCAGCATTATGAAATACATGATGACCAAAAAGCCATGAATTACCCCTTTTATTTATTTTCTTATTAAAGGAAAAGAATACTGGACCAGATATCTTATACAGCACATTAAGAATATGAAATCATGGTGCTCTAAGCTTACAAGGTGACTGTTAGCAGCTGAGTTACAAATCCTGACAATTTTGTCTGTGATTTTGGGAAACAAATCTAATGTCCTTTTGTTTTGACATTATTATATAAGAGGTGTATGGACAGTACTTAAGGGATGGAGTGCAAGTGATTGGGAAATGTACATTAGAAAGCATTAGGAGGGTGAGACATAGGTGCGGGGGCTGAAGAAGAGAGCAAATGAGAGCTGGGGTGAGCAAGTATCTGTAAACTTCAGGGAGACTAAGATGTTTTGCAAGGAGATTATTAGTGTGATGAAAACAAAAAATAAATGAGAATATTGGTGCAGGGGACCAATGGAAAAGTGATGACAAGCATTGATGAGGTGAACAAGAGATGGAGTAAATACTTTAAAGGTTTGTTGAATTTGTTTGATGATAGGATGGCATATGTTGGATGCTTGGGTCAAGAAGGTACATGAAGTGAGAAAATCACTGCAAGTGGTTTGGTAACAGCTTTGCCTGAGATGAAATATGGCAAGATGGCTGGAGTGGATGGTATTGCAGTTTAATTTCTTAAGAAATGGGATGACTGTTATTCATTGGTTAGTTAGGATTTTCTGTGTATGAATGGATCATGGTGGAGTGCCTGAAAATTGGTGGAATGCTTGTATTGTGCCATTGTATAAAGGCAAGTTTACAAATGTGATTATTCGAATTACAGAGCTATTAGTTTTGTTGAGTGTACTGGGTAAGTTGTATGGACGAGTGGTGACTGAAAGAGTGGTGGAAAGGACAGTGTTTCAGATTTTTTTTTTTTTTTGGGGGGGGGGGGACACTGTGGTTTCAGGAGTGGTAGCGGGTGCATGGATCAGGCAGGTGTTTGGCTTGAAGAATGTGTGTGAGAAATACCTAGAGAAGCAGAAGGATTTATATGCAGCATTTGTAGATTTTGAGAATGAACATGATAGGGCTTGTTAGAGATGCTCTATGGAAGATACTACAGATATATGATGTGATAGGAAAGCTGATAGAAATAATGAGTTTATATCAAGACCAAATTGGAGGTGGAAAGATGGAGTGAAAAAGATTTTGTGTGATCGGGGCCTGAACATGCAGGAGGGTGAAAGGAGGGCAAGGAATAGAGCGAATTGGAGCGATGTGGTATACAGGGGTTGACGTGCTGTCAGTGGATTGAATCAAGGCATGTGAAGCGTCTGGGGTAAACCATGGAAGGCTGTGTAGGTATGTATATTTGCGTGTGTGGACGTATGTACATGTGTATGGGGGGGGGGTTGGGCCATTTCTTTCATCTGTTTCCTTGCGCTACCTCGCAAACGCGGGAGACAGCGACAAAGTATGAAAAAAAAAAAAAAAAAAAATATCAAGAGAGTACGGCATGTGTGCAAGTGGTTAGAGAGGATGATGAGTGGTTCTGGGTGAAGGTGGGTCTATGGCATGGATGTGTGATGTCACCATGGCTGTTTGATTTGTTTATGGGTGGGATGTAAATTCAAGGGTCTTGGAGAGAGTTATACCATCTGTTGGTGTTTGATGGGGCAGGTTTGGGAGGTGAGCCAATTATTGTTTATTTTTGGTACAACATTGGTGGCAGATTTGAGTGAGAAACTGCTGAAGCTCATTCCTGAGTTTTGGAGGATGTGTGAAAGGAGGAAGTTGAAAGTAAATGTGAATAAAATCAAGATTATCAAGATTATAAGGTTTAATAGTGAAAACAGAGAGGTTATTTGGGGTATGAGGACGAATTGAGAGGACTTGAAGGAAGTGAAGTGTTTTTGACACCTGGTAGTGGATATGGCAGTGAAAGAAACCATAGGAGCTGAATTAAGCACTATGGTAGGAGAGGGGGCAAAGGTTTTAGATACATTGAGGATTGTGTGGAGAGAAAGATCACAGTTTTTAAGGGAAAAAAATGGATATGTCTGATGGTATAGTAGTCCAGTTTGTGCTATATGGATGTGAGGAATAGGCCTAAGACAGAAATATAAAGGATAGCATGAATCTGTTGGAAATGAAATGTTTTAGGACAGTATGTGGTTGATCAAATTAGAAATGATAGGGTAAGAGAGGAGTATATATGAGAGAACTGAAGAGGGTGTGCTGAAATGTTTTAGACATATGGAGAGGGTGAGTGAGGAAAGGATGTCTGAGAGGTCAAACATGTCTGATGTGGAAGAAACAAGGAAAAGCAAAAAACCAAGGAAGAGATGGAAGGATGGGATGAAAGATTCTTTGAAGGCTTGGGGTCTGAACATGAAGAAGGGTGTGAAGCATGCAGGGGATAGAACAAATTGGAGTGATGATGGTGAGCTGAGCCAGGCCATGTGAAGTGGTTGGGGGAAACCCAGAAAAGGTCTGTGGGTACTGATCTTGGAAAAGGGATTCTGGTTTTAGAGCCCCCTGCATGACAGCCAGGGAGTAGATGTTAGAAAATGAGCTTTGTCTTTGTGTCTTTGTGGCACTATCTTGCTGATGCAGGAAATGAACATGCATAGAAAATTACTTGAAAACATTACATTAACCTTAATTATTTTATTGTCAGTGAAAAAGAGTATTTGATGTGATAACAATTGACAAAAATTGCATTTAATTTAAAAAGTAAATTTAACTTCTGAATACAGTAACACGAAAAAAAAAAAAGAGGATTTGCAGTAGCAAGGGATGTAATCAAAACCTTTCCTGAGATCTTTCGCGAATGTAGTAAGTAGCTTCATTTGGGAAAAAAAAGATCGCCAGGTCACCAGTCATGAACTACTATTTTAAAGTGAGACTCTGTCAGGTTATAAGTATCGTCTAAAATACCTCACATGAATGAGAATGAAAAGGACAAAAACTTCATTACCATCATGGTTGTTGCAGAAACAAAGGAATCCAAACAGCAAAAGACCACTGGGTCCTTTTGGGGCTGTTTGTGTGGTGGAAGATATCAGAAACTCAGATTAGTTTGGTAAAAGTTAGGAGGCATACAGATAATTCAGAGAAAATAACCTGCAAATGGTCAACATGGCTAAGGAAGCACAAGTAATGTAAGTTGTGGACTTAAAATAGTTATCAGGTGTGTTCATAAACGTATCCATGGTTCTTTTTCATCTGCTTTAATTGGCAGATATTTCCTTATGTTAACAGTCCTGTTGAAGAAAATGTGCTTTGCCTCATTTGATATAAAACATTTGCCAATGGGTTTGTATCCATACTTCGAGCGAAAGCAAACTGATCAAGTCTTAGATAACTTGATAGATTAAGGTTGTCAAAGTCTTTGATCATTTTGAATACTTGTTTTAGATCACCTCTTCTTAGCCTTTTCTTTTTTAAGCTAAGTAGATGAAACTTCTTAAGTCTTATTTCATATGTTTTTCAGCGTTTAAATCACTTGGTTACTTTATGGATAGATAGATATATTTTTATATTACTGGACTTTGACGCTGTCTCCTGCATTTGCGAGGTAGTGCAAGGAAACAGACAAAAGAATGGCCCAACCCACCCACATACACATGTATATACATAAACGCCCACAGACATATACATATATACACATGTACATATATCTCTTCTCTGTTTACCAAATCATTCTTCCTAACCCTCTCACTTTGCACACCACCTTGACCAAAACACCCTATATCTGCCACTCTGTCATCAAACACATTCAACAAACCTTCAAAATACTCACTCCATCTCCTTCTCACATCACCACTACTTGTTATCACCTCCCCATTAGCCCCCTTCACTGATGTTCCCGTTTGTTCCCTTGTCTTATGCACTTTATTTACCTCCTTCCAAAACATCTTTTTATTCTCCCTAAAATTCAATGATACTCTCTCACCCCAACTCTCATTTGCCCTCTTTTTCACCTCTTGCCCCTTTCTCTTGACCTGCCTCTTTCTTTTATACATCTCCCACTCATTTGCATTATTTCCTTGCAAAAATCGTCCAAATGCCTCTCTCTTCTCTTTCACAAATAATCTTACTTCTTCATCCCACCACTCACTACCCTTTCTAATCTGCCCACCTCATCTCTTCTCATGCCACAAGCATCTTTTGCGCAAGCCATCACTGTTTCCCTAAATACATCCCATTCCTCCCCCACTCCCCTTACGTCCTTTGTTCTCACCTTTTTCCATTCTGAACTCAGTCTCTCCTGGTACTTCCTCATACAAGTCTCCTTCCCAAGCTCACTTACTCTCACCACTCTCTTCACCCCAACATGCTCTCTTCTTTTCTGAAAACCTCTACAAATCTTCACCTTCGCCTCCACAAGATAATGATCAGACATCCCTTCAGTTGCACCTCTCAGCACATTAACATCCAAAGGTGTCTCTTTTGCGTGCTTATCAATTAACACGTAATCCAATAACGCTCTCTGGCCATCTTTCCTACTTGCATATGTATACTTATGTATATCTCTCTTTTTAAACCAGGTATTCCCAATCACCATTCCTTTTTCAGCACATAAATGTACAAGCTCTTCTCCATTTCCATTTACAGCACTGAACACCCCATGTATACCAATTATTCCCTCAACTGCCACATTACTCACCTTTGCATTCAAATCACCCATCAGTATAACCTGGTCTCGTTCATCAAAACCACTAACACACTCATTCAGCTGCTCCCAAACACTTGCCTCTCATGATGTGTCAGAGGTGGAGGGAATGAGGAGAAGTGGGAGACCCAATTGGAGGTGGAAAGATGGAGTGAAAAAGATTTTGAGTGATTGGGGCCTGAACATGCAGGAGGGTGAAAGTCGTGCAAGGAATAGAGTGAATTGGAATGATGTGGTATACCGGGGTAGAGATGCTGTTAATGGATTGAACCAGGGCATGTGAAGCCTCTGGGGTAAACCATGGAAAGTTTTGTGGGGCTTGGATGTGGAAAGGGAGCAGTGGTTTCGGTGCATTATTACATGACAGCTAGAGACTGAGTGTGAACAAATGTGGCCTTTGTTGTCTTTTCCTAGCACTACCTCGCACACATGAGGGGTGAAGGGGTTGTTATTTCATGTGTGGCGAGGTGGTGATGGGAATGAATAAAGGCAGACAGTATGAATTATGTACATGTGTATATATGTATATGTCTGTGTGTGTATATATATGTATACGTTGAGATGTATAGGTATGTATATTTGTGTGTGTGGATGTATATGTATATACATGTGTATGTGGGTGGGTTGGGCCATTCTTGCGCTACCTCGCTAATGCGGGAGATAGCGACAAAGCAAAATAATGATAAATATTTTTTTATGAATTCCATAAAATTCTCCGAGATTTGATTACACTGATTCTTCCATGCTGAGAATGGAACCATGGAAGCGGAAGTGAATCATTGGGTGGGGGAGGGGGCGAAAGTTCTGGGCGCATTAAAGAATGTGTGGAAGTCAAGAACGTTACTTTGGAAAACAAAAATGGGTATGTTTGAAGGAATAGTGGTTCCAACAATGATGTATGGTTGCAAGGTGTGGGCTATAGATAGAGTTGTGAGGAGGAAGGTGGATGTGCTGGAAATGAGATGTTTGAGGACAATATGTGGTGTGAGGTGGTTTGATCGAATAAGTAATGAAAGGGTAAGGGAGATGTGTGGTAATAAAAAGAGTGTGGTTGAGAGAGCAGAAGAGGGTGTTTTGAAATGGTTTGGTCACATGGAGAGAATGAGTGAGGGTATATGTGTCAGAGATGGAGGGAATGAGGAGAAGTGGGAGACCAAATTGGAGGTGGAAAGATGGAGTGAAAAAGATTTTGAGTGATCGGGGCCTGAACATGCAGGAGGGTGAAAGGCATGCAAGGATAGAGTGAATTGGAACGATGTGGCATGTGAGGCGTCTGGGGTAAAACATGGAAAGTTCTGTGGGGTTTGGATGTGGAAAGGGAGCTATGGTTTTGGTGCATTATACATGACAGCTAGAGACTGAGTGTTGACTGTTGTCTTTTCCTAGTGCCACCTGGTGCACATGTGGGAGGAGGGGGTTGTTATTTCATGTGTGGCTGGGTGGCGACAGGAATGAATAAGGGCAGACAGTATGAATTATGTTTTTTTTTTTCCGTTGTCTCCCGCGTTTGCGAGGTAGCGCAAGGAAACATACGAAAGAAATGGCCCAACCCACCCCATACACATGTATATACATACGTCCACACACGCAAATATACATACCTACACAGCTTTCCATGGTTTACCCCAGATGCTTCACATGCCCTGATTCAATCCACTGACAGCACGTCAACCCCGGTATACCACATCAATCCAATTCACTCTATTCCTTGCCCTCCTTTCACCCTCCTGCATGTTCAGGCCCCAATCACACAAAATCTTTTTCACTCCATCTTTCCACCTCCAATTGGGTCTCCCACTTCTCCTTGTTCCCTCCACCTCCGACACATATATCCTCTTGGTCAATCTTTCCTCACTCAATCTCTCCATGTGCCCAAACCATTTCAAAACACCCTCTTCTGCTCTCTCAACCACGCTCTTTTTATTTCCACACATTGTCCTCAAACATCTCATTTCCAGCACATCCATCCTCCTGCGCACAACTCTATCCATATCCCACGCCTTGCAACCATACAACATTGTTGGAACCACTATTCCTTCAAACATACCCATTTTTGCTTTCCGAGATAATGTTCTCGACTTCCACACATTCTTCAAGGCTCCCAGGATTTTTGCCCCCTCCCCCACCCTATGATCCACTTCCGCTTCCATGGTTCCATCCACTGCCAGATCCACTCCCAGATATCTAAAACACTTCACTTCCTCCAGTTTTTCTCCATTCAAACTTACCTCCCAATTGACTTGACCCTCAACCCTACTGTACCAAATTACCTTGCTCTTATTCACATTTACTCTTAACTTTCTTCTTTCACACACTTTACCAAACTCAGTCACCAGCTTCTGCAGTTTCTCACATGAATCAGCCACCAGCGCTGTATCATCAGCGAACAACAACTGACTCACTTCCCAAGCTCTCTCATCCCCAACAGACTTCATACTTGCCCCTCTTTCCAAAACTCTTGCATTCACCTCCCTAACAACCCCATCCATAAACAAATTAAACAACCATGGAGACATCACACACCCCTGCCGCAAACCTACATTCACTGAGAACATTGCATTCACCTTCCTCTCTTCCTACACGTGCACATGCCTTACATCCTCGATAAAAAGTTTTCACTGCTTCTAACAACTTGCCTCCCACACCATATATTCTTAATACCTACCACAGAGCATCTCTGTCATATGCCTTCTCCAGATCCATAAATGCTACATACAAATCCATTTGCTTTTCTAAGTATTTCTCACATACATTCTTCAAAGCAAACACCTGATCCACACATCCTCTACCACTTCTGAAACCACACTGCTCTTCCCCAATCTGATGCTCTGTACATGCCTTCACCTTTCTCAATCAATACCCTCCCATATAATTTACCAGGAATACTCAACAAACTTATACCTCTGTAATTTGAGCACTCACTCTTATCCCCTTTGCCTATGTACAATGGCACTATGCACGCATTCCGCCAATCCTCAGGCACCTCACCATGAGTCATACATACATTAAATAACCTTACCAACCAGTCAATAATACAGTCACCCCTTTTTTAATAAATTCCACTGCAATACCATCCAAACCTGCTGCCTTGCTGGCTTTCATCTTCCGCAAAGCTTTTACTACCTCTTCTCTGTTTACCAAATCATTTTCCCTAACCCTCTCACTTTGCACACCACCTCGACCAAAACACCCTATATCTGCCACTCTATCATCAAACACATTCAACAAATCTTCAAAATATTCAATCCATCTCCTTCTCACATCACCACTACTTGTTATCACCTCCCCATTTGCGCCCTTCACTGAAGTTCCCATTTGCTCCCTTGTCTTACGCACTTTATTTACCTCCTTCCAGAACATCTTTTTTTTTTTTTTTTTTCTTTTTTTTTTATACTTTGTCGCTGTCTCCCGCGTTTGCGAGGTAGCGCAAGGAAACAGACGAAAGAAATGGCCCAAACCCCCCCCCCCCATACACATGTACATACACACGTCCACACACGCAAATATACATACCTACACAGCTTTCCATGGTTTACCCCAGACGCTTCACATGCCTTGATTCAATCCACTGACAGCACGTCAACCCCTGTATACCACATCGCTCCAATTCACTCTATTCCTTGCCCTCCTTTCACCCTCCTGCATGTTCAGGCCCCGATCACACAAAATCTTTTTCACTCCATCTTTCCACCTCCAATTTGGTCTCCCTCTTCTCCTCGTTCCCTCCACCTCCGACTCATATATCCTCTTGGTCAATCTTTCCTCACTCATTCTCTCCATGTGCCCAAACCATTTTAAAACACCCTCTTCTGCTCTCTCAACCACGCTCTTTTTATTTCCACACATCTCTCTTACCCTTACGTTACTTACTCGATCAAACCACCTCACACCACACATTGTCCTCAAACATCTCATTTCCAGCACATCCATCCTCCTGCGCACAACTCTATCCATAGCCCACGCCTCGCAACCATACAACATTGTTGGAACCACTATTCCTTCAAACATACCCATTTTTGCTTTCCGAGATAATGTTCTCGACTTCCACACATTTTTCAAGGCTCCCAAAATTTTCACCCCCTCCCCCACCCTATGATCCACTTTTTATTCTCCCTAAAATTTAATGATACTCTCTCACCCCAACTCTCATTTGCCCTCTTTTTCACCTCTTGCACCTTTCTCTTGACCTCCTGTCTCTTTCTTTTATACATATCCCACTTAATTGCATTTTTTCCCTGCAAAAATCGTCCAAATGCCTCTCTCTTCTCTTTCACTAATAATCTTACTTCTTCATCCCACCACTCACTACCCTTTCTAATCAACCCACCTCCCACTCTTCTCATGCCACTAGCATCTTTTGCGCAATCCATCACTGATTCCCTAAATACATCCCATTCCTCCCCCACTCCCCTTACTTCCATTGTTCTCACCTTTTTCCATTCTGTACTCAGTCTCTCCTGGTACTTCCTCACACAAGTCTCCTTCCCAAGCTCGCTCACTCTCACCACCCTCTTCACCCCAACATTCACTCTTCTTTTCTGAAAACCCATACAAATCTTCACCTTAGCCTCCACAAGATAATGATCAGACATCCCTCCAGTTGCACCTCTCAGCACATTAACATCCAAAAGTCTCTCTTTCGCGCGCCTATCAATTAACACGTAATCCAATAACGCTCTCTGGCCATCTCTCCTACTTACATACGTATACTTATGTATATCTCGCTTTTTAAACCAGGTATTCCCAATCACCATTCCTTTTTCAGCACATAAATCTACAAGCTCTTCACCATTTCCATACAACACTGAACACCCCATGTATACCAATTATTCCCTCAGCTGCCACATTACTCACCTTTGCATTCAAATCACCCATCACTATAACCCGGTCTCATGCATCAAAACCATTAACACACTCATTCAGCTGCTCCCAAAACACTTGCCTCTCATGATCTTTCTTCTCATGCCCAGGTGCATATGCACCAATAATCACCCATCTCTCTCCATCAACTTTCAGTTTTACCCATATTAATCGAGAATTTACTTTCTTACATTCTATCACATACTCCCACAACTCCTGTTTCAGGAGTAGTGCTACTCCTTCCCTTGCTCTTATCCTCTCGCTAACCCCTGACTTTACTCCCAAGACATTCCCAAACCACTCTTCCCCTTTACCCTTGAGCTTCATTTCACTCAGAGCCAAAACATCCAGGTTCCTTTCCTCAAACATACTACCTATCTCTCCTTTTTTCACATCTTGGTTACATCCACACACATTTAGACACCCCAGTCTGAGCCTTCGAGGAGATGAGCACTCCCCGTGTGACTCCTTCTTCTGTTTCCCATTTTAGAAAGTTAAAAAATACAAGGAGGGGAGGATTTCTGGCCCCCCGCTCCCATCCCCTCTAGTCGCCTTCTACGACACGCGAGGAATGCGTGGGAAGTATTCTTTCACCCCTATCCCTAGGGATGAATTATGTACATGTGTATATATGTATATGTCTGTGTGTGTGTATATATATGTATGTATACATTGAGATGTATAGGGATGTATATGTGCATGTGCAGACGTGTATGTATATACATGTGTAGGTGGGTGGGTGGGCCATTTTTTTGTCTGTTTCTGTGCGCTACCTTGCTAACGCAGGAGACAGCGACAAATTATAATAGAAGAAATATAAAGAATATCAAACAAAAAGTATTTTAGAGCCGAGCAAGAATGTTTGTCTGTAGTGCTTCATCCAACTGAATGAAAACCTTGTAAGGAGTGAGTGCTGAAACCTGCAAGTGAAGATAGTTCTATATGAACAAAGATTGACAATTGTGCACTGTCTGTGTTAGTAGAGAATAAAAGTATTCCATAATGAGCAACAGAGATAGTGAATGCCACACATTGGCCTTGCCTCAAGGCAAAATCTTGTTGTATGTGATCATACATAGATAGTTACTGTCTGTTTTTCATGTATACTTTTATCTTTATTTTTCAAAAATTCATGCTTTTGCATATTAAAGAGAAAATTTGTGTGATTGAAGATTAATGTGTATTTATATGTAAACAAATCATTTTTCTTTTATTATTTTATTTTTCAGGGGCCCGTGTATTGATATTTTCACAGTTTGTTATACTTCTTAATATCTTAGAGCAGTATACAATACTTCGGGGCCACAAATACCTTAGATTTGATGGCACAACACAAGTCACTGAAAGGTAAGTTAGATACGTATTTTATTATTTTACCTAAATTTTGGGAAATGTTATTAGTTATACATTTTAAGAAAATAACACCACTGCCATCGTCAGAGACTTCATCATTAAGCATGATATTTTTTTTTTTTTTTTTTTTTTTTTTTTTTTTTTTTTTTGTCGCTGTCTCCCGCGTTTGCGAGGTAGCGCAAGGAAACAGACGAAAGAAATGGCCCAACCCCCCCCCCATACACATGTACATACACACGTCCACACACGCAAATATACATACCTACACAGCTTTCCATGGTTTACCCCAGACGCTTCACATGCCTTGATTCAATCCACTGACAGCACGTCAAACCCTGTATACCACATCGCTCCAATTCACTCTATTCCTTGCCCTCCTTTCACCCTCCTGCATGTTCAGGCCCCGATCACACAAAATCTTTTTCACTCCATCTTTCCACCTCCAATTTGGTCTCCCTCTTCTCCTCGTTCCCTCCACCTCCGACACATATATCCTCTTGGTCAATCTTTCCTCACTCATTCTCTCCATGTGCCCAAACCATTTCAAAACACCCTCTTCTGCTCTCTCAACCACGCTCTTTTTATTTCCACACATCTCTCTTACCCTTACGTTACTTACTCGATCAAACCACCTCACACCACACATTGTCGTCAAACATCTCATTTCCAGCACATCCATCCTCCTGCGCACAACTCTATCCATAGCCCACGCCTCGCAACCATACAACATTGTTGGAACCACTATTCCTTCAAACATACCCATTTTTGCTTTCCGAGATAATGTTCTCGACTTCCACACATTTTTCAAGGCTCCCAAAATTTTCGCCCCCTCCCCCACCCTATGATCCACTTCCGCTTCCATGGTTCCATCCGCTGACAGATCCACTCCCAGATATCTAAAACACTTCACTTCCTCCAGTTTTTCTCCATTCAAACTCACCTCCCAACTGACTTGACCCTCAACCCTACTGTACCTAATAACCTTGCTCTTATTCACATTTACTCTTAACTTTCTTCTTCCACACACTTTACCAAACTCAGTCACCAGCTTCTGCAGTTTCTCACATGAATCAGCCACCAGCGCTGTATCATCAGCGAACAACAACTGACTCACTTCCCAAGCTCTCTCATCCCCAACAGACTTCATACTTGCCCCTCTTTCCAGGACTCTTGCATTTACCTCCCTAACAACCCCATCCATAAACAAATTAAACAACCATGGAGACATCACACACCCCTGCCGCAAACCTACATTCACTGAGAACCAATCACTTTCCTCTCTTCCTACACGTACACATGCCTTACATCCTCGATAAAAACTTTTCACTGCTTCTAACAACTTGCCTCCCACACCATATATTCTTAATATATTCTTGATATATAAGTGAATAAGAAAATAAAAGCAAAAGTCAAAAAAATGCCAACTTTAAACAACACAATCACTAATAGAATCACTGAAAGACAAACTGTAAACTGGTGCTCTGTCCTCAACAAATTGAATCCAAGACCCACAGCAACTAACTCTTGGACACATTAAAGAAATTCCACTCGTATCACACCAGTCCAGCCCCCCACTCATGAAACACTCTTAACCCATTCCAGTGAAATCCCCTTTCCTAAAGAACACCCAAGCATTCTCATGATATACTACTTGAGAATAAGCCACATACCAACCGCACCCATAGACAGGAATGTTTTAAAAAACTTAAAGTTCATCCAGAAATAACTGTCCACCCTTTCTTCACTTCCAGTAATACAAGCAATGTAATTAAAACCTTAAGGAACTCTTTTGCATATTGAACTTTCTTATAAAACACAGTGGCCCATTTGCAATCCAAGCACTAAGCACTAAAGCACTAAGCACTAAAACCCCCAAACCACACAACTGTTCCTCCTACCAAGGAATAGAGTGAATTGGAACAATATGAATTACCAGGGTCAATGTGTTCATTGCCCCATTCTAGTGGAAAATATAACAGCAGAATCTAACTAAACATCCCACTCTCTTCCTCTTTAGACTCTAATACTGTAACACCACACTACACACTGGGCTCACGCAACATATTGTAGATGGATTCAACCAACCACAAGCCCCCTTGTGCACATTAATATTGGCAATTAGACATCAGTAAAGTGCATGGCACTATCCCTTGACACAACCACACACCAAAATTCTTGTCACCAATGTTCCCAACAGTGTCAAAAAGTGGTTGTCACCAACATTCCCATTAATGTCAAAAAGGGATTCACCAGCATTCCCAACAATGTCAAAAAGTGGTTGTCACCAACATTCCCAACAATGCCAAAAAGTGATTGTCACCAACATTCCCAATAATGTCAAAAAGTGGTTGTCACCAACAATGTCAAAAAGTGGTTGGCTGGTTTCATAGCTGACTGCCATGCCAGAGTAACTCGCAGTGTCTTCACCTCAAAAATGTCAAACTCTACCCTGGAGTTTCCCTAGGAGCAGGTCTTTCTCTAACTCTTTTAGAACTCTTCCTTGACAACCTCCCATTACTTCAGGCAAAACCTTATCATGAAGATCCTTATATATGCACATGAACTCACAATCACATCTCAATACCCTGGCACCATAGTAGCAACAACAAACATGCAGCACAACATTACACAGTTGAAACAGTGGCTCACCTAGAACAGATTGTCTGCATCTCCACAGTATTCTTAAGTCACTTGTACCCCAAACAGACACAAATCCAACTCACACCTTGCAGTAAACCTGAATGGGCTGTCACTTACTAAACAAAACACCATCCATTCTAGGCATCACATATGACACCTCCCTGGCATTCATTCCCTGCAAAGCAACATGTACTTATAAATACCATCAGAACATTAACTAGCACCAGGTTTGGACAAGAAAAAGAATCCCTAAACATCCTCTACAAACAATTCATTCACTTCACTTCAAACTTTGTGTCATTTGCCTGAATTTTCACCCTGTCAAAAGAAAATATAACAGAGCTGAAAGCTACACAAAATAGGGCTTTCATAATTTTCATCAGCTGCTTAGCAACCATAAACACTCAACACCTATTCAATGAAACAAAGATCTTTCCCGTACAGTCCCACTTTAACATGCTTGGCATCCAGTTCTATGGAGTATCACTAGATCCCTCTGACCCTAACCACTATGTGTTTTACCACCAGCCCTCAAGTAACCTCTACTCACAGATCCTCTCATCCCCAACAGATATGACTGACAAAATATGTTCTGAAATAACTTGGCAAGCACTCAGCATCAAACCTCCCAACTCAGTCTTAAACTCTTACTTGCCAGATGTACACCCATTTAAAAGTACACTCTCTAGACAAACACGAGTCACACTAAATACATTATCCCTGAGGTGAAGCATTCCCCTATTCAAAGGAAGTGTGATAACCTCTCCTCATTATCCAATGATCTTTCTGGTCTTTTGCTTAGGGCATCTCTAACAACTTCTGTCACTCTCCCTTCCCTTCACTTTTCCACTCTGATGTTACTGTAGCTGTTTCTCCCATAGACAAAGCAACTTTCTTTGGTTCCCGTTTCTCCTCTAACTCCACCTCGGATGACTCCAACATTCCTTCGCCCTCTGATGCTCCTCTTACTAATCCTATGCCCCTTCCTGTAATCTATTTTGAGACTGTCCAAAAAGCACTTCTTTCTCAGGACATAAGCAAGGCTTGTGGTCCTGATGGCTTCCATCCCCATGTACTGAAAGAGTGTGCCTCTGAACTTGTACCTATGCTTGCTCATCTGTTCTGTTTCTCTTTAAAAACCAAAACTTTTCCTTGAACGCATGCATTGTTACGTTCCATCTCTAAGAACGATGACTGTTCTGACCTCTCTAACTATCTTCCTTTTGCTTTGACATCTACCATTTTCAAAGTTTTTTAATCTATCCTCAACAACCATATCCTTAAACACCTCAAAAATCACAGTCTTCTCTGTAATCACCAGTATGGCTTCTGTAAGGCGAGATCCACTGGTGATATTCTTTCCTGTCTTAATAATGTCGAGTCATCATCCCTGAAAGATTTTGGGGGGTCATGTGTAGTTGCCCTTGACATATCTAAGGCTATTTGCAGGGTGTGGCTCCCCTCTTTTGGCTTTCCTCCCTCACTTTGCTTCTTCATATCTAGCTTCCTCTCAAGCCGATTGCTGATGGATCAGCCTCCCCCTTTTCTCTGTCAGCAGTGGTGTCCTGTCTCACAATTTTCTCCTATTTTTCAATGATTTCCTCTTCTCCACATATAGTCCCATGCACTCATACACTGACAATGTAACCTTCATTCATCCACATCCTTCAACTTTGCTCCTTCTCTCACTCAATCTGCATCTTGTCTTAACACAGACTCCTCAGTAAACTCAGACTTGGACAGGATATCTCAATGGGGTAAACAAATCTTAAGTTTAATGCCTTCAAGACTCAGTTTCTAACCATCTCTCTGTTGAAAACTCCTCACAACTCTAGTCTCTCCTTTGACAGTTCTGTAATTCCATCTCTTGACTCAGTGAACATACTTGCATTACTGTAAAATCCACTCTTTCAAGGAAACCCCACAGTACAGGAAAAGCTAAGTCTGCCTCTAAGAAACTGGATGTCCTGTTTAGATGTCAAAATTTCTCTTCTGAATCATTGTTGCTCCATTTATACAAGGGATTTATTCATCCCTTATGGAGTACTGCTTTCACATTTGGGATGGTTCTAGCTCTGCATCCTTACTTGACAGAGTTGAGTCAAAAGTGATCTGCTGTATAAACTGTCCTAGGCTAACTTCCAAACTTGACCCCCTTGCCCTATGCTGCAATGTAGTTCACTTCTGTAAGTATTAGTTTTGTTTTTGTTCTTGAAAGCTGGCTCTTTGTGTGCCACATTACTAGATAGACCAAGCAATACTTTGCAAGCTGCTGCATCACATGATTATTGTTTGACCATCAGCAATTGAAGGGTGGGCCATTTCAATACCTGCTTTTTTCCCTACACGTCAAAACTTTGGAATACTCTACCCTCTCACGTCTTTTCCAATAACTATGACCTGGCACATTTCAAAAGACAGGCTTTTCACTCTCTCAAAAATTCAAAAATACTTTCCCTTGTCTTTTCTTTTTCCATTTCATAATTCTCTCTGTATTTCTATTAAGGTCCAGCCTTGATGTGGAGTTTTGTCTGACTGGAGCCTTCAGCATAGAAAAATGTTGATATAAGAATAAGTAAAGAAGAAAAGGAAAAACTTCATTGAGATTTGAATGTTATATATAACTTGAAACAGGCCTTTCAGAAATTGACTGTGATGATGCCTCCTTCATCCCTTGAATATGTAATCTGTGGAATTCTCCTCCCATTGTGTTTCTCTCTTCACATAATTTTTTTTCCAATAAGAGTCGGATCAACAAACACCATGATTCATTTTTTCTTTCACCTGAATTGGCCTTGATTAGGGCATGTTTTACTTGTGCCATATCAGTCAACCCAAAAAAAGTTGAACCTAATGGACTTTAACAAGGAGAAATTTGAGCAAATAAATCATGGCAAATAATATTTCAGTGCCTATATAAAGAGGCCCTACAGGGAAAAATAGAGAGAATTAGATAAATGTCAGGGATTTGCTAATTATATTAAATGAACAACTTGAATATAAGGAACTGATGATGTAATGCTTTGTTGGCAGATAATAAGTGTTAAGATATTGAGAAGATTTGCAAAAAGGTACTGAAAATTAATGAAAATATTTTATGTGTGGTACCATTATAAATAAGATGTAGAACTGAGTACTGTAGTGTTGTATGGTCACCATTAAAGCATACTGAAATAAGCAAGACAGACAAAGTACAGAAGCATGTCACAAGGATGATTGGTGGTTAATGGGACTGACAGTGACAGATAGACATATATAACATGTTCCTGGCAGCAAATAGAAGGCATAAAGAGCTATGTTCTAAAACTGAAAGCATCCTAGCAAGGAAAATACAGTAACATTAAATCAAGCATGATTGCTGATATCCAATGAAACAATATTACACAATATTTATTTTATATTTATTTATTTATTATATTTATTTTGCTTTGTCGGTCTCCCGCGTTTGCGAGGTAGCGCAAGGAAACAGACGAAAGAAATGGCCCAGCCCACCCCCATACACAATGTATATACATACACGTCCACACACGCAAATATACATACCTATACATCTCAATGTACACATATATATACACACACAGACACATATAAATATACCCATGCACACAATTCACACTGTCTGCCTTTATTCATTCCCATCGCCACCTCGCCACACATGGAATACCATCCCCCTCCCCCCTCATGTGTGCGAGGTAGCACTAGGAAAAGACAACAAAGGCCCCATTCGTTCACACTCAGTCTCTAACTGTCATGCAATAATGCCTGAAACCACAGCTCCCTTTCCACATCCAGGCCCCACACAACTTTCCATGTTTTACCCCAGATGCTTCACATGCCCTGATTCAATCCACTGACAGCACGTCAACCCCGGTATACCACATCGATCCAATTCACTCTATTCCTTGCCCTCCTTTCACCCTCCTGCATGTTCAGGCCCCGATCACACAAAATCTTTTTCACTCCATCTTTCCACCTCCAACTTGGTCTCCCACTTCTCCTCGTTCCCTCCACCTCCGACACATATATCCTCTTGGTTAATCTTTCCTCACTCATCCTCTCCATGTGCCCAAACCATTTCAAAACACCCTCTTCTGCTCTCTCAACCACGCTCTTTTTATTTCCACACATCTCTCTTACCCTTACATTACTTACTCGATCAAACCACCTCACACCACACATTGTCCTCAAACATCTCATTTCCAGCACATCCACCCTCCTGCGCACAACTCTATCTATAGCCCATGCCTCGCAACCAATAAAATTTTTGGATCCACTATTTCTTCAAACTTACCCATTTTTGCTTTCCAAGATAACTTTCTCGACTTCCACACATTTTCCAATATTCTCAGAACTTTTGCCCTCTCCCCCACCCTATGATTCACTTCCGCTTCCATGGTTCCATCCGCTGCCAAATCCACTCCCAGATATCTAAAACACTTCTTTTCCTCCAGTTTTTCTCCATTCAAACTTACCTCCCAATTGACTTGTCCCTCAACCCTACTGTACCTTATAACCTTGCTCTTATTCACATTTACTCTTAGCTTTCTTTCACACACTTTACCAAACTCAGTCACCAGCTTCTGCAATTTCTCACCCGAATCAGCCTCCAGC
Source organism: Panulirus ornatus (assembly GCF_036320965.1). Taxonomy (NCBI): domain Eukaryota; kingdom Metazoa; phylum Arthropoda; class Malacostraca; order Decapoda; family Palinuridae; genus Panulirus; species Panulirus ornatus. The sequence goes on along the minus strand of NC_092227.1, from coordinate 74,971,746 downwards.
GCAGTATCATCAGCGAACAACAACTGACTCACTTCCCAAGCTCTCTTTCCAAAACTTGCATTTACCTCCCTAACAACCCCATCCATAAACAAATTAAACAACCATGGAAACATCACGCATCCCTGCCACATACCAACATTCACTGAGAACCAGTCACTTTCCTCTCTTCCTACTCGTATTCATGCCTTACATCCTCGATAGAAACCTTTCACTGCTTCTAACAACTTGCCTCCCACACCATATACTCTTAATACCTTCCACACAGCATCTCTATCAACTCTGTCGTATGCCTTCTCCAGATCCATAAATGCTACATACAAATACATTTGCTTTTCTAAGTATTTCTCACATACATACTTCAAAGCAAACACCTGATCCATACATCCTCTACCACTTCTGAAACCACACTGCTCTTCCCCAATATGATGCTCTGTACATGCTTTCACCCTCTCAATCAATACCCTCCCATATGATTTCCCAGGAATACTCAACAAACTTATACCTCTGTAATTTGAGCACTCGCTTTTATCCCCTTTTGCCTTTGTACAATGGCACTATGCTAGCATTCCGCTGATCCTCAGGCACCTCACCATGAGTCATACCTACATTAAATAGCCTTACCAACCAGTCAGGAATACAGTCACCCCCTTTTTTGATAAATTCCACTGCAATATCATCCAAACCTGCTGCCTTGCCGGCTTTCATCTTCCACAAAGCTTTTACTACCTCTTCTCTGTTTACCAAATCATTTTCCCTAACCCTCTCACTTTGCACACCACCTTGACCAAAACACCCTATATCTGCCACTCTATCATCAAACACATTCAACAAACCTTCAGAATACTCACTCCATCTCCTTCTCACATCACCACTACTTGTTATCACCTCCCATTTGCCCCCTTCACTGATGTTCCCATTGATTCCCTTGTCTTACACACTTTATTTACCTCCTTCCAAAACATCTTTTTATTCTCCCTAAAATTTGATGATACTGTCTCACCCCAACTCTCATTTGCCCTCTTTTTCACCTCTTGCACCTTTCTCTTGACCTCCTTCCCCTTTCTTTTATAAATCTCCCAGTCATTTGCATTACTTCCTTGCAAAAATCGTCCAAATGCCTCTCTCTTCTCTTTCACTAATAATCTTACTTCTTCATCCCACCACTCACTACCCTTTCTAATCTGCCCACCTCCCACGCTTCTCGTGCCACAAGCATCTTTTGCGCAAGCCATTGCTGCTTCCCTAAATACATCCCATTCCTTCCCCACTCCCATTACGTCCTTTGTTCTCACCTTTTTCCATTCTGTACTCTCTTGGTACTTCCTCACACAAGTCTCCTTCCCAAGATCACTTACTTTCACCACTCTCTTCACCCCAACATTCTCTCTTCTTTTCTGCAAACCTCTACATATCTTCACCTTCGCCTCCACAAGATAATGATCAGACATCCCTCCAGTTGCACCTCTCAGCACATTAACATCCAAAAGTCTCTCTTTCGCATGCCTATCAATTAACACATAATCCAATAATGCTGTCTGGCCATCTCTCCTACTTACATATACTTATGTATATCTCTCTTTTTAAACCAGGTATTCCCAATCACCAGTCCTTTTTCAGCACATAAATCTACAAGTTCTTCACCTTTTCCATTTACAACACTGAACACCCCATGTACACCAATCATTCCGTGAACTGCCACATTACTCACCTTTGCATTCAAATCACCCATCACTATAACCCAGTCTCGTGCATCAAAACTACTAACACACTCACTCAGCTGCTCCCAAAACACATGCCTTTCATGATCTTTCTTCCCATTCCCAGGTGCATATGCACCAATAATCACCCATCTCTCTCCATCCACTTTCAGTTTACCCATATCAATCTAGAGCTTACTTTCTTTCACTCTATCACATACTCCCACCACTCCTGTTTCAGGAGTAGTGCTACTCCTTCCCTTGCTCTTGTCCTCTCAACCCCTGACTTTACTCCCTAGACATTCCCAAACCACTCTTCCTCTTTACCCTTGAGCTTCATTTCACTCAGAGCCAAAACATCCAGGCTCCTTTCCTCAAACATACGACCTATCTCTCCTTTTTTCTCATCTTGGTTACATCCACACACATTTAGACACCCCAATCTGAGCCTTCGAGGAGGATGAACATTCCCTGCGTGACTTCTTCTTCTGTTTCCCCTTTTAGAAAGTTAAAATACAAGGAGGGGAGGGTTTCTAGCCCCCCCGCTCCCGTCCCCTTTAGTCGCCTTCTGTGACATGTGAGGAATGCGGAGGAAGTATTCTTTCTCCCCTATCCCCTATTCAAATATACATGAATACATTGCCCATTTAATGCAATGCCTGGAGAATTAAGAAACAATTTATATAGATAGAGTGGTTTGGGAATGTTTTGGAAGTAAAGTCAGGGGTTGATGAGAGGACGAGAGCAAGGGAAGGAGTAGCACTACTCCTGAAACAGGAGTGGTGGGAGTATGTGATAGAGTGAAAGAAAGTAAGCTCTAGATTGATATGGGTAAAACTGAAAGTGGATGGAGAGAGATGGGTCATAATTGGTACCTATGAGCCTGGGCATGAGAAGAAAGATCATGAGAGGCAAGTGTTTTGGGAGCAGCTGAGTGTGTTAGTAGTTTCGATGCACGGGACCAGGTTATAGTGATGGGTGATTTGAATGCAAAGGTGAGTAATGTGGCAGTTGAGGGAGTAATTGGTGTACATGGGGTGTTCAGTGTTGTAAATGGAAATGGTGAAGAGCTTGTAGATTTGTGTGCTGAAAAAGGACTGTTGATTAGGAATACCATTTAAAAAGAGATGTACCTAAGTATACATATGTAAGTAGGAGAGATGGCCAAAGAGCATTATTAGATTATGTGTTAATGATAGGCATGTGAAAGAGAGACTTTTGGATGTTAATGTGCTGAGAGGTGCAACTGGAGGGATGTCTGATCATTATCTTGTGGAGGCAAAGGTAAAGATTTGTAGAGGTTTTCAGAAAAGAAGAGAGAATGTTGGGGTGAAGAGAGTGGTAAGAGTAAGTGAGCTTGGGAAGGAGACTTGAGTGAAGAAGTATCAGGAGAGACTTGAGTGCAGAATGGAAAAAGGTGAGAGCAAAGGACGTAAGGGGAGTGGGGAAAGAATGGGATGTATTTAGGGAAGAAGCAATGGCTTGCGCAAAAGATGCTTGTGGCATGAGAAGCGTGGGAGGTGGTTAGATTAGAAAGGATAGTGAGTGGTGGGATGAAGAAGTAAGATTATTAGTGAAAGAGAAGAGAGAGGCATTTGGACGAGTTTTGCAGGGAATTAGTGCCAATGATTGGGAGGAGGCAGGAGGTCAAGAGAAAGGTGCAAGTAGTGAAAAAGAGGGCAAATGAGAGTTGGGGTGAGAGAGTATCATTAAATTATAGGGAGGATAAAAAGATGCTTTGGAAGGAGGTAAATAAACTGCATAAGACAAGAGAACAAATGGGAACATCAGTGAAAGGGGCTGATAGGGAGGTAATAACAAGAAGTGGTGATGTGAAGGTTTGTCGAATGTGTTAGATGATAGAGTGGCAGATGTAGGGTGTTTTGGTCGAGGTGGTGTGTGAAGTGAGAGGGTTAGGGAGAATGATTTGGTAAACAGAGAAGAGGTAGTAAAAGCTTTGCGGAAGATGAAAGCTGGCAAAGCAGGGGGTTTGGATGGTATTGCAGTGAAATTTATTAAAAAAGGGGGTGACTGTGTTGTTGACTGGTTGGTAAGGATATTCAATGTATTTATGACTGATGGTGAGGTGCCTGAGGACTGGCGGAATGCATGCATAGTTCCATTGTACAAAGGCAGAGGGGATAAAGGTGAGTGCTCAAATTACAGAGGTGTAAGTTTGTTGAGTATTCCTGGGAAATTATATGGGAGGGTGTTGATTGAGAGAGTGAAAGCATGTACAGAGCATCAGATTGGGGAAGAACAGTGTGGGTTTAGAAGTGGTAGAGGATATGCTGATCAGGTGTTTGGTTTGAAGAATGTACGTGAGAAATCCTTAGAAAAGCAAATGGATTTGTATGTAGCATTTATGGATCTGGAGAAGGTATATGATAGAGTTGATAGAGATGCTCTGTGTAAGGCAAGTCGCTCGAAGCATTGAAAAGTTTTTATTGAAGATGTAAGGTATGTGTACGAGTAGGAAGAGAGGAAAGTGATTGGTTCTCAATGAATGTTGGTTTGCGGCAGGGATGTGTGATGTCTCCATGGTTGTTTAATTTGTTCTTGGATGGGATTGTTAGGGAAGTGAATGCAAGAGTTTTGGAGATAGGGGCAAGTATGCAGTCTGTTGTAGATGAAAGAGCTTGGGAAGTGAGTCAGTTTTTTGCTGTTGATACAGTGCTGGTGGCTGATTCGGGTGAGAAACTGCAGAAGCTGGTGACTGGGTTTTGTAAAGTGTGTGAAAGAAGAAAGCTGAGAGTAAATGTGAATAAGAGCAAGGTTATTAGGTACAGTAGGGTTGAGGGACAAGTCAATTAGGAGGTAAGTCTGAATGGAGAAAAACTTGTGGAAGTAAAGTGTTTTAGATATCTGGGAGTGGATTTGGCAGTAGATGGAACGATGGAAGTGGAAGTGATTCACATGGTTTGGGAGGGGGCAAAAGTTCTGGGAGTATTGAAAAAATGTGTGGAAGGTGAGAACATTATCTCGAAGAGCAAAAATGGGTATGTTTGAAGGAATAGTGGTTCCAACGATGTTACATGGTTGCAAGGCATGGGCTATAGATAGAGTTGTGTGGAGGAGGATGGATGTGTTGGAAATGAGATGTTTGAGGACAATATGAGGTGTAAGGCGGTTTGATCGAGTAAGTAATGAAAGGGTAAGAGAGATATGTGGTAATATAAAGAGTGTGGTTGAGAGAACAGAAGAGGGTGTTTTGAAATGTTTTGGTCACATGAAGAGAATGAGTAAGGAAAGATTGACACAGAGGATATATGTGTCAGAGGTGGAGGGAAAGAGGAGAAGTGGGAGACCAAATTGGAGATGGAAAGATGGAGTGAAAAAGATTTTGAGCGATCGGGGCCTGAACATGTAGGAGGGTGAAAGGTGTGCAAGGAATAGAGTGAATTGGAACGATGTGGTATACTGGGGTCAACGTGATGTCATTTAATTGAACCAGGGCATGTGAAGTGTCTGGGGTAAACCATGGAAAGTTCTGTGGGACCTGGATATGGAAAGGGAGCTGTGGTTTCAGTGCATTATACATGACAGCTAGAAACTGAGTGTGAACGAATGTGGCCTTTGTTGTCTTTTCGTAGCGCTACCTCGTGAACATGCGGTGTAGGGGGTTGTCTTTTCATGTGTGGTGGGGTGGTGATGGGAATGAATAAGGGCTGCAAGTATGAATTATGTACATATGTATATGTCTGTGTATGTATATGTATGTATACGTTGAAATGTATAGGTATGTATATGTCTGTGTGTGGATGTGTATGTATGTGCGTGTGTATGTGGGTGGGTTGGTCCATTCTTTTATCTGTGTCCTTGCTTTACCTCGCTAATGCAGGAGACAATGACAAAGTATAATGAATGAATAGATACATAGAGTGGCTATAGATTCATTGAAAGAAAAATTTGAGTTAAAGTTGAAGACTAGTGGCTGAGCCCTAAGTCAACAACTACACCAAAGGAGTAGCCACTGAAAAAATTTGCTGCATGCTAACCCTGCCATTTTGGAAAATATCTCATAGTATACACTTGTCGGTACTTCTTCATCATGTAATTACATATTTGTACAGTGCAAGGGCAAAGATCTACATTCAAGGGGCCCCATCTCCTGAACTTTCTATGCTATCATGTAGCCATTTAAACCTTTGTAAAAGGCCAGCATTGATTGTGTCATTGCTTAGTTTAGTCCAGTTGTCCTCCACCCTAACACTAAATTAGTACTACCTAGTATTACGTAACATCCTTCATAACTAGCTTTTTGCCCAGCCTATTGTTATGGCCAGTAACAGTTACTCTGGTGCTGTATTTCTTTAAGAACTGTTCACTGTCAGTATTATTCAGTTGATGGTTTATTTTGACGGCTATAATAGTATCCCCTTTTTCCCCTTGCATCCCTCAGCCTCTTATTTTAACTCACACCTATCAATTTGGGTATTTCTCTGGTCATTCTCAGTCTGATCTTCATACAGGATGTACCTATCTAATCCAGTACTCTGTGATCCAGCAACTCCCATGCTCTGACACATTTCAAATCTGCTGCCTTTAATTGGTGGATCTGCCGCCAGGGCAGTGGTATTAGCAGTGATAAGGGATCAGACTAATTAACAGGCTTGTTGATTTCTTATATTCATTTTTTTTTACTGAAAGTTATAGCCAGAAATGTTTAAAGTTTCAGAAAACTTTAAAGGTGCCCGGACAGGAGTACAGAATTAGACAGTGCACTTACAAAGTGGTTTAAGCTCCCATGTAATGAAGGTGTAAGCATTTCTAGGGAGATGCTAATCGAGCAGGCTAAAGATTTTCATAGAGAACTAAAGCAAGACTATAAGTGAATATTCACAAGGATGGTCACACAAGTTTAAGTGGAGATAAGGAATTTCAGTACATAATGTGTGCAGTGAAAGGCCTAGTACTGACACAGAAGCTTTTAGTGTAAGGTCATATGAAAAGAATAAAAAATAACTTCAATTCCCTATTAAACAACCAACAGCAATACCTACAGGATGAGAAAGTGTACAAGCTGGCTGGCTGCTTGATGATAACAACGAAACAACAATAGTAACAAGAGTCGACCAAAGCCAACTACCAACCTTTAATCATTTGTTACATTAACTACTCATCACAAAGCTGTGACAAAGTTTGTGGATGAATTTGCACAGTCAGTGGCAGTGCAAAACTTAGCCCCAAAACAATTGTATAATGCTGATGAATCTGCCCTGTATGAGTTGTATGCCATGAAAAACCCTTGCCCAAGACATTGCAGAGTCTCCATCTAGGGGTACTTCTGATATAATCTGATGTAACAGTAAAAACCTTGTTTGGAAGCATTAATGGTCATATTATTTCCTGCTTTAAGCTTTGTTCTACCTCTGATAACACAGCAATATATATGTGGAATTATCTGGCAAGACTAGGGGTCGGGCATATATTTTCTGTGGTATGGTAATGGCCAGGTCCCAATGTTGCCATATTAGATAGATTCAACCTATACGTGTTTAGGAGTGGTGACAAGACTTGTAAGGCACTGGTAGTCTCTCATGCTTGTGGGACAGATCACAGGAGGGAGATGTAGGTTCTAAAAATTGAAAAAACTTTTCACTCCAAATTGGTGTCCTGTTAGTAATTCTCTCTGGTTTGCACACTTTACCCAGCTTTCCCCTCCGTTTCTCTTTTCCTTCTATCCCTGCCTTGTATTGGCAACCATAATCTGAATTGTGAACTTTGGTTAGTTGGTAGAAAGTGGATTGATGATGTTAGCATGGTGGCAGTTGCTGATTAGAGGGTGGAATTGTTACATGGATTAGTGACTGTGGAAACCCATGGGTCATTTATTAAGGGTGAGTTATGATGGCAAGAAGTGTGGTTTTTCAACTTTTATTACATACATTTTAAGAAAAGAGTCAAAATAGATATTACCTACATTTTAAGAAAACAGTCAAAATAGTTAACACTAAATTGGTCATTTTTGGACAAGAAATCACCTATTACTTTGGCAAATTTAAAGTGAGATGAGTAATACAAGCTTATGTGAACCTCTGTCACTGTGGAAACTTATATTACATTATACCTAAATCAGTCACAGTATACAGTACTAGCCTTTTCTAAGAATGCATCCTCCATTATAAACCAGGGAAACTTATAAACTTCCGTACTGTAAACACTGAACACGTACTCCTCAGTTGCTTTCCACTCACATCACAAAGACATACACGCAACATCACCTCACTTCTTGACCTGTGGTACCACTTAGTGGAAGTGGCCAGCTTCCTGATGCTGCAAACATACCATAAAAGGGGATCATGAGTCAGGAAAGTAAGGTAAAGTGATGATTAATGATTATGCTAAAACATTGATCAAAATAAAAATGTACCTCCAAATTTTGGCTCTGCTAAAGACCAGTATTATCTTAAGTATAATATCATTTATTTGATTAGCATCTTTTGTAGGAAGAAGGGTTTTCGGATATGCTTAATATTGTAAGTGATTATATCTGCAAATATCGCAGTAAATTACATTATGCCAGCTTCATAATCTTAGGATTGATCTCAATTTTCTTGTGATTTTCTTTTTCACACACAAATTTGGATCATTTGACTCAGACCTTCCCACCGAGTAAGGTCCTATATGTAACATTCATGGGTATTAGTTGATGTAACAGCTTACTGTAAAAGTGATTTTTCACTTTTATTTGGTGAACTCTGTTGACTGTTGATTTTATTCATAATATTACTCCTCTTCCCACAGACAAGAACTAATTGACCAGTTTACAGAAGATGAAGATATATTTGTCTTCCTTCTGTCAACGAAAGCAGGGGGACTTGGCATTAATCTCACAGCTGCAAATACAGTCATTCTTCATGACATTGATTTCAATCCCTATAATGATAAGCAAGCTGAAGATCGATGTCACAGAGTTGGACAGACTAGGTAAGTTGTCTATCTTCTGAGCATTTTTCTAAATTTTTATGGATATGATAAACTAAGCAAGTTTTTGACATACATAATTGGCATAAAACTAAAAGTACATCTAGGCCTTGCTTATTCAAAGCCTTTTTTCTGCCAAAGGCGCTGGATATAGTTTAAAAGCATATATCATTGCTGACAGGTTTTACAGATTACTTGTTGGTTTTGGCTCTCCAAGCCCTACCTCACCACCACACTCCCTTCTTGGCCACCTCCACTTCCCCACCTTGGCTACCAGATTCTCCCTCACTACATTTACTGCCTCACCAACACCGCTACCCTCTCCCTCCCTCCCTTCTAGGCTACCACACACTGAACAAAGGAATAACACTGTTTAGTTAATGTATACCCAGTTTCTTCCATCTTCCTAACTCCCATATTGCTACAACATCCATCCTGTTTAACATCAAAATATTTTCCTAAAGATATATCTCCCCAGCTGCCAGCATAGTCTATCCTGCAAAAGAAATAGATGATTGATTGGCAGTTGTATATAGAGGTTAATCATGATGTATCTGGCAGCTTCCTTGACTAGGGATAGACAGACTGACAGGAATGTCAATAAATTTTATCTAAGAGATTTTAGGTGAAAATATTAAAAATTAATCATGATTAACTTTTTACTTAGTGACTGACATGGCACAGGCAAAACATGCTCCTACCAAGGCCATCTCAAGTGAAAGAATAAATAAAGGAAAAGAAAGTAGAAATTAATCAGGGCTCTGCATGAGTTTGTGGACATGACTCTTATATGAAGAAGGAAGAGAATTCCACAGCATATCAGTGCAAGGGTAGTAGGAGGTATCATAACAGCCAATATGTGAGTGGCTGGACTTCATACAGAAACTGTGGGATGCAACGCTCAAACAAATGTCATAGATTCAGACTTTAGGGGTAGGGACACATGCACACAACTCACTGAGATCAATAGCCAAAATCATATACATAGAATAGAAAGAGAGCAACAACATCATGGCCCAAGGAAGGGAAAGTTTGAAGAGAGGTGATGCCAGTGGAATTAATGAGACATGCTTTTGATTCTACTCTATTTAACAAAGAGGTGGAGGATGAGCCACTCTAGATGAGTGAGCAGTATACCATGCTTAAGTGAATATAAATCCTGTAGATATGAAATATCTGCCCTTAAAAAAGACTTTTATTACACCTATACAACACTCCCAGGGGGTCTCTAGATTACTTGAGGTATCCAGATACAGTGGAGGACATGGTTATGCCCAATATATTCATGTTATTTTAGGGCTGAATCATTGCTCTGAAACTGCACCGAGGGAAGCAAATGATTATTAGAAAGGAATACAGCAAGAAAATGCATTTTTGCATTATCAAATTCAATAAGTTGACTGCTTTCCAACTCCAGAATGCTGCACAAGTTCTCAAATTAAGAGAAGAAATATGACTAGTATGAGAATGGGAACAAAACATAAAGGGAAGAGGACAGAAAAAGTGAGTTGAAGTTTGTAAAATGAAATCATCAGCTTAAAACTTATTGGGGTTAGAAGTAGAAGAGAGGATATATTATTGAGAGAGGAGAGTAGGTGATAGGACAGAACCTGAGAACACTGTTATTGATAGGATTGGAGAGGAAAGTTGCTCCAACAACAATATTGCAATGGAACACACAGAGAGGAAGCTGCATTAGGGAAGAAAGAAAAGCAGTGAAACCAAAGGAATGGAGTTTAGAAAGCAAAGACTTATGCCACACTGTCATATGCTTTATGGATGCCAAGGGCTTTGACAAAAGTTTCAGCAAAATCCCAGTGAGATGAAGACCAGAGCTTAGTCACTTAGGACAGAAGATCACCAGTAGACCTGGCTCTGTGGAAGCCATAACATTGATATGAAAGAATGGAATAGGATTCTAAGTGTTGAGAAAGTGAGAGTTTAGGAGAGTTTTTAGGAGATTGAAGATAGCAGAAGTAAGAGCTGTGGGGTAATAGTTGGAGGGTTTAGAGTAGTCTCTTTTCTTAGGAATAGGTTGTACCATGGCTTGCTTCCAAGCAGAAGGAAAAGTCCGGATTTTTAGATGGAGGAAAAGTAGACGAGTAAGGATTGGTGCTAATTCAGAAGCACACACCCTTAGAACCCATGGAGGTATGCCATCTGAGCCATTTGCCTTGTCCACCCAAAATTGGTAGAGTATCTGGAAGATCCTACGTGAGGAGAATATAGGAGATGGCACGGGTTCAGAGAAAGGAGATAAGGTTGGAGGATTCAAAGATGAATCATCTTAAGTTGAGTTAGAGGAAAACAAGGTACCAAAGATATCAGCTTTATCAGCTGGAAAGATAGCAATAAAATGATCAGGTCTGAAAAGAGGGGAAGTTGTTAGAGATGCTTTTGGTCAGGACCAAAAAGATATGTCAGTGGTAGAAGTCATGTCCAGCACACTTTCTTTTAATGAAAGGGTTCATGGCTCTTGTAAAAGTAGCTTTGCAACAAGATTCCAACCTTGTTCATTCCCATCGCTACCCCGCCACACATGAAATGACAACCTCCTTCCCCCCGCATGTGCGTGAGGTAGCGCTAGGAAAAGACAACAAAGGCCACATTCGTTCACACTTGGTCTCTAGCTGTCATGTATACTGCAGCTCCCTTTAAACATCCAGGCCCCACAAAACTTTCCTTGGTTTACCCCAGACGCTTCACATGCCCTGGTTCAATCCAATGACAGCACGTCGACCCGGTATAGCACATCGTTCCCAATTCACTCTATTCCTTGCACGCCTTTCACCCTCATGCATGTTCAGGCTCCGATCACTCAAAATCTTTTTCACCACATCTTTCCACCTCCAATTTGGTCTCTCACTTCTCCTTGTTCCCTCTAACTCTGACACATGTATCCTCTTTGTCAATCTTTCCTCACTCATTCTCTCCATGTGACCAAACCATTTCAAAACACCCTCTTCTGCTCTCTCAACCACACTCTTTTTATTACCACACATCTCTCTTACCCTTTCATTACTTACTCGATCAAACCACCTCACACCATTTATTCTCCTCAAACATCTCATTTCCAGCACATCCACCCTCCTCCGCACAACTCTATCTATAGCCCACGCCTCGCAACCGTATAATATTGTTGGAACCACTATTCCTTCAAACATACCCATTTTTGCTTTCCAAGATAACGTTCACAATTTCCGCACATTCTTCAACGCTCCCAGAACTTTCACCCCCTCCCCCACCTTATGATTCACTTTTGCTTCCATGGTTCCATCCGCTGCCAAATCCACTCCCAGATATCTAAAACACTTCACTTCCTCCAGTTTTTCTCCATTCAATCTTACCTCCCAATTGACTTGTCCCTCAACCCTCCTGTACCTAATAACCTTGCTCTTATTCATATTTACTCTCAGCTTTCTTCTCACACTTTGCCAAACTCAGTCACCAGCTTCTGCAGTTTCTCACCCGAATCAGCCACCAGCACTGTATCATCAGCGAACAACAACTGACTCACTTCCCAAGCTCTCTCATCCACAACAGACTGCATACTTGCCTCTCTTTCCAAAACTGTTGTGTTCACCTCCCTAACAACCCCATCCATAAACAAATTAAACAACCATGGAGACATCACGCACCCCTTCCGCAAACCAACATTCACTGAAAACCAAAGATTATCCTCTCTTCCTACTCGTACACTTGCCTTACATCCTCGATAAAAACTTTTCTTTGCTTCTAACAACTTGCCTCCCACACCATATAGTCTTAATACCTTCCACAGAGCATCTCTATCAACTCTATCATATGCCTTCTCCAGATCCATAAATGCTACATACAAATCCATTTGCTTTTCTAAGTATTTCTCACACACATTCTTCAAAGCAAACACCAGATCCAAACATCCTCCACCACTTCTAAAACCACACTGCTCTTCCCCAATCTGATGCTCTGTACATGCCTTCACCATCTCAATCAATACCCTCCCATGTAATTTCCCTGGAATACTCAAACTTATACCTCTGTAATTTCAGCACTCACTTTTATCCCCTTTTCCTTTTTACAAAGGCACTATGCAAGCATTCCGCCAATCCTCAGGCACCTCACCATGAGTCATACATATATTGAATAACCTTACCAACCAGTCAACAATACAGTCACCGCCTTTTTTAATAAATTCTACTGCAATACCATCCAAACCCGCTGCCTTGCCAGCTTTCATCTTCCGCAAAGCTTTTACTACCTCTTCTCTGTTTACCAAATCATTCTCTCTAACCCTCTCCCTTTGCACACCACCTCGACCAAAACACCCTATATCTGCCACTCTATCATCAAACACATTCAACAAACCTTCAAAATACTCACTCCATCTCCTTCTCACATCACCACTACTTGTTATCACCTCCCCATTAGCCCCCTTCACAGATGTTCCCATTTGTTCCCTTGTTTTACGCACTTTATTTACCTCCTTCCAAAACATCTTATTATTCTCCCTAAAATTTAGTGATACTCTCTCACCCCAACTCTCAAAGTATAAGAAAATGAAAAAATGTTTTTTTTTATTTTCATGTAATAATCATTTTGAATCATTGATGATTTTTTTTATGAAATTATAGAGGTTTATATAATTACAAGCTACACCAGGCACATACATTGTTGCCAAGACCGGGCAGTCAGTGGCAATATTACCTCTGCTTTTGCTAGAAATAGCTTCTGCATCACATTCATCAATTTTCAGTGCTGGAAGAGCCACTGTTCCTATAATCACCTTTCCACATCATCAGGTAATGCAAGGTCATCTACCTGGTCATCTGAAGATAGCGTAAGGGGGCTCAGTTTCCTTCCTAGAAAATCTGTGAAAATATTTAGTCATTAGAATGGCTGGAGGGTGATTGACTGTGGAGAGACTCTGCCATCTCAGCCTCCACCCAGGCTTAGCATGCAGCCTTGAAAAAGAGGAACAAAACTCTTTGCATAAATATCCATTGAAAGGAGTTACCCAGCTTGTGTAACCATCAGTGTGAGTTAATGATGGGGTCATGATGATTGTAAATTGTGTGTGTGAAGATTTGCTTTTTCTTTACTTTTGCAGAACTGTGAAGATTATCCGTCTGATCAGCAAGGATACTATTGAGGAGGGTATGCTGCAAATTGCCCAAGATAAGCTACAACTGGAACGAGATGTTACTGGCTTTGAAGGTATGGAGATGGAAGAGTAGTTTTCCTTGCTTTTTCATTGGTTGCTTCATTTGCTGTGATGCACTTGTATTTGTAGGAAGGAATTGCTTTTATATGGCTTTGATAAAGGGAATTCTATTTGTGCTTTATTTATTCTAGGAGCAGATGAGTATAGACTTACATATAAGAACATATAAAAAGCTATACATAACCTCATTTTTACCGAAGTATGACAAACATCATTTGGCTTCCTTCTGATGTTTGTCAACATGACTGCGGATAGTAAGATAGAGAGTAATGTATAAACAAGGGTATTTTAGAAAGTGGATGTACATTGATGTATTGGATTTGTCAGAATAAGCATTGTTCTCAGAGCTGTATTCATGTCAAAGGATGAACCACAGCAGAATCTTTGTTTGACTAAATGCTGGGTCAATGATAAGTTAAAGAAAAGTGTTTGAAATAACAGTTTTGTTGAAATATTGCATTGTAATTTTTTTTTTAGAAAATCCACAGTTGCACAGATTCTTGAAGTACTGCATTAAGTTGATATAAGCTTTCAGGAAATCAGATATGTGAAAAAGATTATCTCTAAGGTATATATGTAGAATATTACTAGTGAGTGTAATAGGAACTAATACTTCTGGCAGCAGTGAGTAATTGTCTCTAGTATATGGTTGATCCAATCTATGTTTTTCCTTCTCAAATTATGAAATGTGGCCAAATTCCTAGAAGTTACTGAAAGATTACTTAGGAGAAGGATACTTGGATGTACTTTAGTGATAGACGACATAAGACAGCCAGAATGTAAACGAAGTTCTGAAGGAGTATTGGCTTGAGGAAACAGTGTGGATAACCCTGATAAAGAGCAACTTAGTTTTATTCTTTGATAGAATTGTTTCTGTGTAGAAAATTATGGTTTACTTTTCCATTGATACTTTTGTTTCTTTCTGCAGATGACCATCAGAAGAAAAGCGATGTAGTAACACTCCTGAAGGATGCTTTAGGAATAGTGAAGACAGATGGGCAAAGTAGTTCATCAGCTTCACACAGTTAGCCATCAGTCATATGGAGCTTTATTTCTTAGGTCAGATAATGGGCTATCACAGTCACTTAGAAAATTGCCTTACAGTCATGAAGTTAGGATTAAAAATCATTGGCATCATTTACATTCATATAATCATGAAGTTATGAAAGTAATTTATTACTCATCAACATTTTTCGTCTTTATGATAAACATACTTCAGCGACCTTACAAATATCTTTAGGTAACTTTTTTGTAATATTTAGAAATCTAGATATTTCCAGATGTCGTGGGAAATTAATTTATATTTGGTTCCAAATAAATTTATGTTGCTGATTTATAGCTGCTCATATTTATATCAGTACAGAATAGTTTGTCTTGGTTTTATAATTTGCCAATTTTTCAGTTGAAGGCTACCTCTCTGTAGACAAAAGTACATTGTATTTGTTCTTGATTGTTCACGTTTTCTGAGTGCATAGCATGGTGATTCATTTCCCAAATACCACAGTCAATGCAGATTCTTGCACATTCCTTTAACATCTTTGACTAACAAAATCTTTCACTGTTTTATTTTATGTTTTGTCTTCTGAAACCAACTTCTTTTTCAGTTTTCTCCATCACACCTCTTTTTAGTTTATCCAACTTAATTTTCAACTGTCATTTTCACACCTTTCTTCAGTCTCACCACATTTATTCTTTATGTACAACCATATCATCTCAGTACAGTACCCCACTTTTACATGATCATGCATTGCTGTTAAAGTTAAGGGAAAAGATGATAAATCATACTTACAATTTTATTAAAACATTAGGTAGAAGTAGTAGGTAGGAACAGCAAATGGGGCATTAGGTAGAAATAGTAGGTTGGAACACTAGGCAGGAACATTAGGTAGAAGTATTTGGTTGGAGCATTAGGTAAGAGCCTCTGGAGACACGGCAATAAGTTGCCATCTGTCAGTGGCCCATTATGGATGAAGCACTAAAAGTTAAGAAGCAGCATTGCAGTTCACCAGTTATGGAGACTCTTTTGCCATGGCTACTCCCTTGAGGGAGTTCCTGAAGGGAATGGGCATCAGAGATATAGATAGATAGAAAACTTTTGCATTTGTACGTATTTTTATCAGAACACTTGTCTGTTTCAAATATTTCTACTTCAATTCTTCTTTTCTCTTCCTGTTTCAAACTGAACATGCAACCTTGTAGCAGTACTATAACTTTAGCTACGACATTATTCAAAAGAATTTCATATTTAATTAGCTCATGTTTCTTTTCTTTTATTATCTTGGACATTCCAAAAACCTTTTCCATTATTGTAGAATTAGCTTTCTTCATCATGCTAGTAATGTATATATTGAGTAGGTATTCATGAGGCATTTTGCTTACAGAAAAACTTTATATCAAAGGGAAGATATAGGGAAGATGGATGTCGGTGTATGATGAAATAATTATCTTAGTACAAAAACAGCATTTTTCTGTACTTGACAAGGACTCGTTGAGATATGACTGTGACCCCTCATAGCAACAAACACTATAGACCTCTTGATTAGGAAATCACATGTATAAATAGATTGGTCTTTCATCATTATTGACTGGGCAGTCAGTGTTTGTCCAGCCACATATAGTGCTGGTTTACTGGTTTTGCTGGTTAGCCCATAATGCCACCCTCTAGGCAGTTGTACACCCAGTTGCAGATAGGATGCCATCTAGCTCTGTAATTTGATTTGTCCAGTCTGCACATCAACATTTCAAACATGGAGAAGCTGACTATCACAGAACAAGGAGAATGTTTCCTGGCAAGGCACCTGTTATGTATTTGGTAGGAAGTCCTTACTGTCTTCTCCTGTCATCAGACAATAGACTATGTTGTATTTGCCATTTGTAGATAAGCTTTGGATCAGATATACTTTTACATGTGTTGACTTTCTTTCACATGTGTTTGGTAAGTCAGGAGTAAGGTAGTCAGGAGTAGATGAATGAGCCTTAGAGGAAAAAGGCTTCACTTGGCCCCTTTCTTCTATTTTTCTTTTGGAAATTGATAATGGAGGGGAGGATTTCCAACCTCATGCTCCCATCCTGCTTAGATACATTTTATGATATACTGGAGATATGTGTACATTAGTCTTCCTTCACAATCCCCAGTGATACACCTATCATATGATGAAAATACTAGCATAAGACTGAGATTTCTTTTTCTGATATTGAACTGTGTGATTGAATCTAAAGGATATTGTCATATTGTCTTTGTAAAAGCTATGACAACTTTAATGCGGGATCTTGTACATTGTTTTACATTCCTCTCATTAAAACTTACCATTATCTGCTTTATGATGCAGTAACACTACAGCTTTTACATAAGCAGTGTTCTCTTCATTGTGTATGTAAATTTGAGAGGCCTTTCTATAGATTAAACAGTTTAATGTTTATGCACAGTTTTGTATGGTTTGTAATGTTTCACTCCATCAATTTGTCTCCTCAGTTCCCTTTCCTTCTTATTCTTCTAACACATATGTCCTCTTGATCAGTCTCTTTACTCATCCTCTCTTTATGTCCTGAACTTTTCTTTACACTGTGGTCAGCTATCTTGACTTACTTTGCTTACTACAACAGCTCTCTCTAACTCTTTCCTTCTTAAGCAATCAACCTGCCTAACCCATGGATCATCCTCAGACATTTGATTTCGAACATGTTCACCCTCCTCAGGAAGTGTTATAAAATTCAATTAAGAATAATTCCAGTGCTCATACTAATGTATTATAATAACTTACAATGTTTATTATTCAATAGAACTTTTCTGTCTTTATGTATCTTCTTCAAACATGAATAAAGAATTAATTTAGAATGTTAGAAAGCGAAGGTAATGTAAGGTCATTGACCCTTGGAGCTAAACTCACCCATATTTTATTACATCATGCTGACTTAATCTATTTTCCTCACAGATAACACCTTTATTTTTACCACCTGTTCCTTTTTCACACTTTTGCTTTCTTAGGATGATTGAGAAATGTTTTTTTTATCACTTTCTTCAACAATGGGAAGGTACTTATGCTGTGTCTTGTAATCCACCTACAATAATCAGCCATGGCAGCACCAAGTCCTGTTCCCTCTGATGTAACACTCTGTACTCATCATTTGTGTCACTTTCATGACTATCATTGAGAATTGTCTCCTTTAACACTCCACATATTCTTTCATGGCATTAATGGTACATTTTGATTTCTCTTTACAGGATATTAAAAGATACATATCAGTGGCATCAAAGGTTCTGTATTGGTTTTTCATTTTAATCTTACTGGCACTTTTATCACACTTAAATACAGTAAACCCTCGATTTAATGAACCCTGATATAAGGGATTTCAGATTTAATGGACTAATAATGATACAGTGCTTTGAGTAATGATAATTCGAAAAATAAAAAGAATAAAAAATCTCAAACGCCACACCATGCGCATTTCATTTCGCACTTGTATTTGGTAGTGTAGAGTGCACTCACTTTGTTTCGGTTTCAGTCTGCTTCAAGTTAATGTGTAGTCAGGTT
Source organism: Panulirus ornatus (assembly GCF_036320965.1). Classification (NCBI taxonomy): domain Eukaryota; kingdom Metazoa; phylum Arthropoda; class Malacostraca; order Decapoda; family Palinuridae; genus Panulirus; species Panulirus ornatus. Next base: position 74,953,387 of record NC_092227.1, on the reverse strand, counting down.
GTATACAGAGTGCTTCTCTTATTTCTGGATTGTGACTTTATTTATTAACTTTTGCAATCCTTACAATTCAAAATGGCATCAAGAGACTGTAAGAGGTACAATGAAAGCAGGTAGTCCATCCTCACTTTATTGTAAAGAGGCATCCTTTCACAGGAGAGGGATGCCATCACCTCTATTTCACACCTGCCTCCAACTGCCCAGCGACCATTGCCACACTGCCAGGTGCCTGCAGCCTAACTGTCATACTACACACTAAGCCCTACACCCCATCACTGGATTTTGGTAACTAAATGTGACATTTTGTGACAAGAAAAACAAAAACAATATTAAAAACAAAAACAAAAAATAAAGAATGAAATTAAAGATTAACAAGGCCTAAGGCAAATATACATGCAAATCACTGCTCAACAACAATACATTTCCCTTATGTAAAGGAAAGCAGAACAAAAATGACACAACAAACAAATTAGTATGTTCACTCTTCACAGGAGCCATAACAAACATAATCTTCCAAGTGTATCAGGTGTAGTCTTACATGGTGAAGGTCCCACCTCTTGAGACTGAGTGTCGCCACAACTGGAGGCAAAGATGCTGCTGGTGGGTACTTACTCCTCTTGACCCATGGTTGTCATGGGGATTGGCAAAGCTTGGGGGTGTAGGTGATGTCAGTTTCGCAAACACTGGCAGCTACTGCCATCCAACTTCTCTGAGTATTGTCTGTGCGGCTTCACCTCCACCACCATGCCTGACCTGTTGCAGACCTTTGAAGTGACGTCCTGCATGTAGACAGGGGGCCCACTGACAGCTGGGGTAGTGTAGCGGCATTACCTGCTGAGCCGCCCTGCATGCGAGCCTGGCTTTCTGCTATGGCCAGCTCCCTGTTTCACAGAGCAGTTCTCTATCGCTAGTTTGTCACATAATGTTGCCAGGGCACCGGAACACCACCTCGCAACTGTCTTCCTGCTGCCACCTGTGCGGGTGACTTAATATTCCCTCCCCCCTCCCTAGAGGGTATTGAGATATTGGGGCATAGCTGTAATCACTTTGCTGTTGTGTATTCTAGCTCCAACTCTCATGTTGTGCCTCAACACCCGTTTGGCTGCCTTTACCTCTGCTTCAGCACGACTATTGGACTGGGGAAAGTGGGCTGAGGAGAGGTGGGCCATATGTTGAAATATTATATATTTATTGTACTTAATTGCCATCTCCCGCGTCAGTGAGGTAGCGCAAGGAAACAGACGAGGAATGGCCCAACCCTTCCACGTACATGTGGATATACATAAATGCCCATACACGCATATATACATACATATATATATTTCAACGTATACTTGCATATACATACACAGACATATACATACTGTATATACACATGTACATATTCATACTTGCTGTCTTCATCCATTCCTGTCGCCACCCCACCACACATGAAATAACATCCCACCACCACCACCACCAGCAAGGTAGCACCAGGAAAAGACAAAAAAGGCCACATTCGTTCACACTCAGTCTCTAGCTGTCATGTGTAATGGACCGAAATCACAGCTCCCTTTCCACATCCAGGACCCACGCTTCACATGCCCTGGTTCAATGCATTGACAGCACGTCGACCCCAGTATACCACATCGTTCCAGTTCACTCTATTCCTTGCACGCCTTTCCCCCTTCTGTATGTTCAGGACCCGATTGCTCAGAATCTTTTTCACTCTGTCCTTCCACCTCCAATTTGGTCTCCTGCTTTTCCTTGTTCCCTCCACCTCTGGCACATATATCCTCTTCATCAATCTTTTCTCTCATTCTCTCCTTGTGTCCAGACTATTTCAACACACCCTCTTTTGCTCTTGCAACCACACTCTTTTTATTTTCACACTTCTCTTACCCTTTCATTACTTACTCAATCAAACCACCTCACACAACATATTGTCCACAAACATTTCATTTCCAACACATCCACCCTCCTCCGCGCAACTCTAGCTATAGCCCATGCTTCGCATCCATATAACATTGTTGGAACCACTATTCATTCAAACATACCCATTTTTGCTTTCCGAGATAACGTTCTCACCTTCCACTCATTCTTCAATGCTCCAAGAACCTTTGCCCCCTCCCCTACCCTGTGACTCTCTTCTGCTTCCATGGTTCCATCCGCTGCTAAGTCCATTCCCAGATATCTAAAACACTTCACTTTTCTCCATTCAAACTTACCTCCCAATTAGCTTGTCCCTCAATCCTACTGAACCTAATAACCTTGCTGTTATTCGCATTTACTCTCAACTTTCTTCTTTCACAAACTCTACCAAACTCAGTCACCAACTTCTTCAGTTTCTCACCTGAATCAGCCACCAGTAGTGTATCATCAGCAAACAACAACTGACTCACTTCCCAAGCCCTCTCATCCACAACAGACTGCATACTTGCTCCTCTCTCTACGTTGAAATGTATATGTATGTATATGTGCATGTATGGGCTTTCATGTTTATATATGTGTATGTGCGGGGGTTTGGCCATTCTCCATCTGTTTCTTTGTGCTACCTCGCTGACACAGGAAACAGCAATTAAGTATAATAATAATGATAATAGAAATTAGTAACGTATATAAAACAAATATTTTACGAAGATAACTCACAAAGACTTAACAAATGTAATTTATTGCATATATTGTAACATTGCTTAAGAGGGCTGAAATTGCTTGCTACCACCACTGCTCCTCACACATTCTGATAAGTGAATCTGAGCTTTAATTGATGATAACTCTAATTTAGCTCTGATGTTCGTTTTCATCAATTTTGATTTTGAAAATATTCTTTCAGCATTTGCATTTGATGTTGGCAATGCAAGAACCTGTAAGGCAAAATGTGCAAAAGCCTTGAACTTTTTGTTCCCTTGTAGGTCCTCTGCCTCTGTTAATTATATATAAAATCCTGAAACATTACATGACTTTAGATTTCCATTGAATCCATGCCAGGGAAATTCCCTCCATTGATCATCAAGGTTGGTTATATCACTGGCATATATCCTTGGCACACATTTAATAAGTTCATGTAGAGATGGCACTTCAGATCTTATCTTTGAGTTTAGTACATTTGCTGGTTGTAGTAGATATTGTGAAAGCTTCCAGATGAATGAAAAATAAAACATGAGCTGTGCTTCCTAAGTAAATTTTATTTACTGGCAAATGGTATCTTTCATTACATGGGTCTCTTTCCTTCAGTAAACACTCTTCTAAGATTTGGCTTTTTTTTTCCATACTATTTGCCATTTCCCAAATTAGCGAGGTAGCGTTAAGAACAGAGGACTGAGCCTTTGAGAGAATATCCTCACTTGTCCCCTTCTCTGTTCCTCTTTTGGAGAATTAAAAAAACAAGAGGGAAGGATTTCCAGCCCCCGCTCCCTCCTCTTTTAGTCGCCTTCTACAACATGCAGGGAAAAACGTGGGAAGCATTCTTTCTCCCTTATTCCCAAGGATAAATATTATGAATATTAATAATAATGTTCTGTATAAAGTTGTTATACTACTGTGAAGAAGATGTATCTTTGGTGTATCCCTCTGAAATAGTAAGTTCATAGTATAATATTTTGGAAACAGTCTATGAAGTGGAAATAACATTTGACAGCAGGGTCATTTAGTCTTTCACTAATGGTTTGAACTGATAGAGCCTCTCCTTTATTGCCATAGAATTGAAATAGAGGGAGAGAGGTCACCATTGCTTAGTCACCCTATCCACAGCTTGGTGGAGGGATAGCCATCGTGTCTGAGAAACATGAAGGATTTTGTGCAGCTTTGTATTGCAAAAATCCTGAAATTTCTCAATACCATTTTTTTCTTTTTGCACTGTGGGCAAAAAAGGAATATATATTTCTTATTAAATCTTCCAGTTGTCATGGAAGGTTCTTTGCTGCTTCTGAAGCAGAGAGATGAATGGAATGACAAATACATTTGAAGACGGATTATAGCACCTGGCAAAGTCTCCTTAAGACGGCTGCATAAAGAGTTGTGCAGGCCCATGATGTTTGAAGCTCCATCAGCTGCAAACCCTATCGAATTGTCTACAGGGATACTATTATCATTAAGGCATTGTGTGATGATGGAATGTATGTATTCAGTGAGTTTCAAGATCAAAATAACGAACTACAGTAGAGAAAGATTTGTAGTACTTATATATGTTGTTTTGTCTTATGTGATGGAGAAATTTACTAAAGTTTTTTTACCAGCTTCCTGTTTGTTACCTTACCCAGTGCTCTCATCACCTCTGTAGACTGTCCTTATCAGAGGCATTGTGTGTGCAATTGCAGAATCCGGAAACTATCTCATGTTCAAAGCTACGAGATGATCAGCTATGAAGAATGGTAGGTTATGCTCTGCAATAAAACAGCAAAGGATAATTGTAGCCAAAGCAGCAATATTGGTAGTTTGGTCCAGTGATGCAGGACCAGCATCATAAGGGTCAACCTGCATTTTCATTTCATTGGTGATATGGAGTTTGGCCTTTTTGTCCCCTTAAATGTGGAAATTTCAGCTCCAGTGTTTCTCTTGCAGATCCTACAATTGGCCTTTGTTGGACCTACTTCTTCCTGAGCTAACAAGGGTTGAAACTCAGGTTTCTTAAAATTTCACCTTTTAAGACATGCTCACCTACAAATGTAGAGTGTGATAATTTTAAGTAACTGTACATCTTAGTGCAGGTACACCACCGAATTTCCAGCAACTGATGGTTCAGCACCTCCTTTAGTCAGGACAAAATTACGTGATGGAACTTGAAATTACTGCAACCACCAGACTAGTTTACTGGGCGACCACAGATGACATTGTGTGTAGGGTGCACTTATTTACATTCTTTACACTGCACTTGTTGGTGATGATACTGCAATTCTGTGAGATTCTTAGCTTATTTTGCTTGAATTTAACCCTAGCTATGGCTTCTAAGATATATGAGAGTGTCAGTTGTGGTGTCAAACGTAAACACCAGTCCATATCGATCCAAGATAAAGTAGAACTGTTGAAAAAGATAGATCGTGGTGTTTCGGTGCATAAGCTGTGCGACATCTACAGTATTGGTTCATCAGCTGTGTATGATATGAATAAGCAAATGGAGAAAATATTGAAATTCTATGCAGACAACGAATCCAAGAAGCAAATGACGATTAGAAAAACTATGAAAGATGGTAAGAGTACTGAGCACGATCAAGTGATGATGGGATGGTTTCGACAGTGTCGGAGTGATGGAGTGGACTTGTCAGGTAGCATGATAATGGACCAGGCTAAGTTGTTCCATAAAGAACTTAAATTACAACATGAGCGTGAATAAAGTGTGCGGAGAAATGCGGTCTGCAAACCATGAAGGAGCTTCCGAGTATGTGGACAAGTTTGTGAAACTCGTAACTGACGAGCACCTCAGTCCTGAGCAGGTGTATAATGCAGACGAAACTGCATTATTCTGGCGATGCACACCTAGGAAAACACTAACAACAAAAGACAAAGAAGACCCCACAGGATTCAAACAATCTAAGGACGGACTTCCCATCTTAGGGTGCTCAAACATTTAATATTTGTTTGATTTAAATTTCTAGCTGTCCATGGTATCCTTTAGACACATAGATGTATGATTAGTGGGTTAGAGGTGTATTGATGAATTAATATTACGTGACCGTGGTTGCTCCAGCAAAATGGTTAATCCGGCAAGGCTTTGGAACCAACAGTGCTGGAAAATTGTTGGTGTACCTTTATATAGTTCATTAATGAAAAAAAATTTATACTGAATTTTTCAGTGTCATTTTTTTTTATGTTGTGTTGAGAAATTTAACTTAACTGAAAAACACAGTTGTGAGAGTTATCAATACATTATTGAATGATATAGTTTGCTTATTATTCAGTATGCAAGTTGGCTGTTGGTGGTATTTCAAATTTTGAGTGACTCACCAATAGAAGGGTTAAATGCACTGTTGGCAGAATACTTTAGCCCCCAAAATGATTATGTTCCGGTAGGGCTCTGAAAGATTGATGTAATACACAGTTAGGCTCATTTCAATAGTCAGCCCTGTTTTGAATATATAAAATGGCATGATCATAAAAATCGTATCACTTTAATTATCATGGTAACTATTGTAAAGATGTATGCTGTTACAAAAAGTTGAATATAAAAAGAATGTGGGATGTTATCAAAGGACTTACCAAAAGATGATGTAAACTGGTGTGTAATTGCTTTGGACAAAAGCTTAGTGGCAGAACGCATGGAGGAGGATCCGTACACTGCCATATGACAGGACAAAGTAACCGTCTTGCTAAGTTTGGTTCCGTCATTGTCTCCCCTAGTTGACTCAGCAAATAAAAATTCAAAAGTGTCTTATGGAAATAAATGAAAAAGCGATATCATTATCTCAGATTTACTATTTTTCATTTTTTATATAGAATATACCTCTGAAAATGTTCTAAGTAATTAATTTAGAAATTTACCAACATTCCAGTATGTGATGTCACTGTCTACTGACGTCATTAACCTTTATTTGTTTTCCGTCTAGCAGATGAATTAGTCAAACGGCAACTCTGCAGCCCAACTATCATACCGCATACTAAACTCTTCAGTGGTAGAGGAATTAAAAGAAAGTGTGTGAACTCAGATGTGGCACAGAAATCGGTTACATTCAATTTAATGGACTTTCAGCATTGATAGACACCCCCCCCACATTATTCCATTAAATTGAGGGTTTACTGGAAGTATAAGCCAGAGCACTGCTTTTATTTTGTCTTATGTATCATGGTTTTTCATAGTATAGACATAGCAAGTCCTAACATTTTCAAAATGTAAGTTTTTCACTGTCTTTAGATTGACTTCAGACTTTCATTATTAAATGCTACGATCAAATGCATTTGAGAAGAAACCAGATGCTCACTGTATACATTTATTTTAATTTGCATATCATTCAACAAAACATTTATGTTTTGAAGTATCTTCATCTAATAATAATAAAGCATTTGATTAGAATTTGAAAGTAAGATTTTTTCATCAGAGAATGGTAAAGTGAGAAAGAAGTGGAAGTTCACTACCAACAGGATCCCTGCTTACCCATGAATTACAGTCATGTTGTAGGATTATATTCTCATCAAATATGACACCTTTTCTTGATTTATTGCTTGTTACTCGCTCATTCTTTAGCTTTCTTTCAAGATAGCTAAGAAATGGAGGTCCATTTACTTATAACTACAGTCTCTCTCTCTCTCTCTCTCTCTCTCTCTCCCTCTCCCTCTCCCTCCCTCCCTCCCTCCCTCCCTCCCTCCCTCCCTCTCTCTCTCTCTCTCTCTCTCTCTCTCTCTCTCTCTCTCTCCCTCTCTCTCTCTCTCTCTCTCTCTCTCAAATGCTCCTTCACATGCAGGTTACTTCCCAATCTAATCATATCATTTCCTTCTGAAGTTATAGGTTTATGGCATTTTTTATTACTCTGTCCAGTGGTCCATGCACAGTAACCCATGTCCAGTCATGTCATCTCTGACTACATACTTATTCCTTTGATATAGCACTTTTTTATGCTCTTCACATTTATTACCTACAGAATCACTTTTGTGACTATGTCAGTGAGAATTACATACTTATCATCACAATTATTTATTTTTCTGGGCATTAATACTATATTCTGTCATCTGTTTACAGAACAGTGTTGTCCCACTTTCACCCACATAGCTACTCATGAGTGAATTAAAACTACATATAGCGAATTTTGGCTAGAAATAGGTTTGCCAAATTTGAATAGAATTCCACCTGTCAGGTCCATTTAAGGCAAGAGAAACCTGTAACTGGATTTAGATCCATATGATATATTGGTTTCTTGTATAACTCAGAATTTTGGAATTTAAACAACAGTATGAACCTTGTAATTGTGGGCTTACTTCATTTCAGTTTGTTGTCTTTTATGGAAACACAGCTCACAATTATAGATTTCAGTTTATTCATAAACACATGTGAATGTGTAGAGACAGTTGCATACCTACCCATCTTGGTTAATTGGTAACTTATAGATAGTATGTATCAGATAGAAGTGCAAGTTGATAAGTTCGCTGCCTTTGAGGAAGGGGGTTACCTGCTTGTTATCCAAGGTAGTTTGTTGCTAGATTGATGAAATGAAGTCAGTGTAACTGATGATTGGCAGGTGCCCAGCTGCAGTTTGTTAAAAAGGAAAACGCTGTTTTCAGTACTTTGTATTCTTTTCATGTGGTTGTTACCACTTGGGAAAGTTTTAGGCATGTCTCTGTGGTTCATATTTTCAAGTAAATGATTGCAAAGCTTCATTTCTTATTCTGTTTTGTATTACTCGCAGCAAATTGCATGACGTCTTTAATATTCAGGTTGTTTCATAATCACCATGCATACCATCATTGCAGCTTTTCATTTACTTTTTCACATTTTTGATGTTATGCTTAAGAGATACTTCATGTGTTTATCATGATATTAGGCTTGCAAAAGAATTTTGTAATATTTAACCTTAAAAGGCTCGATTTAGTTGGAAGTTCCAACACCATGTGAAGTAAAAAAAAAAAAATTGTGTGAATTGATAACTTGGATTGCAAAAGCAAAAGAAAGTATACAGAAAGTAATATAACTACCTCAGTGTTGGGCAGGTGGATTGCTGAGAAAGTGTGAAGAGAGGGTGTGGCCAACACATATAAAAACTCAAAGTAAGAGGGAAGGGCATAGAGTAGTTTTTTTCTTTTCCTTTTTGTTTTTTCTTTTTACTTGGTACTTCATTTCACTCTTAGTGCTAACAGAGGCAAAGCGTTTGTGGTGAATGACATGAAGCTATATAGACACACTTTACCCTTAATTCTTACTCAGGCATAGTGTTAGTGGTGAAATAAATGGATATATGTTTTGAGTGCTCAGGGTTTGAACGTAATGGAGGATGTGAAAGTTGCAAGGGATAGATTGAATTGGAGCAATGTTGTGTACAGGGGCTGGTATGTCATCAGTGGGCTGAACCAGGACACAAGAAGTGATTGAGGAAACCAGGATAAGGTCATTAGGGCCTGGTTGTGGATAGGGGGCTTTGGTTTTGGTCCATTTCTGACAGGCAGAAGGTGGATGTGAGTGAGTGAAGCCATATTTTGGTCTATTCCTGGTGCTGCCTCACTAATGAGGGAAAAGGCAAACATTAGCAACACACAAACTAGATGCCCTAAGAGTACTAATGGCCAGCAGATTACAAATAAACCATCCACTCTGCTTTTAACTAACCTCACCTGCCTTGTTTTCCACCCTGTCAAAAGCAAACAAAACTGAAAACCGTCCAAAAGAGTGCACTCAGGACAGACACTGGCTGCCTGGCAACCACAAACACTCACCACTTTCACAAAGAAACAAAGATCCTCGCAGTAAAGTCCCACCTCAACATGCTTGGTACTGAATTCATTACATTGGCTCTAAACTCTTCCCACTGAAACCAGTCTGTAACAAACCAACACCCTCAAAGCAGAAATAGAATGCTTACCTGTGCCTTACATTTCTGTAACCCCTACTCACATATCCCCCAACCCACAACAAATAGAACACTGACAAAACACATACCCCAACAAGCACTGAACCAACCTCTCAACTCAAGTGGTTACACACACTCTTCTGCTTACACTTTGGACATCACCCATCACTGCTACACTAAAACTCCATTTCAACATATCTCAAGACCCTTCATACTCAGTTGCCCTGCACTCTTTGCACATAGATGTACGCTCAACATGTACACTTGCCAACCATTGGATGTGGCCAGCTTCCTCAGAGCTGCAGGAGCCTCATAAGGAAAGAAGGGACTTCTGGGGTAGAAAGATAAGTTAAAGTGTATATACACTGAAGGTTGCATGAAAAGAGAGGTTGGTATTTGGAAGAGCAAAAATGGGTATGTTTGAAGGTGAAATAGTCCCAACAGTGGTATATAGATGCACGGCATGGGCTATAGATGAGGATGTAAAGAGGAGAGTGGATGTGTTGGAAATGAAATGTTTGAGAAAAATATGAAGTGTGAGGTAGTTTGATCAAGTAAGTAAAAAATGTTTAAGAGAGAGAGGCGTGGTAATAAAAAGAGTGTGGTTGAGAGAGTATACGAAGTTGACAAAGAGGATATATGTGTTAATTGGAAGGAACAGTGAGAATGTGGAGACCAAATTGGAAATGGAAATGATGGAGTGAAGATTTATGTTACTTGTTTGATCAACCTCCTCACACCACCTATTGTCTGCATGCATTTTATTTTCAACACATTCACCCTACTCTATACATGCTCATTTATGGCCCATGCCTTGCATCTGTTCAACATTGTTGGAACTACTATTCGTTCAAACATATTACACATTCCTTAGTGCTCCCAGAACCTTCCCCTCCTCACCTACCCTATGACTCACCTTCACTTCCATAGTTCAGACACACCCATGCCACAGACCCACCTTCATCTGGAACAAAACACCCTCGTCACTACCCACTCACACATATGTCTTTCTTTGTAGAGGAAATTTTCTCTGCTTCCTATTGCTATTTTCCTCTGCCATGTGTTTATAATACCTTCCACAAAGCATCTCTATTAACCCTGTCATATGCTTTCTCCAGATCCATAAATGCCACATACAAATCCTTCTGTTTCTGTATTTCTCACACAAAATCATCAAAACAAACACATGATCCACTCATCCTCTTCCAATCCTGAACCACATTGCTCTCCCCCAATCTGATGCTCTGTGCATGCTGCTAAATCACCACTCACCCATATAACTTACCAGGTACACTATACAAACTAATACTTCAGTAATTCAAACACAGGTATTACACTTCCTCCAAACTTCATAAATCTTTATTATTGACCTCTGTGTATTTAAGGCCTAGCCTTTTTTTTTGGACTTTTGTCTGTAACTGGAGACTTCAGCATAAAGGAAGCTCACCTTTGTGCTCTTTGCCTTTTACATGCTTCTGCCATTCCTCAGGCACTTCACCATGATTCAAACATACGATTAAAGTGTAACCTAATCAGTTAACAACACAGCCACCCCTTTTCTGTGTTATAGAGATTGGCTTAAAATCGCAAAGAAAATCTCAAATCATGACTTCCCTTCATATTGAATCTTTAATTAGTTACTGATATCATCATACCTACTGTAAAAGATCCATCCTCAGCGCTCAAATTATTTGTTGCTAAATATTAAATGTTGATATGATTATGCCTTAATAAAAGCAGTTGCTAACTGTTATGTTATAAAAAAAGATGTAAAATCCAGATTTCCTTCCTCAAGTATCCAGAAAGGGCAAGGCAGAGGTGGAGAATAGATGATGTAGGAATGAGGGTAAGCAGGAAAAAAAAGGTAATGGAAAGTTTTACGTTTTAGAGGGCAGTCTGAAGTTTATGTTACAGAACATGAGATGGAGTTGCAGCAAGAATATGGTGAAGTTATGTGGTACATGGGAATAAGACAGTCATATGCATTTATCTCATAATAGTTCCTTAGGGTGAGATTGAGGCCATATGACCTGAATATTAATTTTTTTTTTTTCCGCTGTCTCCCGCATCTGCGAGGTAGCGCAAGGAAACAGACGAAAGAAATGGCCCAACCCACCCCCATACACATGTATATACACACGTCCACACACGCAAATATACATACCTACACAGCTTTCCATGGTTTACCCCAGACGCCTCACATGCCCCGATTCAATCCACTGACAGCACGTCAACCCCGGTATACCACATCGCTCCAATTCACTCTATTCCTTGCCCTCCTTTCACCCTCCTGCCTGCATGTTCAGGCCCCGATCACACAAAATCTTTTTCACTCCATCTTTCCACCTCCAGTTTGGTCTCCCTCTTCTCCTCGTTCCCTCCACCTCCGACACATATATCCTCTTGGTCAATCTTTCCTCACTCATTCTCTCCATGTGCCCAAACCATTTCAAACACCCTCTTCTGCTCTCTCAACCACGCTCTTTTTATTTCCACACATCTCTCTTACCCTTACGTTACTTACTCGATCAAACCACCTCACACCACACATTGTCCTCAAACATCTCATTTCCAGCACATCCATCCTCCTGCGCACAACTCTATCCATAGCCCACGCCTCGCAACCATACAACATTGTTGGAACCACTATTCCTTCAAACATACCCATATTTGCTTTCCGAGATAATGTTCTCGACTTCCACACATTTTTCAAGGCTCCCAGAATTTTCGCCCCCTCCCCCACCCTATGATCCACTTCCGCTTCCATGGTTCCATCCGCTGCCAGATCCACTCCCAGATATCTAAAACACTTCACTTCCTCCAGTTTATTAAATGTATATATATTTATATGAATAACAGAAAGTACTTTCAGCTTTGCAGTAGTAAGTATACAGGAAGAAACCACCAAAGGAAATGCTACTACTTGGATGGTAGGAAGAGTAGTGACAAAGTGCAGTGAGCCAGCACTGCAGTGGCTGGCATATTTCCCTATAAATGTGACTTCACTGTGGGTCTTAGATTTGTTTATGGATGAAGTGGTGAGGGAAATAAATGATAGGGTCTGGAAAGGAGACTGAGTCTCCAGTATGTTGGGAGTGGGGAAACCTGGCAGGTGTCAGTTGCTGCTTGCAGGTAACATGGGTTTGATGGCAGAATTTGGGAGGATGTGTGAAATGAGGAATTTGAGAGTTAATATGAGTAAAAGTTAAGTAATGAGGGTCAGATTGTGGGTGATATAGATTGGTTTGAGTGTGTGACTTGGGAAACCCAGGAGGTAGTGTTTGATAACTGGGAATGTACATGACAGTTGATAGAACTGTGGGAGCTGAAGTGAATCATAAGGTGGGAGAGAGGGCAAATATTCTGGGTGCATTGACGAGTATCTGGAAGGAGAGGTCATTGTCTGTAAGGGCAAAGATGGTTATGTTTTTTAACAGTATATTTGTCCCATTGGTGTTGTTCAGGTGCAAGTCTTGGACCTTAATATAAAAGGCCGGAAAAGGGTAAATGTATTAGAAATGAAATGCTTGAAAACAGTATGTGATGTGAGTCGGTTGATCATGCAAGGAATAACACTGCAAGAGAGATAAACTATACAAATTGGAGTACAAGTGAGAGCTGACCAGAATATACTGAAAAGGTGTGAACATATGGAGAAGATGAATGAAAAGACACAGGCTAAGAGGATATATATGTATGAAGAGAAGGAAGCAAGGGGATGAGACATAGGAGTTATGGGGATCTGAGCATTCATGAGGGTGAGAGGTTTACATGGTTTAGAGTGAATTGGAATTACATGGTATACAAGGGGTGGTATGCTGTCTATGGGCTGATACAGGGTACTTGAAGAGGTCAAGAAAACTAGGATATTTTAGTATGTGGAATGTGGCAGTGGATAGGGAATCTGGTTTTGGTTTTTTTATGCATGATAGCTGGGAATGTGTACAGTTAAGGCCATTCCTTGTCTGTTCCTGTTGTTACTTGCTGAAGTGGGAATTCACAAACAGAAATGAAAAAGCTTTCAAAATCAAAAGTTCGGATCTGAATACAAATTTTATATTTAGAATTCCTTTATTATGTTAAGATAAGATTGTTCAATTCCTTAAGATTGAGGACATTTACTTGTACATTTTAGTCCACATGGTAACAATGTTTTACTACTTAACAGGTAATTGGAATTTCTATGGAATGCTACATAGAATTAATGAAAATGTTTTTCACATAGCTGCTACATCGTCTACAAAAGCCCTCTTCCGCTTACCCATGTATTTTCAAAGGCAGTCACACATATCATCTCTCCTTTGGCCTTGATTACCACCTGCAGAGCAGAAGTCTGGGCATAGAATTAGGAAGGTTTCTGAAATATTTAAGGTCCATAAAGTCTTTGATCTGAATGAGGCAAGGCACTGTTGAGGTGTTGCAGGAAGCAGCTGTCTGATTGTGCATTTTGAGCAGCTGCAAACTTCATGTATATTCGTATTTTCTTGTTTCCAAGCAAGAATCTGAGCTTTCTCCTCCAGAGAAATGTGAGAGCCAACCATCTTGAGGTGCAAATGGAAGAAATACAGTATCCAGAAATGAAATTCCTAAAATGAAATGGCGGCCTGGAAAAGCAAAGAAAGAACAAGAGTCCTTGAGGCACACTGAGGTGAGTTGTTGGTGCTCAAACTGGTGTAAACATTTGTCTTGAGATTAGATGTACAATGATTGCACCCTTAGAGTGTCTGGATAAGGTTTTTTTTACAGACACTTTATTTTAACCATTCCTTATTCTTCTACATTAAACTGATACTTGAATTATGGTAGGAGTTGGGCAAAATAGAAAGCTCATATGATTATATACACTTCATAGGCTTTTGTATTGAAAAGATTAAATACTGGTGATGTATCAGCCTCCTGATCCTTTGTGTTCAGTGGCATGTTGCTACGGGGTGTTTTCTTGAACAGTCTGAGTATTTATTTCTATGATTCCTTCCCTATCTACAAAAGCAAGTTTTCCTAAAGTTTCATTATAATTAAAACCCACCATTATATAGAACTTTTCTGTCTTGAAGTAGAATTAGAATTGCTGCCTCTTCTGCACCATCCAGATTGTGTATGCCTTCATTATATCTTTCAGATATTTGATCAGGTTCATCATTTGCTCACAGGAGATTGATTGTTATAGTATCAATTAGATAGTCTTTCACCCCTACTTTTCCCATAACATACTGTCGTAAAATACCATTATTCACAAATACTGCCAGAAGCTTTTGCTTGTCTTTTACTACAAAGATCAAACCCTTTCATCTATTGTTTTCTTTTCCCATCCATGCTCCTACTTATTGCTGTGAAAGATCAGATATGATTCCACATCAGCAAGATCCTATGGTTTGATTTCCTTTAAGTGGTCTCTGAACATCCAGTTTTGTTCCATTAACAACTAATCCACCTGCATATGCACATAAGAGTACTCCTTTCAGCTGCATTCTCCAATTATTTGACATTCATGGTGTCTCTGCATTTGTGATGATTGTAACCTTTCTGGTTTTTCACTCTCTTCTGTTGTAGCCCTTTGAGTATGTCTACTTTTTTCTTCCTCATCTCTGTTTATTATTTTGATAATCATTTATTTCTTTTTATGTTTTATGCTTAGCTGTCTTTCCCACCTCAGCAGGGAAGCATTAAGAACATATGAACAATAGCCTTGTAATTTAATGTTCTTGTATAATGTATTGAAAAATGTCATTACTCTGTTGTATTCTTCATGGTAGACAAGAATCGTTACCTCTCAGGACACCACCTTCTTCTAATGCAAAAGTAACAAACATTGGGCTTCTCTATTTTTGTAACTTTTTTTACAGATACTGTATCTCCAATGTCTTTTATCTCTTTTAGTTCACATAATCTGTTTCCTATCTTTACTGCATTTATTTCTTTGTATTGGTTGTGATATTCATGTCAGATAATGTCATTGATATATATATATATATATACACATGTACATAATTCATACTGTCTGCCCTTATTCATTCCCGTTGCCACTCCGCCACACATGAAATAACAACCCCCTCCCCTCACATGTGTGCAAGGTGGCGCTAGGAAAGACAACAAAGGCCCCACTCGTTCACACTCAGTCTCAAGCTGTCATGTATAATGCACCGAAACCACAGCTCCCTTTCCACATCCAGGCCCCACAGAACTTTCCATGGTTTACCCCAGACGCTTCACATGCCCTGGTTCAATCCATTGACAGCACATCAACCCCGGTATACCACATTGTTCCAATTCACTCTATTCATTGCACGCCTTTCACCCTCCTGCATGTTCAGGCCCCGATCACTCAAAATCTTTTTCACTCCATCTTTCCACCTCCAATTTGGTCTCCCACTTCTTGTTCCCTCCACCTATGACACATATATCCTCTTTGTCAATCTTTCCTCACTTATTCTCTCCATGTGACCAAACCATTTCAGAACACCCTCTTCTGCTCTCTCAACCACACTCTTTTTATTACCACACATCTCTCTTATCTTTTCATTACTTACGCGATTAAACCACCTCACACCACATATTGTCCTCAAACATCTCATTTCTAGTACATCCACCCCCCCTCCGCACAACTCTATCTATAGCCCACGCCTTGCAACCATATATAATTGTTGGAACCACTATTCCTGCAAACATACCCATTTTTGCTTTCCAAGATAACGTTCACGATTTCCACACATTCTTCAACGCTCCCAGAACTTTCACCCCCTCCCCCACCCTATGATTCACTTCAACTTCCATGGTTCCATCTGCTGCCAAATCCACTCCCAGATGTTGAAAACACCTCACTTCCTCCAGTTTTTCTCCATTCAAACTTACCTCCCAATTGACTTGTCCCTCAACCCTACTGTTCCTAATAACCTTGCTCTTATTCACATTTACTCTCAGCTTTCTTCTTTCACACACTTTACCAAACTCAGTCACCAGCATCTGCAGTTTCTCACCCGAATCAGCCACCAACACTGTATCATCAGCGAACAACAACTGACTCGCTTCCCAAGCTCTTTCATCCACAACAGAATGCATACTTGCCCCTCTTTCCAAAACTCTTGCATTCACCTCCCTATATATATATATATATATATATATATATATATATATATATATATATATATATATATATATATATATATATATATATATATCTTTCTTTCTTTTCTTTTAAACTATTAGCCATTTCCCGCGTTAGCGAGGTAGCGTTAAGAACAGAGGACTGGGCCTTTTTTGGAATATCCTCACCTGGCCCCCTCTGTTCCTTCTTTTGGAAAATTAAAAAAAACGAGAGGGGAGGATTTCCAGCCCCCCGCTCCCTCCCCTTTTAGTCGCCTTCTACGACACGCAGGGAATACGTGGGAAGTATTCTTAATCCCCTATCCCCAGGGATAATATATATATATATATATATATATATATATATATATATATATATATATATATATATATAAATATTTTTTCATACTATTTGCCATTTCCCGCGTTAGCGAGGTAGCGTTAAGAACAGAGAACTGGGCCTTAGAGGGAATATCCTCACCTGACCCCCTTCTCTGTTCCTTCTTTTGGAAAATTAAAAAAAAAAACAAGAAAGGGGAGGATTTCCAGCCACCCGCTCCCTCCCCTTTTAGTCGCCTTCTACGACACGCAGGGAATACGTGGGAAGTATTCTTTCTCCCCTATCCCCTATATATATATATATATATATATATATATATATATTATTTTTTTTTTATTTTATTTTGCTTTGTTGCTGTCTCCCGCGTTTGCGAGGTAGCGCAAGGAAACAGATGAAAGAAATGGCCCAACCCACCCCCATACACATGTATATACATACACGTCCACACACGCAAATATACATACCTTTACATCTTAATGTACACATATATATACACACACAGACACATACATATATACCCATGCACACAATTCACACTATCTGCCTTTATTCATTCCCATCGCCACCTCGTCACACATGGAATACCACCCTCCTCCCCCCTCATGTGTGCGAGGTAGTGCTAGGAAAAGACAACAAAGGCCCCATTCGTTCACACTCAGTCTCTAGCTGTCATGCAATAATGCCCGAAACCACAGCTCCCTTTCCACATCCAGGCCCCACAGAACTTTCCATGGTTTACCCCAGACGCTTCACATGCCCTGATTCAATCCACTGACAGCACGTCAACCCCAGTATACCACATCGATCCAATTCACTCTATTCCTTGCCCGCTTTTCACCCTTCTGCATGTTCAGGCTTCGATCACTCAAAATCTTTTTCACTCCATCTTTCCACCTCCAATTTGGTCTCCCACTTCTCCTCGTTCCCTCCACCTCCGATACATATATCCTCTTGGTCAATCTTTCCTCACTCATTCTCTCCATGTGCCCAAACCATTTCAAAACACCCTCTTCTGCTCTCTCAACCACGCTCTTTTTATTTCCACACATCTCTCTTACCCTTACATTACTTACTCGATCAAACCACCTCACACCACACATTGTCCTCAAACATCTCATTTCCAGCACATCCACCCTCCTGTGCACAACTCTATCCATAGCCCAAGCCTTGCAACCATACAACATTATTGGAACCACTATTCCTTCAAACATACCCATTTTTGCTTTCCGAGATAATGTTCTCGACTTCCACACATTCTTCAAGGCTCCCAGGATTTTCGCCCCCTCCCCCACCCTATGGTTCACTTCCGCTTCCATGGTTCCATCCGCTGCCAGATCCACTCCCAGATATCTAAAACACTTTACTTCCTCCAGTTTTTCTCCATTCAAACTTACCTCCCAATTGACTTGACCCTCAACCCTAATGTACCTAATAACCTTGCTTTTATTCACATTTACTTTCAACTTTCTTCTTTCACACACTTTACGAAACTCAGTCACCAGCTTCTGCAGTTTTTCACATGAATCAGCCACCAGTGCTGTATCATCAGCGAACAACAACTGACTCACTTCCCAAGCTCTCTCATCCACAACAGACTGCATACTTGCCCCTCTTTCCAAAACTCTTGCATTCACCTCCTTAACAACCCCAGCCATAAACAAATTAAACAACCATGGAGACATCACACACCCCTGCCGTGTAATAATTACATCATCAGGGGAGACACAAGAGAGAAATAAAAGTCAGTTGATATACATCGAAGAGATGAAGCTAGGACGCCATTTGGTAAACATGTGACTGTCCATGTATGTTTTGGACAATCGCATGTTTACCAAATGGCGTCCTAGCTTCGTCTCTTCGATGTATATCAACTGACTTTTATTTCTCTCTTGTCTCTCCCCTGATGATGTGATTATTACATGAAAGTGCACTTGGGAACTCATCATGTTTCATTTTCCCTGTGGACTCATAGGAATCACGTGCAAAATTGTGATCCTTTCCAATATATATATATATATATATATGTGTGTGTGTGTGTGTGTGGATGTAACCAAGATGAGAAAAAAGGAGAGATAGGTAGTATGTTTGAGGAAAGGAACCTGGATGTTTTGGCTCTGAGTGAAATGAAGCTAAAGGGTAAAGGGGAAGAGTGGTTTGGGAATGTCTTGGGAGTAAAGTCAGGGGTTAGTGAGAGGACAAGAGCAAGGGAAGGAGTAGCACTACTCCTGAATCAGGAGTTGTGGGAGTATGTGATAGAATGTAAGAAAGTAAATTCTCGATTGATATGGGTAAAACTGAAAGTTGATGGAGAGAGATGGGTGATTATTGGTGCATATGCACCTGGGCATGAGAAGAAAGATCATGAGAGGCAAGTGTTTTGGGAGCAGCTGAATGAGTGTGTTAGTGGTTTTGATGCATGAGACTGGGTTATAGTGATGGGTGATTTGAATGCAAAGGTGAGTAATGTGGCAGTTGAGGGAATAATTGGTATACATGGGGTGTTCAGTGTTGTAAATGGAAATGGTGAAGAGCTTGTAGATTTATGTGCTGAAAAAGGACTGGTGATTGGGAATACCTGGTTTAAAAAGCGAGATATACATAAGTATACGTATGTAAGTAGAAGAGATGGCCAGAGAGCGTTATTAGATTACGTGTTAATTGATAGACGCACGAAAGAGAGACTTTTGGATGTTAATGTGCTGAGAGGTGCAACTGGAGGGATGTCTGATCATTATCTTGTGGAAGCAAAGGTGAAGATTTGTGGGGGTTTTCAGAAAAGAAGAGAGAATGTTGGGGTGAAGAGAGTGGTGAGAGTAAGTGAGCTTGGGAAGGAGACTTGTATGAGGAAGTACCAGGAGAGACTAAGTACAGAATGGAAAAAGGTGAGAACAAAGGAGGTAAGGGGAGTGGGGGAGGAATGGGATGTATTTAGGGAAGCAGAGATGGCTTGCGCAAAAGGTGCTTGTGGCATGAGAAGCGTGGGAGGTGGGTTGATTAGAAAAGGTAGTGAGTGGTGGTTTGAAGAAGTAAGATTATTAGTGAATGCAAATGAGTGGGAGAGGTATAAAAGAAAGAGTCAGGAGGTCAAGAGAAAGGTGCAAGAGGTGAAAAAGAGGGCAAATGAGAGTTGGGGTGAGAGAGTATCATTAAATTTCAGGGAGAATAAAAAGATGTTTTGGAAGGAGGTAAATAAAGTACGGAAGACAAGGGAGCAAATGGAAACTTCAGTGAAGGGGGCAAATGGGGAGGTGATAACAGGTAGTGGTGATGTAAGAAGGAGATGGATTGAGTATTTTGAAGGTTTGTTGAATGTGTTTGATGATAGAGTGGCAGATGTGGGGTGTCTTGGTTGAGGTGGTGTGCAAAGTGAGAGGGTTAGGGAAAATGATTTGGTAAATAGAGAAGAAGTAGTAAAAGCTTTACGGGAGATGAAAGCCAGCAAAGCAGCAGGTTTGGATGGCATTGCAGTGGAATTTATTAAAAAAGGGGGTGACTGTATTGTTGACTGGTTGGTAAGGTTATTTAATATATGTATGATTCATGGTGAGGTGCCTGAGGATTGGCGGAATGCTTGCATAGTGCCACTGTACAAAGGCAAAGGGGATAAGAGTGAGTGCTCAAATTACACAGGTATAAGTTTGTTGAGTATTCCTGGTAAATTATATGGGAGGGTATTGATTGAGAGGGTGAAGGCATGTACAGAGCGTCAGATTGGGGAAGAGCAGTGTGGTTTCAGAAGTGGTAGAGGATGTGTGGATCAGGTGTTTGCTTTGAAGAATGTATGCGAGAAATACTTAGAAAAGCAAATGGATTGGTATGTAGCATTTATGGATCTGGAGAAGGCATATGATAGAGTTGATAGAGATGCTCTGTGGAAGGTATTAAGAGTATATGGTGTGGGAGGCAAGTTGTTAGAAGCAGTGAAAAGTTTTTATCGAGGATGTAAGGCATGTGTTCGTGTAGGAAGAGAGGAAAGTGATTGGTTCTCAGTGAATGTAGGTTTGCGGCAGGGGTGTGTGATGTCTACATGGTTGTTTAATTTGTTTATGGATGGGGTTGTTAGGGAGGTAAATGCAAGAGTTTTGGAAAGAGGGGCAAGTATGCAGTCTGTTGTGGATGAGAGAGCTTGGTAAGTGAGTCAGTTGTTGTTCGCTGATGATACAGCGCTGGTGGCTGATTCATGTAAGAAACTGCAGAAGCTGGTGACTGAGTTTGGTAAAGTTTGTGAAAGAAGAAAGTTAAGAGTAAATGTGAATAAGAGCAAGGTTATTAGGTACTGTAGGGTTGAGGATCAAGTCAATTGGGAGGTAAGTTTGAATGGAGAAAAGCTGGAGGAAGTGAAGTGTTTAAGATATCTGGGAGTGGATCTGGCACCGGATGGAACCATGGAAGCGGAAGTGAATCATAGGGTGGGGGAGGGGGCGAAAATTCTGGGAGCCTTGAAGAATGTTTGGAAGTTAACATTATCTCGGAAAGCAAAAATGGGTATGTTTGAAGGAATAGTGGTTCCAACAATGTTGTATGGTTGCGAGGCGTGGGCTATGGATAGAGTTGTGCGCAGGAGGGTGGATGTGCTGGAAATGAGATATTTGAGGACAATATGTGGTGTGAGGTGGTTTGATCGAGTAAGTAATGTAAGGGTGAGAGAGATGTGTGGAAATAAAAAGAGTGTGGTTGAGAGAGCAGAAGAGGGTGTTTTGAAATGGTTTGGTCACATGGAGAGAATGAGTGGGGAAAGATTGACCAAGAGGATATATGTGTCAGAGGTGGAGGGAACGAGGAGAAGTGGGAGACCAAATTGGAGGTGGAAAGATGGAGTGAAAAAGATTTTGAGTGATCGGGGCCTGAACATGAAGGAGGGTGAAAGGTGTGCAAGAAATAGAGTGAATTGGAACGATGTGGTATACCGGGGTCGACGTGCTGTCAATGGATTGAACCAGGGCATGTGAAGCGTCTGGGGTAAACCATGCAAAGTGTGTGGGGCCTGGATGTGGAAAGGGAGCTGTGGTTTTGGTGCATTATTACATGACAGCTAGAGACTGAGTGTGAACGAATGGGGCCTTTGGTGTTTTTCCTAGCGCTACCTCGCACACATGAGGGGGGAGGGGGTTGTTATTCCATGTGTGGCGAGGTGGCGATGGGAACAAATAAAGGCAGACAGTATGAATTATGTACATGTGTATATATGTATATGTCTGTGTGTGTATATATATATGTGTACATTGAGATGTATAGGTATGTATATTGTGCATGGGTGGACATGTATGTATATACATGTGTATGTGGGCAGGTTGGGCCATCCTTTCGTCTGTTTCCTTGCGCTACCTCGCTAACGCGGGAGACAGCGACAAAGCAAAATAAATAAAAAAAATAAATAAATAAATATATATATATATATATATATTTTTTTTTTTTTTTTTTTTTTTTTTTTTTTATACTTTGTCGCTGTCTCCCGCGTTTGCGAGGTAGCGCAAGGAAACAGACGAAAGAAATGGCCCAACCCCCATACACACGTACATACACACGTCCACACACGCAAATATACATACCTACACAGCTTTCCATGGTTTACCCCAGACGCTTCACATGCCTTGATTCAATCCACTGACAGCACGTCAACCCCTGTATACCACATCGCTCCAATTCACTCTATTTCTTGCCCTCCTTTCACCCTCCTGCATGTTCAGGCCCCGATCACACAAAATCTTTTTCACTCCATCTTTCCACCTCCAATTTGGCCTCCCTCTTCTCCTCGTTCCCTCCACCTCCGACACATATATCCTCTTGGTCAATCTTTCCTCACTCATTCTCTCCATGTGCCCAAACCATTTCAAAACACCCTCTTCTGCTCTCTCAACCACGCTCTTTTTATTTCCACACATCTCTCTTACCCTTACGTTACTTACTCGATCAAACCACCTCACACCACACATTGTCCTCAAACATCTCATTTCCAGCACATCCATCCTCCTGCGCACAACTCTATCCATAGCCCACGCCTCGCAACCATACAACATTGTTGGAACCACTATTCCTTCAAACATACCCATTTTTGCTTTCCGAGATAATGTTCTCGACTTCCACACATTTTTCAAGGCTCCCAAAATTTTCGCCCCCTCCCCCACCCTATGATCCACTTCCGCTTCCATGGTTCCATCCGCTGACAGATCCACTCCCAGATATCTAAAACACTTCACTTCCTCCAGTTTTTCTCCATTCAAACTCACCTCCCAATTGACTTGACCCTCAACCCTACTGTACCTAATAACCTTGCTCTTATTCACATTTACTCTTAACTTTCTTCTTCCACACACTTTACCAAACTCAGTCACCAGCTTCTGCAGTTTCTCACATGAATCAGCCACCAGCGCTGTATCATCAGCGAACAACAACTGACTCACTTCCCAAGCTCTCTCATCCCCAACAGACTTCATACTTGCCCCTCTTTCCAGGACTCTTGCATTTACCTCCCTAACAACCCCATCCATAAACAATATATATATATATATATATATATATATATATATATATATATATATATATATATATATATATATATATATATATATATATATATATCCCTGGGGATAGGGGAGATGAATACTTCCCACGTATTCCCTGCGTGTCGTGGAAGGCGACTAAAAGGTGAGGGAGCGGGTGGCTGGAAATCCTCCCCTCTCATTTTTTTTTTTTTTTTTTTTTTTCAATTTTCCAAAAGAAGGAACCCAGGTGAGGATATTCCCTCAAAGGCCCAGTCCTCTGTTCTTAACGCTACCTCGCTAATGTGGGTAATGGCGAATAGTATGAAAAAAAAAAATATATATATATATATATATATATATATATATATATATATATATATATATATATATATATAATATATATATATATATAATCTTTCTTTCATACTATTTGCCATTTCCCACATTAGCGAGGTAGCGTTAAGAACAGAGGACTGGGCCTTTGAGGGAAACCTCACCTGACCCCCTTCCCCTTGTTCTTTTTTTGGGAAAAATTTAAAAAAAAAAAACAAAAAGGGGAGGATTTCCAGCCCCCGCCCCCTCCCCTTTTAGTCGCCTTTTTTACACACGCAGGAATACGTGGGAAGTATTCTTTCTCCCCTATCCCCTATATATATATATATATATATAATATTTTTTTTTTTTTTTTTTTGTTTTGTTCTGTCTCCCGCGTTTGCGAGGTAGCGCAAGGAAACAGATAAAAGAAAGGGCCCCAACCCACCCCCATACACATGTATATCCCTAAAAACGTCCACACACGCAAATATACAAACCTTTACATCTTAATGTACACATATAATACACCACACAGACACATACAAAATATACCCATCCCACACAAT
Source organism: Panulirus ornatus (assembly GCF_036320965.1). Taxonomy (NCBI): domain Eukaryota; kingdom Metazoa; phylum Arthropoda; class Malacostraca; order Decapoda; family Palinuridae; genus Panulirus; species Panulirus ornatus. Next base: position 74,929,143 of record NC_092227.1, on the reverse strand, counting down.
TCACCTATCTGCCTTTATTCAGTCCTCAGCGCCAACCGTCGTCACACATGCAACACCCTCCTCCCCCCCCAGTGTGCGAGGTAGTGCTAGGAAAAGACAACAAAAGGGCCCCAAATTTGTTCCCCACTCATCCAAACTGTCATGAAAAATGCCCGAAAAACCCCAGCTCCCTTTCCACATCCAGAGCAGGGGCAGGAGGGGGAGTGGGGGGGGAAGGGTGGGGGGGGGGGGGGAGGGGGGGGGGGGGGGGGGGGGGGGGGGGGGGGGGGGGGGGGGGGGGGGGGGGGGGGGGGGGGGGGGGGGGGGGGGGGGGGGGGGGGGGGGGGGGGGAAAGGGGGGGGGGGGGGGGGGGGGGGGGGGGGGGGGGGGGGGGGGGGGGGGGGGGGGGGGGGGGGGGGGGGGGGGGGGGGGGGGGGGGGGGGGGGGGGGGGGGGGGGGGGGGGGGGGGGGGGGGGGGGGGGGGGGGGGGGGGGGGGGGGGGGGGGGGGGGGGGGGGGGGGAGGGGGGGGGGGGGGGGGGGGGGGGGGGGGGGGGGGGGGGGGGGGGGGGGGGGAGGGGGGGGGGGGGGGGGGGGGGGGGGGGGGGGGGGGGGGGGGGGGGGGAGGGGGGGGGGGGGGGGGGAGGGGGGGGGGGGGGGGGGGGGGGGGGGGGGGGGGGGGGGGGGGGGGGGGGGGGGGGGGGGGGGGGGGGGGGGGGGGGGGGGGGGGGGGGGGGGCCAGGGGGGGGGCAGGCCAGGATAGGCCAACCAACGCACTTGACTGCCCTCCAGGGGTCGGGGGAACCAGGGGAGAGGAAGGTCCAGGGGGGGCCAGGGAATGGGGAGCGAGAGGGGCCCAGAGCCATGCCAGAGTAGGTTCGGGTCCAGGGTGGTTCTGGCCAACCGAGAGGAGGGGGAGGGGGGAGAGCAGAGATCCATGACGAGTGAGTGGGTGCCAGGGGGGGGGAGTGGGTCCAGGAGTACCAGGGAAGCGGGCAGGGGTCCAGGGGGAATGGAGGGGGCACGCCAGGGGGGGGGGGGGGGGGGGGGGGGGGGGGGGGGGGGGGGGGGGGGGGGGGGGGGGGGGGGGGGGGGGGGGGGGGGGGGGGGGGGGGGGGGGGGGGGGGGGGGGGGGGGGGGGGGGGGGGGGGGGGGGGGGGGGGGGGGGGGGGGGGGGGGGGGGGGGGGGGGGGGGGGGGGGGGGGGGGGGGGGGGGGGGGGGGGGGGGGGGGGGGGGGGGGGGGGGGGGGGGGGGGGGGGGGGGGGGGGGGGGGGGGGGGGGGAGGGGGGGGGGGGGGGGGGGGGGGGGGGGGGGGGGGGGGGGGGGGGGGGGGGGGGGGGGGGGGGGGGGGGGGGGGGGGGGGGGGGGGGGGGGGGGGGGGGGGGGGGGGGGGGGGGGGGGGGGGGGGGGGGGGGGGAGGGGGGGGGGGGGGGGGGGGGGGGGGGGGGGGGGGGGGGGGGGGGGGGGGTTTTTTTTTTTTTTTCTTTTTGCTTCCCCGGTTTTACCCCAAGGAAAAAGCCAAAAAAGGGCCCAACCCCCCCAAAAACCAGAAAAAACACGTCCCCAAAACCCCAAATTAAACCAACATTTTTGGACCCCCAAATTCACTCCTTATTCCTCCCGGCCTTTTAACCCCTTCCCTGCCCCTTTTATTTAGGCCTTTTACCTCCTCTTTTTCACCCTTTTTCCTTTTCCACCTCCAATTTGGGCTCCCCTTCTCCTCGTTCCCCCCACCTCCGATACATATATCCTCTTGGGCAATCTTTCCTCACTCATTCTCTCCATGTGCCCAAACCATTTCAAAACACCCTCTTCTGCTCTCTCAACCACGCTCTTTTTATTTCCACACATCTCTCTTACCCTTACATTACTTACTCGATCAAACCACCTCACACCACACATTGTCCTCAAACATCTCATTTCCAGCACATCCACCCTCCTGTGCACAACTCTATCCATAGCCCAAGCCTTGCAACCATACAACATTATTGGAACCACTATTCCTTCAAACATACCCATTTTTGCTTTCCGAGATAATGTTCTCGACTTCCACACATTCTTCAAGGCTCCCAGGATTTTCGCCCCCTCCCCCACCCTATGGTTCACTTCCGCTTCCATGGTTCCATCCGCTGCCAGATCCACTCCCAGATATCTAAAACACTTTACTTCCTCCAGTTTTTCTCCATTCAAACTTACCTCCCAATTGACTTGACCCTCAACCCTAATGTACCTAATAATTAACCTTGCTTTTATTCACATTTACTTTCAACTTTCTTCTTTCACACACTTTACGAAACTCAGTCACCAGCTTCTGCAGTTTTTCACATGAATCAGCCACCAGTGCTGTATCATCAGCGAACAACAACTGACTCACTTCCCAAGCTCTCTCATCCACAACAGACTGCATACTTGCCCCTCTTTCCAAAACTCTTGCATTCACCTCCTTAACAACCCCAGCCATAAACAAATTAAACAACCATGGAGACATCACACACCCCTGCCGTGTAATAATTACATCATCAGGGGAGACACAAGAGAGAAATATAAGTCAGTTGATATACATCGAAGAGATGAAGCTAGGACGCCATTTGGTAAACATGTGACTGTCCATGTATGTTTTGGACAATCGCATGTTTACCAAATGGGGTCCTAGCTTCGTCTCTTCGATGTATATCAACTGACTTTTATTTCTCTCTTGTCTCTCCCCTGATGATGTGATTATTACATGAAAGTGCACTTGGGAACTCATCATGTTTCATTTTCCCTGTGGACTCATAGGAATCACGTGCAAAATTGTGATCCTTTCCAATATATATATATATATATATATATATATATATATATATATATATATATATATATATATATATATGTGTGTGTGTGTGTGTGTGGATGTAACCAAGATGAGAAAAAAGGAGAGATAGGTAGTATGTTTGAGGAAAGGAACCTGGATGTTTTGGCTCTGAGTGAAATGAAGCTAAAGGGTAAAGGGGAAGAGTGGTTTGGGAATGTCTTGGGAGTAAAGTCAGGGGTTAGTGAGAGGACAAGAGCAAGGGAAGGAGTAGCACTACTCCTGAATCAGGAGTTGTGGGAGTATGTGATAGAATGTAAGAAAGTAAATTCTCGATTGATATGGGTAAAACTGAAAGTTGATGGAGAGAGATGGGTGATTATTGGTGCATATGCACCTGGGCATGAGAAGAAAGATCATGAGAGGCAAGTGTTTTGGGAGCAGCTGAATGAGTGTGTTAGTGGTTTTGATGCATGAGACTGGGTTATAGTGATGGGTGATTTGAATGCAAAGGTGAGTAATGTGGCAGTTGAGGGAATAATTGGTATACATGGGGTGTTCAGTGTTGTAAATGGAAATGGTGAAGAGCTTGTAGATTTATGTGCTGAAAAAGGACTGGTGATTGGGAATACCTGGTTTAAAAAGCGAGATATACATAAGTATACGTATGTAAGTAGAAGAGATGGCCAGAGAGCGTTATTAGATTACGTGTTAATTGATAGACGCACGAAAGAGAGACTTTTGGATGTTAATGTGCTGAGAGGTGCAACTGGAGGGATGTCTGATCATTATCTTGTGGAAGCAAAGGTGAAGATTTGTGGGGGTTTTCAGAAAAGAAGAGAGAATGTTGGGGTGAAGAGAGTGGTGAGAGTAAGTGAGCTTGGGAAGGAGACTTGTATGAGGAAGTACCAGGAGAGACTAAGTACAGAATGGAAAAAGGTGAGAACAAAGGAGGTAAGGGGAGTGGGGGAGGAATGGGATGTATTTAGGGAAGCAGAGATGGCTTGCGCAAAAGGTGCTTGTGGCATGAGAAGCGTGGGAGGTGGGTTGATTAGAAAAGGTAGTGAGTGGTGGTTTGAAGAAGTAAGATTATTAGTGAATGCAAATGAGTGGGAGAGGTATAAAAGAAAGAGTCAGGAGGTCAAGAGAAAGGTGCAAGAGGTGAAAAAGAGGGCAAATGAGAGTTGGGGTGAGAGAGTATCATTAAATTTCAGGGAGAATAAAAAGATGTTTTGGAAGGAGGTAAATAAAGTACGGAAGACAAGGGAGCAAATGGAAACTTCAGTGAAGGGGGCAAATGGGGAGGTGATAACAGGTAGTGGTGATGTAAGAAGGAGATGGATTGAGTATTTTGAAGGTTTGTTGAATGTGTTTGATGATAGAGTGGCAGATGTGGGGTGTCTTGGTTGAGGTGGTGTGCAAAGTGAGAGGGTTAGGGAAAATGATTTGGTAAATAGAGAAGAAGTAGTAAAAGCTTTACGGGAGATGAAAGCCAGCAAAGCAGCAGGTTTGGATGGCATTGCAGTGGAATTTATTAAAAAAGGGGGTGACTGTATTGTTGACTGGTTGGTAAGGTTATTTAATATATGTATGATTCATGGTGAGGTGCCTGAGGATTGGCGGAATGCTTGCATAGTGCCACTGTACAAAGGCAAAGGGGATAAGAGTGAGTGCTCAAATTACACAGGTATAAGTTTGTTGAGTATTCCTGGTAAATTATATGGGAGGGTATTGATTGAGAGGGTGAAGGCATGTACAGAGCGTCAGATTGGGGAAGAGCAGTGTGGTTTCAGAAGTGGTAGAGGATGTGTGGATCAGGTGTTTGCTTTGAAGAATGTATGCGAGAAATACTTAGAAAAGCAAATGGATTGGTATGTAGCATTTATGGATCTGGAGAAGGCATATGATAGAGTTGATAGAGATGCTCTGTGGAAGGTATTAAGAGTATATGGTGTGGGAGGCAAGTTGTTAGAAGCAGTGAAAAGTTTTTATCGAGGATGTAAGGCATGTGTTCGTGTAGGAAGAGAGGAAAGTGATTGGTTCTCAGTGAATGTAGGTTTGCGGCAGGGGTGTGTGATGTCTACATGGTTGTTTAATTTGTTTATGGATGGGGTTGTTAGGGAGGTAAATGCAAGAGTTTTGGAAAGAGGGGCAAGTATGCAGTCTGTTGTGGATGAGAGAGCTTGGTAAGTGAGTCAGTTGTTGTTCGCTGATGATACAGCGCTGGTGGCTGATTCATGTAAGAAACTGCAGAAGCTGGTGACTGAGTTTGGTAAAGTTTGTGAAAGAAGAAAGTTAAGAGTAAATGTGAATAAGAGCAAGGTTATTAGGTACTGTAGGGTTGAGGATCAAGTCAATTGGGAGGTAAGTTTGAATGGAGAAAAGCTGGAGGAAGTGAAGTGTTTAAGATATCTGGGAGTGGATCTGGCACCGGATGGAACCATGGAAGCGGAAGTGAATCATAGGGTGGGGGAGGGGGCGAAAATTCTGGGAGCCTTGAAGAATGTTTGGAAGTTAACATTATCTCGGAAAGCAAAAATGGGTATGTTTGAAGGAATAGTGGTTCCAACAATGTTGTATGGTTGCGAGGCGTGGGCTATGGATAGAGTTGTGCGCAGGAGGGTGGATGTGCTGGAAATGAGATATTTGAGGACAATATGTGGTGTGAGGTGGTTTGATCGAGTAAGTAATGTAAGGGTGAGAGAGATGTGTGGAAATAAAAAGAGTGTGGTTGAGAGAGCAGAAGAGGGTGTTTTGAAATGGTTTGGTCACATGGAGAGAATGAGTGGGGAAAGATTGACCAAGAGGATATATGTGTCAGAGGTGGAGGGAACGAGGAGAAGTGGGAGACCAAATTGGAGGTGGAAAGATGGAGTGAAAAAGATTTTGAGTGATCGGGGCCTGAACATGAAGGAGGGTGAAAGGTGTGCAAGAAATAGAGTGAATTGGAACGATGTGGTATACCGGGGTCGACGTGCTGTCAATGGATTGAACCAGGGCATGTGAAGCGTCTGGGGTAAACCATGCAAAGTGTGTGGGGCCTGGATGTGGAAAGGGAGCTGTGGTTTTGGTGCATTATTACATGACAGCTAGAGACTGAGTGTGAACGAATGGGGCCTTTGGTGTTTTTCCTAGCGCTACCTCGCACACATGAGGGGGGAGGGGGTTGTTATTCCATGTGTGGCGAGGTGGCGATGGGAACAAATAAAGGCAGACAGTATGAATTATGTACATGTGTATATATGTATATGTCTGTGTGTGTATATATATATGTGTACATTGAGATGTATAGGTATGTATATTGTGCATGGGTGGACATGTATGTATATACATGTGTATGTGGGCAGGTTGGGCCATCCTTTCGTCTGTTTCCTTGCGCTACCTCGCTAACGCGGGAGACAGCGACAAAGCAAAATAAATAAAAAAAATAAATAAATAAATATATATATATATATATATATTTTTTTTTTTTTTTTTTTTTTTTTTTTTTTATACTTTGTCGCTGTCTCCCGCGTTTGCGAGGTAGCGCAAGGAAACAGACGAAAGAAATGGCCCAACCCCCATACACACGTACATACACACGTCCACACACGCAAATATACATACCTACACAGCTTTCCATGGTTTACCCCAGACGCTTCACATGCCTTGATTCAATCCACTGACAGCACGTCAACCCCTGTATACCACATCGCTCCAATTCACTCTATTTCTTGCCCTCCTTTCACCCTCCTGCATGTTCAGGCCCCGATCACACAAAATCTTTTTCACTCCATCTTTCCACCTCCAATTTGGCCTCCCTCTTCTCCTCGTTCCCTCCACCTCCGACACATATATCCTCTTGGTCAATCTTTCCTCACTCATTCTCTCCATGTGCCCAAACCATTTCAAAACACCCTCTTCTGCTCTCTCAACCACGCTCTTTTTATTTCCACACATCTCTCTTACCCTTACGTTACTTACTCGATCAAACCACCTCACACCACACATTGTCCTCAAACATCTCATTTCCAGCACATCCATCCTCCTGCGCACAACTCTATCCATAGCCCACGCCTCGCAACCATACAACATTGTTGGAACCACTATTCCTTCAAACATACCCATTTTTGCTTTCCGAGATAATGTTCTCGACTTCCACACATTTTTCAAGGCTCCCAAAATTTTCGCCCCCTCCCCCACCCTATGATCCACTTCCGCTTCCATGGTTCCATCCGCTGACAGATCCACTCCCAGATATCTAAAACACTTCACTTCCTCCAGTTTTTCTCCATTCAAACTCACCTCCCAATTGACTTGACCCTCAACCCTACTGTACCTAATAACCTTGCTCTTATTCACATTTACTCTTAACTTTCTTCTTCCACACACTTTACCAAACTCAGTCACCAGCTTCTGCAGTTTCTCACATGAATCAGCCACCAGCGCTGTATCATCAGCGAACAACAACTGACTCACTTCCCAAGCTCTCTCATCCCCAACAGACTTCATACTTGCCCCTCTTTCCAGGACTCTTGCATTTACCTCCCTAACAACCCCATCCATAAACAATATATATATATATATATATATATATATATATATATATATATATATATATATATATATATATATATATATATATATATATATATATCCCTGGGGATAGGGGAGATGAATACTTCCCACGTATTCCCTGCGTGTCGTGGAAGGCGACTAAAAGGTGAGGGAGCGGGTGGCTGGAAATCCTCCCCTCTCATTTTTTTTTTTTTTTTTTTTTTTCAATTTTCCAAAAGAAGGAACCCCAGGTGAGGATATTCCCTCAAAGGCCCAGTCCTCTGTTCTTAACGCTACCTCGCTAATGTGGGTAATGGCGAATAGTATGAAAAAAAAAATATATATATATATATATATATATATATATATATATATATATATATATATATATATATATATATATATATATATATATCTTTCTTTCATACTATTTGCCATTTCCCACATTAGCGAGGTAGCGTTAAGAACAGAGGACTGGGCCTTTGAGGGAATATCCTCACCTGGCCCCTTTCTCTGTTCCTTCTTTTGGAAAACTAAAAAAAAAAATGAGGGGAGGATTTCTAGCCCTCCCGCTCCCTTCCCTTTTAGTCGCCTTCTACGACACGCAGGGAATACGTGGGAAGTATTCTTTCTCCCCTATCCCCAGGGATAAGATATATATATATATATTTTTTTTTTTTTTTTTTTTTTTTTTTTGCTTTGTCGCTGTCTCCCACGTTTGTGAGGTAGCGCAAGGAAACAGACGAAAGAAATGGCCCAACCCACCCCCATACACATGTATATACATACGTTCACACACGCAAATACACATACCTACACAGCTTTCCATGGTTTACCCCAGACGCTTCACATGCCTTGATTCAATCCACTGACAGCACGTCAACCCCGGTATACCACATCGCTCCAATTCACTCTATTCCTTGCCCTCCTTTCACCCTCCTGCATGTTCAGGCCCCGATCACACAAAATCTTTTTCACTCCATCTTTCCACCTCCAATTTGGTCTCCCTCTTCTCCTCGTTCCCTCCACCTCCGACACATATATTCTCTTGGTCAATCTTTCCTCACTCATTCTCTCCATGTGCCCAAACCATTTCAAAACACCCTCTTCTGCTCTATCAACCACGCTCTTTTTATTTCCATACATCTCTCTTACCCTTACGTTACTTACTTACTTATATATATATATTTATCTATTTATTTATTTATATATGTGTATGTGTATATATATTACATTATATTATTATACTTGATCACTGTTTCCCATGTTAGCAAGGTAGCTCCAGGAAACATGAAGAAAGACCCATCCAATCACATTCACATATATACAAATGTACTTGTTCATACTTGCTTGCCTTTATCCATTCCCAGCGCCAACCCACCCCACAGGAAATAGCATCGCCACCCCTGGCATCAGCAAGGTAGATCCAGGAAACATATGAAGAAAGGCCACATCCATTCTCTAGCTGTTATGTGTAATGCACTGAAACCACAGCTCCCTATTCACATGTAGGCCCCACAGACCATTCCATTGTTTACCCCAGACATTTCACATGCCTTCGTTCAGTCCCCTGATGGCATGTGGTATACCAGTATACCACATCATACCAATTCACTTTAATCCATGCCTGCCTTTAACCCTCCTGCATGTTCAAGGCCCTGATTGCTCAAAATCTTTTTCACTCCATCCTTCCACCTCCAATTTGGTCTCCCACTTCTTGTTCCCTCCACCTCAGACACATATATCCTCTTTGTCAACCTTTCCTAATTCTTTCTCTCTATATGCCCAAATCATTTCAACACACTTTTCTCTCAACCATGCACTTAATTATCACGCATCTCTCTCACCCTTTCATTACTAACTCGATCAAACCACCTCACACCACATATTGTCCTCAGTCATTTCATTTCCAACACATCCACCCTCCTCTGCACAACCCTATCTATAGCCCATGTCTCACAACCATATAATATTCTTGCAACTACTATTCCTTCATATGTACCTATTTTTGCTCTTCAAGATAGTGTTCTCTCTTTCCACACATTCTTCACCACTTCCAGAACCTTTTCCCCTCCTCCACCCTATGACTCACTTCAGCTTCCATGGTTCCATTCGCTGCCAATTCCACTCCCAGATATCTAAAACACTTCACTGCCTTCAATTTTTCTCCATTCAAACTGAAATCCCAACTAACTTGTCCCTCAATCCTGCTGAACCTAATAATTAACCTTGATTTTATTCACATTTACATTCAACTAAGCCAGGTACCCAATTTATTGACCAGTTCCTAGAAAAGGATGAACAGCTGGGTGGACTGTGGACCAGCTTCTGCAACCAGGATTTGAACCTAAGCAGGCTCTACACCAGGCAGCCCATAAATGTCATCATCAGGAACACTAACTGGTATACCATGGAGGTCCATACATTAAATACTATTCATTCTTTTTTAATAATGTTTTTGTCCTGTCCAATATAGCACTGATTAGGGCACATTTTGGTGATATAGAAAGAGAGATAAGGGAGAAATCAATCCAGGGTAAAAGAGTTATTGGGTCCCATAATAGAGTAATGAAGGGTAAAGGTGTAAGTATGGAGGAGGGATTGAGAGGATTAAGGAGCAACATAGTCCTCCTAACCCTGACCTCTGCAGCCAAAACATGGACATGGCAAGAGTCACCGAGGTCAAGAATCCTGGCTGTGGAAATGAACTACTTGAGAGGAGCATGTGCTAGGACTAGGTGGAATGAAGAATGAAATGAGAGGATGTATGAGAGATGTAGTATAGCAAAGAATGCAAAAAGAATGTATTGTGGATTGGTAAAGTGGGTGAAACATAATATTTGGAGGTGCTTTGGGGATATAGAAGGAATGCAAGAATGGGAGGTTACAAGAAAAGTGTATGATAAAGGGGTTGATGTGAGAGGAAGACCACCTGTGACATGGAGAAATAGAGTGGAAGAATACCAGAGGGAGAGAAATGGTGGAAGAATGCGAGGGAGGCATGTAAGGACAGGGATAAATGGAGACTCTTTTACCATGGCCACCCCCTTTATGGGAGCTACCAAAGGGGATGAGTGACAGGTATAGATAGATAGATGTTTTGACCATGCCATATCAGTTACTCAAAAAACAAACAAAAAAATTGCTCTTAGGTACCACATAGCTGGTAGCAATTAGTTTTTGATATATTTGTATCTTCTTTCTCTTTGCTTCCTCTTGCCTACATTCCACATAAATCTTTATCTTTCATGAACTCCCATCCCATTCTTCTGTAAGACCAGTTACTATGGGAAAATTTTTCAATTTATTTTTTGAGTAAACTTCCTCATGTTAACATTTTATGTAGGCATGCCTAATCACTCACTGGAAAAAATCTCAAATGATTTTTTCATTTATGAGTTTGATTTGCCCATATGAAATACACCTAAAGAACTCCATAAGTTCTGCTCCTCTCTTAATTTGCCCTCATAGTCCAGCATGGCTGATGTCTTACATCACAAAAATTATTGTCAGCTATCCAGACTTTTTCTCTGGCCAAATACTTGCTTGTATTTGTGAGTGAGTTTGGTATTTTGAAACGCATAGATGAATTAAGTTATCGAGCATGATGTGTCTGTGCCCTTTAACGTTAGTGTTAGCCTAATGTAAAGCAAAGTGTTAGAAGTGGTTTTTGTATCCAAGTGCCATGGATATGTACAAACTCCTGTGACCTTATATCTTTAGACAGAAAACATACATCTTAATCTGTCTCAAGATTGTTTAGGTCAAAGTTCCATGAGTTACAGAATGTTTTGCACAATTTTGCTAACAGCCAGCACATGTTATCACCTCAGGAGAGATTTTGGTCTTGATAACATTGTTCATGAGTCAAAATCCCAATTATTCATGTTGATGCTCTTCTGTTCGTGAGTTGACAGTACTGTACTTTGGTTGTTACCAAAGGACTTTTTATTCATAATGATGTAGCTTTTGTTGATGCTGGGCATTAGTCCATGTCACCCATGGTTGCTATACCAGAATTATTGACACTGGTGCCTAGACAGTGAAAAAGTAAGTGGCCTTCACCCTGTTAGCAAGCTCTTTACTGAACATCATCAAACCTGTTTTTTTTTGCATACCTCACACAGAGACTTACAGAGTTAGGGCCCCAGTATGTTTAAAGATTTCCTTCTGAGTGTAGATAACTTATCAGGGCATGCTTTTGTTGCCCAACCAACTCTGAATTATTTTCCTTGAACTTACACATGAGGTGGACAAGAATGATCTGTAAACTGGCTAGTAACCCAGTGGATTACATTTTGCACTTGATGTTATGTCATTTTTTATAGAGATCAGTGTTACCTAAGTTTGTGAAGAATTTTTTTCATAATATATGATGACGATTACAGCATTGATAAGAGCCTTATTGCATACATTGTTTACTCAGTCTGTCCCAAAAGTGAGTCTTTGAAGATTGTTGCAAAACTTTTTCTTATGTTATTAAATCTTTGTTACAGTTATCATTACCAGTGTTAACTTGCCACAAGGGCATTACAGTTTTTACTTAACATTGCCTTTGTATTTTCTGTAACTAATTACCAGGCCATTACACTTCATCAGTAAAATTGTCGACTATTTTTTGTGTTTATGCTAAAGGAATTGCATGTTGTTATGCTGCAGTGATGATATCAGGGTAGCAGTGTACTGTGGATTGGCTTTTATGTATAGAAAATAAGGGTAATATCCAAATTATTGAAGATGTGTAAATGCTTAGTGTCCTGTGTGCTTCAAAATTTCATTGGATTGTTGCAAATGTTCAGAAGGTTTTTATTAAATACTAGAGGTAGTAATTATAGTTACATTTTTCCACTGAAAATTTTCTATCCATCTGTTTTGGAGTTATTTTTTATTTTCTGATTTTCCAGATTGGAAATGTTTCAATCAGTATTTTCTTACATGGTACTCTTAATTATACTGCTTCATATATAATATTTGGTCTATTAAAAGGAAAATGTACGCAGATGTTAAATGTCTTCTTTATTTAGATGTAGTTTTGGATGCAAAACTTTATGACTCTATATGTTAATGTACTTTTGTGTTTAGATTACTCGAAATGTACCACATACGTCAGTGGGAAACAGAATGTGAAAGGTATGTAAGGAAGACTTCTAAGATCTTTTGAAGTTAGGGATGTCAAGTCTTAAAGAATGGTTGGTACTTACAAATAAGCATGGTACATTCAAAACTACATTTGGAGTCATGCACATAATTACAAGGTCTCTCCTCCCCTTTAATTTAAGATTTAATGTTTTCTTGTGTCGTATTCTTCTGTTGTCTAATCCTGTTATTGGATTAGAATAGCACTATTTTGATGATCCTTTTTTTGGTATTGAAAGGATTAGTATTTTTATATCATTAACTTTAAAAGCTTAATTGTCTGTTCCTGATACTACCTCACAAAAGTGGGAATGGTGAACAGTTATTAAAATGAAAAAAAAAAATGCATAGATAGTCTTCATGTAGGTGTTTCATCACTTACAGTCAAGGGAAGTCTTCACCGAGAACCTTAGGCAAACATAAAGGTTTTTGTGCTATGGTTCATACAGTTAGTAGTTTCCCATCTTAGACTTTACAATACCATAAGAACACATGCCTTCAGAGATTATTAGAGCACATAAAAAGGAGTGTGTAGCTTTTGTTGTCATAATTAGTTCTTTCTCAAAAATTTTTAAAACTGTAGAGTATCTTTTATCCATGAGATAAGATGTAATACACTATATATAGTAATTTTGATGACATTAAACCTTATTTTTTCCTTGAACACATGTAGGTATCGCTTACTGTGTACTTTGAAACTTTCTGAATGGGATCTTATTTTCTTAGTGACTTGTAATGGACATTATATGACTCTAGGCATGGAGTACAAATCATTATCAGTGTGATATTGTAATTGTAGATCATAACATGCACTACAGTTGCTGATCCAGGTTTGCTACCAGGGAGGTCTTGGTTGAATATTTTATCCTTGAATGTGGTATAATAATATGTAACAAACTGAATTTCTAGTTGTAGACTGACAGCTAATTTTGCTTAATTTTTGTGAGAAGATTGTGAAAGATTATATTTGTAAAAAGACAGTGTAAATGGTATTTATATATTTCCAGTATATAGTACTACAGCTATTGCATAAGATTAAATATCTGTGAATGAAATAAGAATGTCTTTTAATGGACTGTAATCTAGCCACCACTGACATAAGTCTTGTTATACATCAAAAAGAAGTTTAAAGGTAAAGATGTGTCGAGTCATATATACCTGGGTAATGCAGTGTACCAGATATGTTGTATTTTGATAAAACAAGGTTTTAGCCTTATAAGTAGATCTGTTGACATATTGGCAGCATCAGACAGAGCACATACAGTTTCATTCAATATTGTATGAATTTTTTTTATGTATTTCCTTCAGTAATTTTTCATATTTTGCCCACCTTATTTGTTTATTTTTCAGTTTGTAGGTGGAACTGGAAAATGAAACAAGTGGTACTGTTGGAAACATCTTCTCTGGCAGGTTCTGTAGAGCATTCTGGTGCTTTAATAAAGTAGTTTTTTATGGGGTTTATTTGTAACCTTTACATATACTGTCTATCCCCTACTTACGACCTATGGGACATATGACCATCCATACATATGACCAGAAAGAAATGTAAATTGAAAAATAAATGTAAATATAGAAAGTAAGCTCGATCATACATCTGCCAGTTCTGACAGCTGTTTGCATACAATAGCGAGTCAGAAAATATTCCAGCATTGTTTACTTTACAGCATCTCTCTCTCAGTTCTCGTTCTCAGTTACCATTCAGTAAGCGTACATTATTCAAGTGAATCTAACAAATTTTGGTGCTGGATTTTATTAACCATTTTTGTATTTAACCCCAAAGAAGATGATAGGCAAGAGAAAAAACCAATCACATGTTGTAGATCTGGCAAGAAGCCAAGTAAAACACTCAAGTTGGAAATGAAAATGAAGGTAATCACCCAATATGAAGGAGGAAAAAAAGTTAATGCAATTGCATGTGAACTACAGCTGTCCCATTCGATAGTCTCCACAAAAAAAAATACATGAAGCAATGAAAGGTTCAGCAAGTATGAATATTATTATTTTGCTTTGTCGCTGTCTCCCGCGTTAGCGAGGTAGCACAAGGAAACAGACGAAAGAATGGCCCAACCCACCCACACATGCAAATATATATACCTATACATCTCAACGTATACATATATATACACACACAAACATATAAATATATACACATGTACATAATTCATACTGTCTGCCTTTATTCATTCACCTCGCCACACATGTAATAACAACCCACTCCCCCCTCATGTGTGCGAGGTAGCGATAGGAAAAGACAACAAAGGCCCCATTTGTTCACACTCAGTCTCTAGCTGTCATGTAATAATGCACCGAAACCACAGCTCCCTTTCCATGTCCAGGCCCCACAGAACTTTCCATGGTTTACCCCAGACGCTTCACATGCCCTGGTTCAATCCATTGACAGTATGTCGACCCCGGTATACCACATCATTCCAATTCACTCTATTCCTTGCACGCCTTTCACCCTCCTGAATGTTCAGGCCCCGATCACTCAAAATCTTTTTCACTCCATCTTTCCACCTCCAATTAGGTCTCCCACTTCTCGTTCCCTCCAACTCTGACACATATATCCTCTTGGTCAATCTTTCCTCACTCATTCTCTCCATGTGACCAAACCATTTCAAAACACCCTCTTCTGCTCTCTCAACCACACTCTTTTTATTACCACACATCTCTCTTACCCTTACATTACTTACTCGATCAAACCAACTCACACCACATATTGTCCTCAAACATCTCATTTCCAGCACATCCACTCTGCTGCGCACAACTATCCATAGCCTACACCTTGCAACCATACAACATTGTTGGAACCACTATTCCTTCAAACATACCCATTTTTGCTTTCCGAGATAATGTTCTCGACTTCCACACATTCTTCAAGACTCCCAGAATTTTCGCCCCCTCCCCCACCCTATGATTCACTTCCGCTTCCATGATTCCATCCGCTGCCAAATCCACTCCCAGATATCTAAAACACTTCACTTCCTCCAGTTTTTCTCCATTCAAACTTACCTCCCAACTGACTTGACCCTCAACCCTACTGTACCTAATAACCTTGCTCTAATTCTCATTTACTCTCAACTTTCGTCTTTCACACACTTTACCAAACTCAGTCACCAGCTTCTGCAGTTTCTCACATGAATCAGCCACCAGCGCTGTATCATCATCGAACAACAACTGACTCACTTCCCAAGCTCTCTCATCCACAACAGACAGCATACTTACCCCTCTTTCCAAAACTCTTGCATTCACGTCCCTAACAACCCCATCCATAAACAAATTAAACAACCATGGAGACATCACACACCCCTGTTGCAAACCTATATTCACTGAGAACCAATCACTTTCCTGTCTTCCTACTCGTACGCATGCCTTACATCCTCGATAAAAACTTTTCACTGCTTCTAACAAACTTGCCTCCCACACCATATATTCTTAATAACTTCCACAGAGCATCTCTATCAACTCTTATCATATGCCTTCTCCAGATCCATAAATGCTACATACAAATCCATTTGCTTTTCTAAGTATTTCTCACATACATTCTTCCAAAGCAAACACCTGATCCACACATCCTCTACCACTTCTGAAACCATACTGCTCTTCCCCAATCTGATGCTCTGTACATGCCTTCACCCTCTCAATCAATACCCTCCCATATAATTTACCAGGAATACTCAACAAACTTATACCTCTGTAATTTTAGCACTCACTCTTATCCCCTTTGCCTTTGTACAATGGCACTATGCAAGCATTCCGCCAATCCTCAGGCACCTCACCATGAATCATACATACCTTAAATAACCTTACCAACCAGTCAACAATACAGTCACCCCTTTTTTAATAAATTCCACTGCAATACCATCCAAACCCGCTGCCTTGCCGGCTTTCATTTTCCACAAGGCTTTTACTACCTCTTCTCTGTTTACCAAATCATTTTCCCTAGCCCTCTCACTTTCCCTAACCCTCTCACCACCTCGACCAAAACACCCTATATCTGTCACTCCATCATCAAACACATTCAACAAACCTTCAAAATACTCACTCCATCTCCTTCTTACATCACCACTACTTGTTATCACCTCCCCATTAGCCCCCTTCACTGAAGTTCCCATTTGTTCCCTTGTCTTACGCACATTATTTACCTCCTTCCAAAACATCTTTTTATTCTCCCTAAAATTTAATGATACTCTCACCCCAACTCTCATTTGCCCTCTTTTTCACCTCTTGCACCTTTCTCTTGACCTCCTGCCTCTTTCTTTTATACATCTCCCACTCATCTGCATTATTTCCCTGCAAAAATCGTCCAAATGCCTCTCTCTTCTCTTTCACTCATAATCTTACTTCTTCATCCCACCACTGACTACCCTTTCTAATCTGTCCACCTCCCACGTTTCTCATGCCACAAGCATATTTTGTGCAAGCCATCATTGCTTCCCTAAATACATCCCATTCCTCCCCCACTCCCCTTTCATCCTTTGTTCTCACTTTTTTCCATTCTGTACCCAGTCTCTCCTGGTACTTCCTCACACAAGTCTCCTTTACAAGCTCACTTACTCTCACCACTCTCTTCACCCCAACATTCTCTCTTCTTTTCTGAAACCTCTACAAATCTTCACCTTCGCCTCCACAAGATAATGATCAGACATCCCTCCAGTTGCACCTCTCAGCACATTTACATCCAAAAGTCTCTCTTTCATGCGCCTATCAATTAACACATAATCCAATAACGCTCTCTGGCCATCTCTCCTACTTACATACGTATACTTATGTATATCTCTTTTTAAACCAGGTATTCCCAATCACCATTCCTTTTTCAGCACATAAATCTACAAGATCTTCCCCACTTCCATTTACAACACTGAGCACCCCATGTATACCAATTATTTCCTCAACTGCCACATTACTCACCTTTGTATTCAAATCACCCATCACTATAAACCGGTCTCGTGCATCAAAACCACTAACACACTCATTCAGCTGCTCCCAAAACACTTGCCTCTCATGATATTTCTTCTCATAACCAGATGCATATGCACCAATAATCACCCATCTTTCTCCATCAACTTTCGTTTTTAGCCATATCAATCTAGAGTTTACTTTCTTACACTATCACACACTCCCACCACTCCTGTTTCAGTAGTAGTGCTACTCCTTCCCTTGCTCTTGTCCTCTCACTAACTCCTGACTTTACTCCCAAGACATTTCCAAACCACTCTTCCCCTTTACCCTTGAGCTTCGTTTCACTCAGAGCCAAAACATCCAGGTTCCTTTCCTCAAACATACTACCTATCTCTCCTTTTTTCTCATCTTGGTTACATCCACACACATTTAGACACCCCAATCTGAGCCTTCGAGGAGGATGAACACTTCCCGTGTGACTCCTTCTTCTGTTTCCCCTTTTAGAAAGTCAAAATACAAGGAGGGGAGGGTTTCAACTCCCGTCCCCTTTAGTCGCCTTCTACAACACGTGAGGAATGCGTGGGAAGTATTCTTTCTCCCCTATCCCCAGGGATAAGCAAGTATGAAGTGTACGATAATAACAGAGCATTGACAAGGGCCCATCCACAAAATGGAAAAGTTGTGGATGGAAGATCAAATTAAAAAACGTGTACTATTGAACTTACTAATAGTTCAAGTGAAGGCTATAAGTCTTTTTGAGACTTTGAAGGAGCGAGTGGCGAGGGTTACATCAAGAACTTCACAGCAAGTCATGGTTGGTTCAATATATATAAAATATATTGCTTGCTCAATGTTCAATTCACAGGTGAAACAGCAAGTGCTGACAAAGGAGTTGCTGAAAAGGTACAAAATAAACAAAAGAATTTTTCGAAACAAACCATAGAGTGATTTACAAATGTCAATTCATAAAACTGGTTACACAAAAATGAGATAATCACAATAGAACATGAATAACAGAAAATAAGAATTAAGAAATATGAACAACAGATTCTTAAATAGAAGGTAAAATTAACCTACAGAATCATATAATAAAACTGGATAATAAAAAAATGAGATAATCACGATTGAAATTGAGTATGATAAAAGAATGTTGCACAGGTATACGAATTCTAGATGCCATCCATGCTGACATACGTCTGACTTATGTCCATTTCGAGATCTGACCGGAACTCGGATGTATGTCGGGGATAGATAGTATTACGAGGTTTTCAGAGATTATTATTTTGTCATTAACATTTTTTAACTACTATGTACGCAGTGTGGTATAAACAGAATATTTTACAAATCCTTTAGCTGCTGACCAACATCAAACTTTAATGTTGAAAAACCAACAGCAGTAATTAAGACGTGCTGAAAAGCAACAAGTTAATTTGGGTTTCTTTTACGTTATATGGGCACTATGTGCTCACGTGAAGATTTTTTTAAATTGGCTCTTCCTCCTTAGCAAAAAAACAAAACAGCTCTTGAAGCAAATAGGACGTATAAATAGGTATACACTTTGTGTAAATGTGGTTTTACTCGCACACATTTTTATGACACTAATTTCAGAAAACACAGGGAGGGTTTCACAAGTGTGCTTTGCTGTAGCCCTGTCCACAGCCCAGACCCAGGAGGCCATGA
Source organism: Panulirus ornatus (assembly GCF_036320965.1). Classification (NCBI taxonomy): domain Eukaryota; kingdom Metazoa; phylum Arthropoda; class Malacostraca; order Decapoda; family Palinuridae; genus Panulirus; species Panulirus ornatus. The sequence goes on along the minus strand of NC_092227.1, from coordinate 74,910,120 downwards.
TGCTACTTTTGATTTTATGCTCCTTAATTATTCCCTCCTGCCTCAATATCCAATATTTTCTTCTTGTCAGATTAATGCAATAAGATGTCATTTCCACTTTAACATTTAAAGTTTACCTAATTTTTGATCTCCCACTGCCTTTAGTATACAGACAAAAGAGCTCATGACATTCTCCTCAAAGTAAACTGATCATGCCTGAAGAAATACAAAAATATTTGTGAATAATTCAAGCTACAAAAATATGATAATTTGAAAAAAAAAAAAAAAAAATCTACCATAATTGTTTTTCTTCAAAAATATGATTTTGAGGGCAAAATTACGAATTGTTTAATCATGACAAAAAAATATACAGTATACATAGATACAGAAAAGAGATTTTATTTAGTTTCATTGTTCTATGACTAAGGGTATAACCATTATTTATTAGTTTTATAATTCTGAATATATATACTAACCAAGATTTGTAAAGCAGATGAAAGAGTATGTACTGTTATATTGTTTTCATCATTTTATGACAAAATACCTATCAACCTATGAGTACGTATGACAAGACTGTGCCATGATGGAAGGGATAGTGTGTAGTGCTCACCATCCAAGTTCAAAAGTATTTTCACAGCAGTCACTCTATAGCCCTAACAACAGTGAAATGGAATGGAGAGGTTTTAGAAAGCATTGAGATATCTAGAAAAGACATTAACATTATACTGAAAGGTCTTGAACAATACAAGACTTATGGTTTGATGAAATTCTGCCATATGCTGAAGATGTGTTCAGAGACACTGTTCAAAATCTCTGGAGAGTGTCAAGAGAATGGAAAAGGGCAAACATCATATCAGGAACAGGCACTGAGCTATAGATTGGTCTCATGGATGAGTGTGGTTAGGTAGTAGTTGGTAGGCAACCAATGACCAGGGAGATATATTACCAGTACTACCTGCCTGGGTATCAGGAGGGTTAGTTATATCTGTATAGTGAGCCAGCACTTCATTGGTTATCAAGTTCCACTCCTCTGACCCAAGAAGCAGTCTTTTTTTCTGCCTCACCTACTGCTGGCATTCTGTCCCCAAACATACAATATATCTCACCCTGCCACACACACAACACTTGACAACAATCAACTCTCACAGCTCATTCTTTGTAATTCTAGATTTTCCTGTGGTGAGTGCTATGAGTTAGTCCTCCCTTTCAGCAAAATGGCAGGAGCAATAGATAGAAGCAGTAGGTAGGAATATTTAGTAGAAAAGTAATAGTAGTATGTAGGAACATTAGGTGGGAGCCTCTGCAAACACTGTGCTAGACTGGCCCTCTGCCACTAAAGGCGAAGAAGCAGCAATGGAGTTAACTAGCTATGGAGACTATTGCCGTAGCCATCTCATTAAGGAAGTTCCTGAAGGGAACAGGTGTCAGAGATAAAGATAGATAGACAAGTGTGCTCTGTAAGGTTCTGAAAAAGGTAATTAGAAAGCAAATGGATGACTTTCTACTGGGAGAAATTACCTAAGTTAAAGTTATTATTTGATCAAACCACATACTGTCAAACATTTCATTTCCAATATATGCACCCTCTTTTCTACAAGTTAACATAAGGCCCACACCACGCATCTATACAACACCAGCGGAACTACCCATTTTCCCCTTAAAGACAGTGACTTCTTTCCACACTTTCCTCAATGTGCCACTCACCTAACCTATAGCTTACTTCTGCCCCATGCCATAATAATCTCCAGGTATCTAAAACACTTTACTTCCTCTGGGTTCTCACCACTGAAACTCACTCCAAATAACCTCTCTCTCTTCATTGCAGAACCTAATGATTGTGCTTTTATTCACATTTGCTCTCAGATTTCTCCTTTCACAAACTCTCCTAAACTCAGACACCATCTGCTGCAGTGCCTTACTTGAATTTGTCACAAGCATTCTCATCAACTGTCTCACTTCCTAGGCACCCCCACCCCCAAAAAACTGCATGCCTTCTCCACTCTCCAAGACCCTTGCATTTACATCCCCAGCCACCCTACCCATAAACAAATTAAACAGCCATTGTGACATGGCATCTCGACACAACTTCCTCAACAAACTCAGACTTGGACAAGATATCTCAGCAGAATAGACAAAATCTAGTTAAGTTTAATGTCTTTTAAGACTCAGTTTCAACCCATCTCTATCAAAAACTTTACTCAACCTTTGTCTCTTCTGACTGTTCTGTAATTTCACCTCTTAACTTCATAAACATACTTGGTATTCCTATTACATCCACTCTTTTTTGGAAACCCCACATTATGGAAATAGCTACGTCTGCCTCTTTTAAAAATCCTACATTAAAGAAATAGCTAAGTCTACCTCTAAAAAACTGGGTGTCCTGTTTAGATGTCGAAACTTCTTTTTGTTCTGACCAGTTGTTCCGTTAATACAAAGGATTGATTTGTCCTTGTATGGAGAGCTTCTCCACATCTGGGGTGGTTCTAGCTCTGCATCCTTATTTCACAGAGTTGAAATCATTATAACTTATAAGCTGTCCCAGTCTAACTTTCAAACTTGACCCTCTTGTCCTACACCAAAATGTTGGTTCACTTTCCCTCTTTTATAGGTATTACTTTGGCTTTTGCTCACGAGAGTTGGCGGCTTGTGTGCCCCCACCACTAGCTAGACCATGCAATACTCGGCAAACTGTTGCATCACATGATTACTGTGAAGCAATTGGCAATGCATGGGTGAGCCATTTGACAGCTGTTTCTTTCCCTCAAACTCTCTACCTGTACCTCCAGTTTACCTCCCTTGCAAGACTCTGCTAAGTGAAACTCATTCTGGAAAGTTCAGTCATACACAACTTCCAGATCTTCATCATTCAATTAGATATTATGGTGTGACATCCACCCTGTCTCAAAAATTAGTCTTACTATTATTCTCATTTACTTTCAGCATCCTCCTCTTAATCATATCATCAAAACAATCCACCCTGTCATCCACCTCCTCTTCTGACTCTGTTAACAGAACAGCATCGTCTGAATATGAGCATCATTTTAAATAACCATAGTCTAGCAATATGTACAGTGCTGTTACCCAACCTTACTGAACCATAATGACATTACATAACCTTGGTGCATTCCCACATTTATTTCAACCCAATTATAAACATTACCATTTACATTCACACATGCAATACTTCTACCGGAGAATTACTTAATTCACTATTTGTACAGAACAGAGAGAGAGTTCTACACCCAATGAGACTCCACCTCCCAAACTTTATATATCATCATGCAGCATTTTGAACTATTGTAAACTACTGGTTTTCACTATCTCCTGTTGTTAGTTTATGTTAACTCCCACCGCTGTAACATTAAATCAGTACCTCTTAACATCCTTTCTACCTTTTTTGCCCAGCTTTGTATTATGGCCTCTGGTCACCCTGGTGCTGCATCTCTTGAATTGTTTGCTGCCAGTATCATCCAGCTGCTTTACAAACTTCAAGGCTGTTATCAGATCTCGTTGTCTCTTAACAAGGGAGATACAGATTCGTTAAGTTTTCATGAACACCATGGACAATACCAAAAATGAATTTGACAAAAATATATGACATCCCAACTACAAAAAACTAGACCTATTATTAAATGTACTGCCAGGAGAAATAAGAAACGTGTGTGGAACTACAAAAACATTTATAAGAAAACCTGATATATGGATGAAATCAATCCCAGAAAAACCAAGAATCAATCATTACGTAATGCAGGTGGCAGCTGAGAAAAGCAGTCTTAAACATCAAGCTAAATGTGCTGTGATGACACACACACTATACACACTCACACAGAACATTAAAGAGCTTCCCATCATAAAATATCAAAACTTTAGAAAGTGCTTTCATTGTAACTTTATATGGTGTATTCCCTTGTTTCCTTTTTTACAGAACTTTCTCCACTACCTCCATAAAAGAAAAAATCTGGTCTACACATCCTCTTTCACTAAATCCATCTTGCTCTTCACCAATATGGGTTAAATTGGGTTTACCACTCTTTATAACAACCTGCATAAGTGAAAAAATCTGGTCTACACACCCTCTTCTCTTACTAAATCCAACTTGCTCTTCACTATGGGTTCACTACTTTAACAATCACAACCCAATACCATACCCTGACAAGATTTAATCCTCTATATTTCTTACTGACGCATGATTACTTCTATATGTTCCATGCACACTTTCCAAATTCAGCCAAGAGCAGTTTCATTTCCATAACTCCAAACTTGCAATTTCCAAGTAGGTTAGGTTAGGTTAGGGTCTTTTAAACAGATATCTATCATTTTAATGAATATTTTTTCCCCAGCTAAGCTAGATACCAGAACACAGAATTTTCCTTAGTGATAGAAACTAAAAGAATTAAGTAAGGCAGTGACAGAGCATTTATTGTTTATGATGATTTGCTATGTTATATAGCAGTGTCACATAATGTATACATAAAAAATAATGAAAAAAGTTCTGGTACAACCTTGAGAAGAAAGAAGTTCTTCATTAAAAATGTTCTCAAAATACTTACTCATGACAGTCTCACACTGCTTCAGTGATATTTTCTTGTAAGAATTTTCAGTCTTATACTGAATTTGATCACAAATCCTGCAAAACTTTGCAACCTGTTTTGTCACATCAAATAAATTTTCCTTCACATACTTTTAAGTGAAGTTTAATTGTTAAAGCACAGGGACCTGAACAAATTCCTTCCACCATAAAAAGATTAAGCTATATGCTCTACATAAGACTGAATACTCCTCAAAGGAAGTGTCCACATTGTTTAGTAAAATTAACCTTCACTAGTCTTGAAAAGTTATCAAACTTACTGCAGTAACTTCTTAAAGAATGAGACACTTCACAATACCCTTCAGTCTTAAAGAATACAGGTTAACTACAAATATATGAACGATGTGATATTCAACCAATAATAAGATGGAGAGTTTACCTACAACAAAGAAAACTGAACATACAAGAAAGTATTTTACATGGCATAAATGGAATATAATCACTAAAATAAATCTTCCAATATATGAATCTCCTTTGAAAATCACTCACATACATAGTTTCTACAGGTCTATATATAGGATGAAATTGAGAAAATGAAAAATTACAACTTTGATGACAAAAGTTAATGATAGTGAGATAAGGATTCACTGACATGCTTAGCGATGTCAAGAGATCGGCTTGAGATTAAAACTGCAAGAGACTTCCTGTCAATACATCTGCAACTACTATTTATAACTTAGCACATTAGTATACTAGTAAGAGACCTAACCCACCTCAAATATTGAAAGACCAACTACAAGAAACTAAGAAATGCTAAAATTTGTTTGATCCTTTCTCTAATATCTTCCACTCCCATTATTTATTCAAATAAATTTGATAAAATCTCTTCACATAACTTGTTTATGTATGGGATATGCTCGCTACTCAATCTGGGATTTTATTAAGATTTATTCACTAGCTTCTATTTTCATAAGTATCAACTGTTCCCTTCAACATGAGGCTCATAAGCCATGGAAGGAAATCGGTAATTCAATTATCATGCATAGTAAGCACATGTGCTATTCTCTAAGCAGAGTGCAGTACAAGTGAAGCACCAGCATAAACCTAATTTCATCCAAAGAGTACATTTCTGCACATCTGGGCTCCTAGAACTATTGTTTAAAGTTAGATATTATGATGTATTTTATTATGACTGTCATTCTATTTCCATCCAACAGATGAACCTTTTTCCTATTTCCTTATAAATTTATTTGCTTCCTGTTTCACTGCACCTGATGAAATCTTTGTTGAGCCTAAGAACGACAACACATTTGTCTAATTGGTTAATAAAAGAGGGACTAAGGTAATAAATTACATAAAAATATCTATATCCACTGTACAGTAGCGTGTCAAATAATTAGAAGTATTACCGAAATTGCAAAATACCTATTGCTGAATTGGAATCCTAACTTGCTTTGCACCAAGTAATTCCATACAAAGCTGCCTGACCTACAGTGGTGGGCCAAGCAAACATGCAGCTACTTATGCTGTATTATTATTATCATTATTTTGCTTTGTCGCTGTCTCCCGCGTTTGCGAGGTAGCGCAAGGAAACAGATGAAAGAAATGGCCCAACCCACCCCCATACACAAGTATATACATACATGTCCACACACGCAAATATACATACCTATACATCTCAATGTACACATATATATACACACACAAACATATACATACATAAGCATGTACATAATTCATACTGTCTGCCTTTATTTATTCCCATCGCCACCTCGCCATACATGGAATAACATCCCCCTCCCCCCTCATGTGTGCGAGGTAGCGCTAGGAAAAGACAACAAAGGCCCCATTCGTTCACACTCAGTCTCTAGCTGTCATGTAATAATGCCCGAAACCACAGCTCCCTTTTCACATCCAGGCCCCACAGAACTTTCCATGGTTTACCCCAGATGCTTCACATGCCCTGATTCAATTCACTGACAGCACATCGACCCCGGTATACCACATCGATCCAATTCACTCTACTCCTTGCCCGCCTTTCACCCTCCTGCATGTTCAGGCCCCGATCACTCAAAATCTTTTTCACTCCATCTTTCCACCTCCAATTTGGTCTCCCACTTCTCCTCGTTCCCTCCACCTCCGACACATATATCCTTATGCTGTAGTTATGCTTAATATATGCAAAAACTATAAACATGTGTTTTCACAGAAATCCTTACTTGCCCTGCACCATGTAATTCCTTACAAAGCCACCTGGCCTACAGTCATGAGCTCAGCAAACACATGGCTAATTATGCCTTAGTTATGTTTAACATTTGCAGAAAGTATAAATGTGTCCTGACAGTACAACTAGAAAAAGCTTTAATGAGGCTCTAGGCCCAATTAATATTTGAAGTGCCCTCATATTCTACAAAATTATAAATATCTGTGAAAATTATGAACAATTTTATAATCATGATGTATGTAACATTATACTCTTTAGTATTACCTTTATTCTGCTAGATCTATGAACAATAATTTTCAACATGGGAAACCGGTGGGGACCCTAAGCCCATGCCTAGGTGGCCTATGCATTAATTTGGTACTGCCCAAAAGGTGCTAATGAAAAATACTTATGAACGTTGCTATAACCATTAAAATGTACAATCTATCACCCAACTATGGTAACATAGCTAACAAACATCCACCTCAATGACATGTCATTTTAGTCTCTAATCAACATTGTTTGTTAAGGTAGCAAATGCAAAATTGAACCTAAGGAACTGTCTTGTGCAAAAAATATACAAAATAATAAAAAAGATTCCTTACAGAACACATGTATGTGATGTGCAAGTATCTATTTTTATCTATCTATTTATTATACTTTGTCACTGTCTCCCGCATTAGCGAGGTAGCACAATGAAACAGATGAAAAAATGGCCCAACCCATCCACATACACATGTATATACATACACGTCCACACAGGAACATATACATACCTATATATCTCAACGTATATATATATATATATATATATATATATATATATATATATATATATATATATATATATATTGACTGGTTGGTAAGGTTATTTAATGTATGTATGACTCATGGTGAGGTGTCTGAGGATTGGCGGAATGCGTGCATAGTGCCATTGTACAAAGGCAAAGGGGATAAGAGTGAGTGCTCAAATTACAGAGGTATAAGTTTGTTGAGCATTCCTGGTAAATTATATGGGAGGGTATTGATCGAGAGGGTGAAGTCATGTACAGAGCATCAGATTGGGGAAGAGCAGTGTGGTTTCAGAAGTGGTAGAGGATGTGTGGATCAGGTGTTTGCTTTGAAGAATGTATGTGAGAAATACTTAGAAAAGCAAATGGATTTGTATGTAGCATTTATGGATCTGGAGAAGGCATATGACAAAGTTGATAGAGATGCTCTGTGGAAGGTATTAAGAATATATGGTGTGGGAGGCAAGTTGTTAGAAGCAGTGAAAAGTTTTTATCGAGGATGTAAGGCATGTGTACGTGTAGGAAGAGAGGAAAGTGATTGGTTCTCAGTGAATGTAGGTTTGCGGCAGGGGTGTGTGATGTCCCCATGGTTGTTTAATTTGTTTATGGATGGGGTTGTTAGGGAGGTGAATGCAAGAGTTTTGGAAAGAGGGGCAAGTATGAAGTCTGTTGGGGATGAGAGAGCTTGGGAAGTGAGTCAGTTGTTGTTCGCTAATGATACAGCGCTGGTGGCTTATTCATGCGAGAAACTGCAGAAGCTGGTGACTGAGTTTGGTAAAGTGTGTGAAAGAAGAAAGTTAAGAGTAAATGTGAATAAGAGCAAGGTTATTAGGTACAGTAGGGTTGAGGGTCAAGTCAATTGGGAGGTAAGTTTGAATGGAGAAAAACTGGAGGAAGTAAAGTGTTTTAGATATCTGGGAGTGGATCTGGCAGCGGATGGAACCATGGAAGTGGAAGTGGATCATAGGGTGGGGGAGGGGGCGAAAATCCTGGGAGCCTTGAAGAATGTGTGGAAGTCGAGAACATTATCTCGGAAAGCAAAAATGGGTATGTTTGAAGGAATAGTGGTTCCAACAATGTTGTATGGTTGCGAGGCGTGGGCTATGGATAGAGTTGTGCGCAGGAGGATGGATGTGCTGGAAATGAGATGTTTGAGGACAGTGTGTGGTGTGAGGTGGTTTGATCGAGTAAGTAACGTAAGGGTAAGAGAGATGTGTGGAAATAAAAAGAGCGTGGTTGAGAGAGCAGAAGAGGGTGTTTTGAAATGGTTTGGGCACATGGAGAGAATGAGTGAGGAAAGATTGACCTAGAGGATATATGTGTCGGAGATGGAGGGAACGAGGAGAAGTGGGAGGCTAAATTGGAGGTGGAAAGATGGAGTGAAAAAGATTTTGTGTGATCGGGGCCTGAACATGCAGGAAGGTGAAAGGAGGGCAAAGAATAGAGTGAATTGGATCTATGTGGTATACCGGGGTTGACGTGCTGTCAGTGGATTGAATCAGGGCATGTGAAGCGTCTGGGGTAAACCATGGAAAGCTGTGTAGGTATGTATATTTGCGTGTGTGGACGTATGTATATACATGTGTATGGGGGTGGGTTGGGCCATTTCTTTCGTCTGTTTCCTTGCGCTACCTCGCAAACGTGGGAGACAGCGGCAAAAAAAAGAAAAAAAAAATATATATATATATATGTATGTTGTCTATTCCTAGTGCTACCTCGCGCACATGCGGGGCGAGGGGGTTGTTATTCCATGTGTGGCAAGGCGGCAATGGGAATGAATAAAGGCAGACAGTGTGAATTGTGTGCATGGGTATATATGTATGTGTCTGTGAGTGTATATATATGTGTACATTGAGATGTATAGGTATGTATATTTGCGTGTGTGGACGTGTATGTATATACATGTGTATGGGGGTGGGTTGGGCCATTTCTTTTGTCTGTTTCCTTGTGCTACCTCACTAACGCGGGAGACAGCGACAAAGCAAAAGAAAAAAAAAGAAAAAAAAAAAATATACATATATATATATATATATATATATATATATATATATATATATATATATATATATATATATATAGGGTAGGGGAGGGGGCGAAAATTCTGGGGGCCTTGAAGAATGTGTGGAAGTCGAGAACATTATCTCGAAAAGCAAAAATGGGTATGTATGAAGGAATAGTGGTTCCAACAATGTTGTATGGTTGCGAGGCGTGGGCTATGGATAGAGTTGTGCGCAGGAGGATGGATGTGCTGCAAATGAGATGTTTGAGGACAATGTGTGGTGTGAGGTGGTTTGATCGAGTGAGTAACGTAAGGGTAAGAGAGATGTGTGGAAATAAAAAGAGCGTGGTTGAGAGAGCAGAAGAGGGTGTTTTGAAGTGGTTTGGGCACATGGAGAGGATGAGTGAGGAAAGATTGACCAAGAGGATATATGTGTCGGAGGTGGAGGGAACAAGGAGAAGAGGGAGACCAAATTGGAGGTGGAAAGATGGAGTGAAAAAGAGTTTGTGTGATCGGGGCCTGAACATGCAGGAGGGTGAAAGGAGGGCAAGGAATAGAGTGAATTGGAGCGGTGTGGTATACCGGGGTTGACGTGCTGTCAGTGGATTGAATCAAGGCATGTGAAGCGTCTGGGGTAAGCCATGGAAAGCTGTGATAGGTATGTATATTTGCGTGTGTGGACGTATGTATATACATGTGTATGGGGGTGGGTTGGGCCATTTCTTTCGTCTGTTTCCTTGCGCTACCTCGCAAACGCGGGAGACAGCGACAAAGTATAATAAAAATAAAAAAAAATATATATATATATATATATATATATATATATATATATATATATATATATATATATATATATATATATATATATATATATTTATTCCCTGGGGATAGGGGAGAAAGAATACTTCCCATGTATTCCCTGCGTGTCGTAGAAGGCGACTAAAAGGGGAGGGAGCGGGGGGCTGGAAATCCTCCCCTCTCATTATTTTTTTTTTTTTTTTTTTTTTTTTTTTTTTTTTTTTTAATTTTCCAAAAGAAGGAACAGAGAAGGGGGCCAGGTGAGGATATTCCCTCAAAGGCCCAGTTCTCTGTTCTTAACGCTACCTCGCTAACGCGGGAAATGGCAAATAGTTTGAAAGAAAGATATATATATATATATATATATATATATATATATATATATATATATATATATATATATCTTTTCTTTCTTTTAAACTATTCGCCATTTCCCGCATTAGCGAGGTAGCATTAAGAACAGAGGACTGGGCCTTTGAGGGAATACCCTCACCTGGCCCAATTCTCTGTTCCTTCTTTTGGAAAATAAAAAAAAAAAAAAAACGAGAGGGGAGGATTTCCAGCCCCCCGCTCCCTCCCCTTTTAGTCGCCTTCTACGACACGCAGGGAATACGTGGGAAGTATTCTTAATCCCCTATCCCCAGGGATAGAATATATATATATATATATATATATATAGAATATATATATATATATATATATATATATATATATATATATATATATATATATATATATATTATATATATATATATATATATATATATATATATATATATATATATATATATATATATATAGAATATATATATATATATATATATATATATATATATATATATATATATATATATATATATATATATATATATATATATATTATCCCTGGGGATAGGGGAGAAAGAATACTTCCCACGTATTCCCTGCGTGTCGTAGAAGGCGACTAAAAGGGAAGGGAGCGGGGGGCTGGAAATCCTCCCCTCTCGTTTTTTTTTTAATTTTCCAAAAGAAAGGACAGAGAAGGGGGCCATTTGAGGATATTCCCTCAAAGGTCCAGTCCTTTGTTCTTAACGCAACCTCGCTAATGCGGGAAATGGCGAATAGTATGAAAGAAAAGAAAGAATATATATATATATATATATATATATATATATATATATATATATATATATATATATATATATATATATATATATATATATATTTCTTTTCATACTATTCGCCATTCCCCGCGACAGCGAGGTAGCGTTAAGAACAGAGGACTGGGCCTTTGAGGGAATATCCTCACCTGGCCCTCTTCTCTGTTCCTTCTTTTGGAAAATTAAAAAGGTATACCACATAGTTCCAATTCACTCTATTCCTTGCACACCTTTCACCCTCCTGCATGTTCAGGCCCCGATCACTCAAAATCTTTTTTACTCCATCTTTCCACCTCCAATTTGGTCTCCCACTTCTCGTTCCCTCCATCTCCGACACACATATCTTCTTACTCAACCTTTCCTCACTCATTCTCTCCATGTGACCAAACCATTTCAAAACACCCTCTTCTGCTCTCTCAATCACACTCTTTTCATTACCACACATCTCTCTTACCCTATTATTACTTACTCAATCAAACCACCTCACACCACATATTGTCCTCAAGCATATATACATAAAAGCCACATGACATCCCACAACCCTGCATCACACCAACATGCATACCAAAACTTTTGCACAACTCTCCATCCATTCCTAGACATGTGTTTAAGCCTCTATAGACGACTTACACGCCATCCAAAAGATGTTTTCCTATCCGATATATCATTAACACATTCCATAAAGAATTCCACTCGCCTTTCTCATACACTTTTTCCATATCCATAAATGCTGCATACAGCTTCTAACCTTTTAATGGATTCTTTGTACAGTCATCTTCACCACACACCTTTCACCTTTCCTCATACCCCTTGCTCCTCATTTATTCTGCATTCAGTCACTTTATCATCATTTCATCAATCAACACTTGCATACACTTTTTGTAGTATACTTACAAGTCAAAGTCCTTCACTACCCCTGAAAATCAGGCACACTTATTACATAATTTTTCCACACAAAAACTCTCTCTCTGAGTCACTTATTTTTCCACTCCACATTCTCTTGTTTTTCTGTTCCACCACATACATATGACAGTCAAAAAGTATCTACAGTGTGTTTGTTGTGCATTTCCAGAATTGGATATGGTGGTGGTGCTGCAAGCAATGAGTGTTACAATCATGGGAATAAGATCTTTACACTAAGTTGTACTCATGCAGCAAATATTACTGCACCCTTGTCGACTTACATCAGAGATAAGCACACCGTCATTCATTTTTGGAGTTTGCAACGTTTGTATAACCACAACTTGTTTCTCTCTAGGTCAATCTGAACTTTCTCTTATCTCTTTTGATGCACAATGAGTTTTCTGCCCTTCTCCCCAACCAAGGTGTGTAAAAAAGTTTAATACTTTTCTGATTTATTAAGAGACACACAAAAAATATCAAAACCATTATTTTTTCTTATGTACTGACAGCCCACAATCACAGCTACTCAAAAAATACACACACATGCTATGCTTACTATCACTGCCTTTTAACCACAAACACATTAATACTTACAATTTTTCCTGCTGGTTCTGTATGGGGCCTGCCTCCTGTTCCTTTCTCTCACTAACTGCATGCATTTCCGATAAATCAGAATATTCTGAGAGATTTTCTTCCTTATCTTATACACTCACTGAGAATTTCCTATTTTTGGATGCATAAGAAGTGATACTAGGGGCACAAGTGCCCCAAAAGGTGGGTAATCAAGGCCAGCAGGGATGCATCAGATGCCACAGACATACTCAGGACATAGTGGGTTCCAAGAGAAGGTGCATGACTGTCCACTTTAGTCATTGAAGGCTTCCATGCTGCAGTGACTCATTCTTTGTCTAGGTTGCCATCTATGGCCAGTCAATAGAGTTTAGAATATGTACTGAAATTAATTTGTGGAAGGCAATAAAATATGGAGATTTGACACCAAAAGCACCCTGCTACACAAGTACAGATTTACACCCATAGTCATGTTTGGGTTAATGATTTAACTTTGGGACCTTCTACATACTGGGAAGAGACTTGCAATTTTCTGCAAATGCTGAATACATCACTTTCCCTTTCTACTGTGAGATGTTAACCACCTAATGGACAGAAATGCTGAAACAAATAACCATCTAGCAAGTTTGCTGTGTGCTTTTTGAGATGAAGTAAAATGACTGCAAATGTGAGTCACAAATTGTCAGCACATTTTATCTATGCTTGTCAAGTCTGGTGACCACTTGGAGGTCAGTTACTGAGGTGATCACTATCATAAAGTAAGACTTCCAACTTTAGTCTGCCTTTCATTGAAAAAAATTAAAAAATATATGTATCCAAGGTCCACTGCCAAGTACTGAAAGAATGGGAAGACCAAGGGTGATCTGTGTGCGAATCCTCTCCTTTCTAACATTCCCAGTAAAGTTAAGAGGCACTGCAAGAGGAAAGTAATTCTTGTTCATCAAAAGGTCACATATCTGGATTAAATGTGAAGCATTAAAGGAATGTATTTCCTAATGGTAAGTAACTGTTTCCTTCAAAATTCTAAATGGTGTAGATTGCTGATGCACCCTTACAAACTCTGTGTGAATAACCTTATATTTTGCTGGAAATCATGGTATGAATAAGCTAGTACTGACTGTGTACACCACATACTAGAACATGCTATTCTACTTAATGTGAGACATCAAAAGTGTGAAGGATTACATATGTTTTGAAAATAATAAATATAACAAAGCTGCAAACCCCCTACGACAGTGCACCCAGAAAAATCGCTGACTGCCCAGCAACACCTTAACATTGAAACAAAGATCCCTCCAACATGCCTGGCACCCAATTCTGTACAACATTAACCCCTCACACCCAAACCACTCTCCCTACCATATAACTGACCACCAACCCTCAAGCAGAAATAAAAAGCTTACCCCTCTTACACTTCAGTAACCTCTACTCACAGGTCCCCTCCAACCCCAACACATATAAAAATGATAAAACACACACTCACTGATATATCCAGACAAGCTATAAACAACTGACCTCCCAATTCAGTTTTAAACTCCAACACCCATCTGAAACCACACTCTCTAGACAAAAATGAGTCACACTCTCCCACTTATGCTTTGGACATCATCCATCTCTACAACACAACAAATACCATTTCAACACATCCCAAGACCCTTGTCCACAACGGACCTGCCATAAAGATGACACCAAGCACTTACTACTCAATTGCCCTGCACTCTCTACACATAGACGTAAACACATCATAACACTTTGTGACCTGCAGTCCCGACTAAAGGACATGGCCAGCTTCCTGAATGTGGAAGGAGCTTCATAAGCAAAAAAGGGACTCCTGGGGTGGGAAGTAAGAAAGAAAAAGAGATAAAGCTCTGAAGTTGTCTATAATTGATAAATGTTCTATGAGGAGAATCTGAAGAAACTACAGTATGTGAGTGATGCTTTTGGAGAACATTCGTACTTTTCAAAGATTCATGTTGTAAATATGAAAGGCATCAAAATTCAATTTTAACATGCCTAACATCAAACACCAAAATACATTAATGTCACCATGTATGTAATTTAGAGAAGTACAGCAAACTTCTGCAAACTCAATATTAATATACCAGTAACATTATCAATGTTAAAGAAACAGAGAAACTCAAATGAATGTCATCTTAATATTCACACACAACATTATTTGTTTCTTCAACCTGTAGGTTGTCTGTGAAAAGGATTATGTCCACTATTTACTATTTACAATATAAAGTTACTTCATCATGACACTGATGGTCCAGGAATATAAATAAATCTTATATAAATAACTTACAAACTATGAAAAAATACTGTGTATACAATGAAGATATCCTAACATGTAAAAGTAACTATACAAGATTATGTACAAGATTATAGAAATTATCTTATAACTGACATTACCATTGACTTACTTTTATTGTTTTCTAAGAACTGTTCTAGAAGGTCCAATATTCTCTACTGTAAATAAAGTATATGTATCCTGATGACAACCACAATGCTTATAAAAATAAAATGAACCTCAGTATCTAATCTATATAGAGTACTGAAGCAATATAACTTCATTTACAAGATTCCAAAAGTATCTTAATTAATCATCAATAAGATTTTCAACAATAAATCCAAAAAAATATAAAGAAAGAAAACTACATTTCACATGACAAGTGTTTGTAAGAGTTTCTATAAGCAAATGACTTTAGGAATCTCTCAGCAAAACTTAAAATTCATAAATTTTCCTATACAAATAAAATTTATGATGTTTCCATGATCCGTGGCCGCCGAGTACAGATGGACTCTTTGCCATAGCGTCTCGCAGCCTCAGCCAAAAAGGAATTTACATTTTTTCGCACTACTTCATTGAAGAACACATGGGCCAACTGAGAATGTAATTTTGACCGGAACTCAAATGATACTGAGAAGTCTAATGTGCACGTATTAGGCTGAAAAATGAGAAATCATCACAGTAAACTTTGAACCCTATATCAAATCCATGAATTTTAATAATCATACTGAAAACAAAAAAGATGCATCAGATATTGAATTATATTGCCATTCTTAGCTATCATAAGTGCATAAAAACTTAACAGAACCCTGCTTCATTTATATCATAATGAAAATAATCTAAGAGGAAGATAAATCATCATAAGCCTCACCTGACCAGGAATTCCTGGTGAGAATTTCCAAATTGTTAAGAGGTGATTAAATAATCTGCCTTCAGTACAGACAGCTCTCACCAAATGTGGACGAGCTAGTGTGACACTAGAGGTATAGGACTCTACCACGGGAGGAAATCCAACCACAAGGTCAGCCTAGAAAAGAGAGGTTACTAAGATAATATGCACAACTTAAAAAATAAAATAATCGCATTTTCTTGATTGATTTTCTCAATTTCTACTCCAAAAACCTTTTTGTTTTAAATCTGAAATATGATATAATGAAACTCTTCTATTCTTGAAATAATCTCGGAAAGTATCTCATAATGCTTCCCCAAGCCAACATATATCTAATAAATATGAACCAGATAATCACAGAATCTTCTAAAGAAATAACTACTTACTTACAGACCTCAGTGTTCCCCAACATATATTTCAAGCCCTGATTCAAATTCAGCATGAAAAATAGTCCCTATACTGAGGTTTTCAAGCAAATCTATTACCCTCATAAAAATACAAGTTGCAGAAAATAAAGAAATATTTCAGCCCAGAAACCCTTTTGTCTTAAAACTGAAATATGACATAATAAAACGCTTTTATACATGACATAAACATGGAAAATATCTCATAATGGTTCCCCAAGCCAAGAGATATCCAATAAATACAAACTAAGTCATCACAGAATCTTCTAAAACAGTAGAAATTGCTAGTAAAAGTTCGAAGAATTATTCTGCCCAAAAGCTATTTTCTTTTAAAATGAAATATGGAAATATAAAAAAAATGATATGCTTCTATACTTGAAATAATGATATCTCATAATGTTTCCCCAAAGCAATAGACACCCAATCAATATGAACCAAATAATCACAGAATCCTCTAAAAGAGTAACCATTAATTACTAATTTACAGACCTTAACATCCTCCAACATACATTTACACCCTATATTTGAAATCATCACAAAAACAGTCTCTATACACAGGTTCTTGAGCACATCTATGACCATCACAAAATATCAAAAATTGCAGGAAATACTTCAATAATTTTTTCAACTCAAAAGCCTTTTAGTTTTATAAATAAAATATATACTTGAAATAATCCTGGATGATATCTCATAATGCTTCATCAAGGTGACAGTTACCCAATAAATAAGGACCAATTAATCACATAATCTTCTAAAAGAGCAACAATTAATTGCTTACTCACAGGCTTTTATGTCCTCAACACATAATTCAACCCCCCAAACTCGAAGTCAGCATGAAAAATAGCCATTATATTCAAGCAAATCTATTAACCTCACAAAAATACCAAAACTTGCAAGTAATAGTCCAGGGAATATTTTAGCCCAAAAACCTTTTAGCTTTAAAATCAAAATATGACATAGCAAAATGCTTCTATACTTGAAATATTCATATTTCATAATGCTTCCCAAGTTAACAGTTACCCAATAAATATGCACCAAATAATCACAGAGTCTTCTAAAAGAGTAACAATTATCTATTGACAGACCTTGATATCCCAAAACATATATTTCAACAAAAAAACTGCAGGTAATATTATTGTCCAGGGAATTTTTTCTGCCCAAAAACTTTTTTGCTTTAAAACTGAAATATGATGTAGTGAAATGCTTCTATACTAGAAATATACACTAATTATCTCATAATGTTTCCATAAGCCAACAGAACCCAACAGTATCCAAATTATTACAGAACCTTCAAAAATAGCAACAATCAATTACTTATTTGAAGGCCTTAATGTACTCCAATACATATTTTAACCCCAGATTCAAACTCAGCAGGAAAAATAGCCCTTATAATAATGAAACATTTCTATATTTGAAAAAGTAACAGAGAATATCTCACAATACTTCCACAAGGTGACACATACTCATTAAATACAAACCAAAAATATAATAATCACATAATAATCAAAAGCAGTAACAATCGCTTATTATTTACAGGCCTTAAATTAAGTCCCTCAACATATATTTCAACTGCAAATATGAGTTTAGCATGTAAAATAGTCCTTACACTAAGATTCTTAAGCAAATCTATTAGCCTCACAAAAATAGAAACTACAGCGAATAATTGAGGAAACTTTTTGCCCGAACTCTTTTTGTTTTAAAACTGAAGTATGAAATAATGAAATGCTTCCATTCTTGAAATAATCATGGAAAATATGTCATAATGCTTCTCAAAGCCAACAGTTAACCTATAATATGAACAAAATAATCACAGTATCTTCTAAAAGAGTAATAATAAATTACTTATCTACAGGCCTTAATGTCCCCAAATATATTTTTCAACCCCACATTCAAATTCAGCATCAAAAATAGTCCTGATAGGCTCCATCCTACTTATGACCTAAACGACTTATGACCATCTGTACATACAACCGAAAAAAATATATAAATTAAAAACTAAAAATGATGAAATATGAATTAAAGAATCTTAAATAAAAGGTAAAAAGAAACTAAAGAATCATATAATAAAGCTGGTCAATAAAAAACAAGATAATCACGACAAGAACTGAGTAGGATAAAAGAATGCTGTACAGGTACATGAATTCTACATGCCATGCTCACACGTGTCCCACATGTGTCCACTTTGAGATCTGACCAGTCGGTCAGAATAGAATTCTAGACATATTTCAGGGAGGGGAGGGGGGGTTGTACAAAGGTTTTCAAGCAAAAATGTTTTCACAAAATACCAAAAATTGCAAGTAATATTAATAGTTCTGGAAATCATCCAGCCCCCCAATTTTTTTTTTCTAAAATTGAAATATGGAAACATAAAACAATGAAATGCCTCTACACTTGAAATAATCATGGAAAATATCTCATAATGCTTCCCCAAGGTGAGAGATATCCAATAAATACGAGCCAACACTGAAAAAATGCAACCATTAATTACTTATTTACAGGACTTAATGTCCCCCAATGTGCATAATGATCCCAGATTTGAATACATCATAAAAAGAGTCACTATACTCAGGTTTTCAATCAAATATATTACTCTAAAAAAAAAAAAAAATGCACATAATAGTTCAGGGAATGTTTTTGCCCCAAAAGACCCTTTTTTTTTTTAATTTGAAATATGACATAACAAAACATTTCTATGTTTGACATAATCACAGAAAATATCTCATAATGCTTCCAAAAGCTGACAAATACCCAATAATACGAACCATATAATCACAGAACCTTCTAAAAAAGTAACAACCAATTACTTATTCACAGGCCTCAATGTCCTCAAATGAATATTTCAACCCCAGATTCAAATTCAACATGAATAATAGTCCTTGTACTGAAGTTTTCAAGCAAGTCTATTACCCTCACAAAAATACCAAATAATACTTCAGAGAATCATTTACCCAAAAACCTTTGTTATATAACTGGAATATAACATAATGAAATGTTCCAAAAGTGTACTTGAAATTATCATAGAGAACACATCACAATACGTCCACAAGGGAACACATACCTAAAAAATACAAACAAACAATCACAGAATCTTCTAATGCAATAATAATCAATTACTTATCTACAGGTCTTTATGTCCTCCAACATATATTTCAACGCTAAATTCAAGTTTAGCATGAAAAATTGTCCTTATATTGAGGTTAGAAAGCAAATCTATTACCCTCACAAAATACCAAAATTGCTGGTCATCGTTCATGGAATTTTTCTGCCTAAAAACCTTTTTGTTTTAAAATCGAAATATGAAATACGTCAATACTTGACATAATCACAGAAAATATCTCATAATGCTTCCTAGAGGCAACATTTACTCAATAATATGAATCAAATCATCACACAATCTTCTAAAAGACTAACAATAATTATTAATAGTGTCCCCAAATACATATTTAAACCCCAAATTCGAATTCAGCATCAAAAAATAGTCCTCATACTAAGGTTTCCAAACAAATCCATTAATTTCACAAAAAGTACCAAAAATTGCAAATAATTCTTTTGAAAATCATTTAAACCAAAAAGAGGGAAATATGAAATAATCAAATGCCTCTATACTTAAAATAATAAAGGAAAATCTCAAGCTTCCACAAGGTGACATATCCAATTAATATAAACTGATTAATCACAGAATTTTCTAAAGCAGTACCAATTAATTAATCACTTATGAGCTTTAATGTCCCCACTTCAAATTCAGCATAAAAACAGTCCTTATACTGAGGTTTTCAAGCAAATCTGTAATCCTCCAAAAAGATACGAAAAACCACATGTAAGCGCAGAAAATTTCTTGCCCAAAAATCATTTGTTTCAGAACTGAAATATGAAATAATGGAATGCTTCAATACAAGAAATAATCACAGAAATAACTCATGCTGCTTCCCAAAGCCTACAGTTACCCAAAAAATAAAAAAATAAAATAATCACAGAATCTTATATGACTAACAATAAATTGCTTATTTACAGGCCTTAATGTTCCAAAATACATCTTTCAACCCCAGGTTTGAATTCAGTATCAAAAATATTCCTTATACTGAGGTTTTCAAGCAAATCTGCTAACAAAAAATACCAAAAAAAATATCAGGTAATAAGGGAATTTTTTTGCAATTCTTTTTTAATTTGAAATATGACATGAAATGCTTCTACACATGAAATAATCACAGAACTGTCTAAAAGGGTAACAATTAATTACTTATTCACAGGCCTTGATGTCCTCCAATACATATTTCAACCCAGATTCGAATTCACCATGAAAAATAGCCCTTCCACCAATGTTTTCAAGCAAATCTATTACACTCTCAAAAATACAAAAAAATTGCAGGTAAAAGTTCAGATGATTTTTTTGCCCGAAAAGTTATTTGTCTCATAACTGAAATATAACATAATGGAATGTTTCAATACTTGAAATAATCATGGAGAATATCACATAATACTTCCACAAAGTGACATACCCAATAAATACAAACCAAAAAATCACAGTAACAAAATTATCACTTACAGGTCTTAAATGTCCCCAACATATATTTCAACTCCAAAGTCGAATTTTGTGTGAAAAACAGTCCTTATACTGAGGTTTTTAAGCAAATCTATTACCATCACAAAAATGAAAAAAATTCCAGGTAATAGTTCTGGGAATTTTTTGGCCAACAAACTTTTTGTTTTAAAATTGAAATATGAAATAATGAAATGCTTCTGTACTTGAAATAATCACAATGATATATCATTATGCTTTCCAAAGCCAACAGTTTCCCAATAATATGAATAGAATAATCCTAGAATCTTCTATAAGATTAGCAATAAATTACTTATTTACAGGGTTTAATCTCTCCAAATATATATATATATATATATATATATATATATATATATTCCCTGGGGATAGGGGAGAAAGAATACTTCCCACGTATTCCCTGCGTGTCGTAGAAGGCGACTAAAAGGGAAGGGAGCGGGGGGCTGGAAATCCTCCCCTCTCGTTTTTTTTTTTTTTTTTAATTTTCCAAAAGAAGGAACAGAGAAGAGGGCCAGGTGAGGATATTCCCTCAAAGGCCCAGTCCTCTGTTCTTAACGCTACCTCGCTATCGCGGGAAATAGCGAATAGTATGAAAAAAAAAATATATATATATATATATATATATATATATATATATATATATATATATATATATATATATATATATATATATATATATTTTTTTTTTCATACATATTCGCCTTATCCCGCGTTAGCGAGGTAGCGTTAAGAACAGAAGAGTGAGCCTTAGAGGGTAAATCCCCACTTGGCCCACCTCTCAGTTCCTTCTTTTGGAAAATTATAAACGGGAGGGGAGGATTTCCAGCCCCCCGCTCCCTTCCCTTTTAGTCGCCTTCTACGACACGCAGGGAATACGTGGGAAGTATTCTTTCTCCCCTATCCCCAGGGATGATATATATATATATATATATATATATATATATATATATATATATATATATATATATATATATATATATATTTCAACACCAGCTTCAAACACAGCATCAAAAATAGTCCTTATACTGAGGTTTTTACGCAAATCTGTTAACTTCGCAAAAGTATCAAAAATTGCAAGTAATACTTCTGGGAATTCTTTAACTTTTGACCAAAAACTTTTTTGTTTTAAAATTGAAATGTGGAAAAATGAAATAACTAAAAGCTTCTATATCTGAAATAATCATGGAAAATATCTCATATGGTTACACAAGGCAAAAGATATCTAATAAATATGAACCAATGAATCACTGAATCTTCTAAAAGAGTAAGACTTAATTATATATCTATAGGACTTGATGTCTCCCAATGTACATATTAACTCCAGATTCGAATACATCATAAAAAAAAGAGTTCCTATCCTCAGGTTTCCAAATAAATACTTTACCATACCAAAAATACCAAATATTGCAGAGAATCTTTTTGCCCAAAAATATTTTTTTGAATTTGAATTTTCTTTCTTTCTTTCAAACTATTCGCCATTTCCCGCATTAACGAGGTAGCGTTAAGAACAGAGGACTGGGCCTTTGAGGGAATACCCTCACCTAGCCCAATTCTCTGTTCCTTCTTTTGGAAAATTGAAAAAAAAAAAAAAAAAAAACGAGAGGGGAGGATTTCCAGCCCCCCGCTCCCTCCCCTTTTAGTCGCCTTCTACGACACGCAGGGAATACGTGGGAAGTATTCTTAATCCCCTATCCCCAGGGATAGAATTTGAATTTACAGGACTTAATGTCCCCCAACATACATATTAACCCCAGACTCGAATACATCATAAAAAAGAATTTCTATTATACTTAGGTTTCCAAGCAAATCTACTACCCTACCAAAAATGCCAAAAATTCCATGTAATAGTTCAGAGATTTTTTGCACAAAAACTTTTTTGTTTTGAATTTGAAATATGACATAAAGAAAAGCTTCTATACTTACAATAATTATGGTAAATATCTCATAATGCTTCCCCAAGGTGATGGATACCCAATAACATGAACTAGAAAGCAATGGCAGTAGTGTTTTCTCTTCATGTCACCTTTTCTTATTCAGCCTGTCTCCTCTCCATCGTGTATTCCACCTGCTGCCACCTTGTTTCGTGTCGCGGAAAGAGGAGTCTTGTTTATTGAGCGACCATGTCACTCCATCTCGCAAAAGAACATTTCGATGCACAGTGTGCTTCTATATAAACAAATCATGTAACACTAGTGTCTCTAATGGTGTGAGCATCAGTAACACTCCTAACTGTGCCTCAAGCTATCTTGAGGGAACTATGATATTCCTTTACTCTTTAAGGCTTCCACGTCATTTGGGGAATTTTGCTTCCAAGCACAGTATTTCTTTCACCTGTGCTTCAAGGTGGTTGACTCTTACCTTTCTAAGGACAAAAAAACCTGAATGCTCATCTGGAAGCAAGAAAATTTGTTTACATGTGAGATTTCTAGGTGCATTGGGCACTCAGAATGCATGATCAGGCAGCTGCTTTCTGGAAAACATCATCATTGCCTTGCTTATTCAAGAGATCAAAACCCTATGGGCCTTGACAATTCCATGCCTAAATGTTTGCAGATGGTAATCAAGGCCAAAGGAGTGATGACAAAATAAAATAAAATGTGTGACAATGCCTTTGAAAATGTATATGGAAGTGGACTTTTTTTAGCCAAGAAAGGCAACTGAGATCCTAATCAAGGCCATCTTGTTAATGCTGTGTGTGTGCGTGTGTGTGTGTGCCCTAGCCTTAGCCAGGTACCCAAATTATCAACCAACTCACAGGAGTGGATGAACAGTTGGGTTGACTATGGACCGAATGATGCAACCAGGACTCCAACCAATGTGGTTTGCAGTAAAGAAATGAAATTCCAGGATTGTATGAGGGAAATTAGACAATATTATTGAAGTCACTGAAACTATGCTTACCAAAGAGATATGCTCTCACCTTTTCTGCCTGAAGGGCATATAACACCAAGAAAGGAATGAGAAGGTACAGGAGGAGGTAGATTAGCCCTCTTAATAAGTCTGAAATTTCATGGAAATAATTAAGATGGCCCACAAAGGCAACACATATTAAGGTTAGTAATCGGAGGGAAGAATAGCATACAGGTGTTATTACTGTATAATCCTCCAAAGAACTGCAATTAACCAAAACCAGAATTTTCTTCTCAGGTTTGGTCACCACACCTGAGGAAGCAAAAAGAGCTCATAAAGAAGGTCTATAGGAGGGCAACAAAGCTGGTACCAGAATTAAAAGAGCAGCTACAGGAAAAGGCTGGATGAATTAAATTCACCCACCCTGGAAGAAAAGAGTGAGGGGTTACCTTTAAGTTTTTAAGAGACAAAAAATAAAAATGGACATTGGAAAGTTCTTGAGAGATGTAAGGAAAGTGCAATAAGAAGATATTACATGAAATATAGCACAAAAGTAGTGGATGAATGGAACACATTGATAGATGAAAAGGTTAATGCAGATAGCATATATGATTTTAAAAAACTGCAGCATGATAGTAAAGAGCATTCAAAAGATATAGCTAAACAAGTGTAAAATTCCTTTCCTAAACAGTTGAAACAGGTAACAACTGCAACAAGAAGATATAACATGAAATGTAGTACAAAAGTAGTGGATGAATGGAACAGACTGATAGAAAACAAGGTTAATGCAGACAGCATATATGAATTTAAAAGACTGCATCATGATAGTAGAGAGCATTCAAAAGATGGGGCAAAACAAGTGTAAAATTCTTTCCCTAAACAGTAGAAACAGGAAGCGAGTAGGTAAACAGAGAGACAGACATTCAGATAGTGACAGATAGATAAACATACAAATACACAAGTTTGACAAGAAAAAGAAACAGACAGATGGACAAACAGATAGACAGATGAATATGCAAGGAAAACATCAACTACAATGTATATCATAAATCCCAACAAAGAGAAACTACTACTAACCTTAAGGAAACCTGGCCTTCTCATAGTCACATGGGATTTTTTGCAATAAGGAACAAATCTATGGTATTGCTCCACTTCAGACACCACATCAAACATTTGGTTCATGGTGTACCTGTTGCAAGGCAGAGAGTCATGTTGATTTGAATAACACAACTTTAATCAATTATCTTATTCCAAACATATTCTTTTCTTTGCAAAATCCTGCATTAATTTGAACCTTGTCGCTACTTCCAATACAATAAGTGAAAATATCATAATCTAATACAAAAAGCTCCATACACAAGGATCAAATTTGTGATTCCGAGAGTTTCCTGTTATAGGCTTATTCATATATGTGAAAAAGATAAATGGGCAATGTATGAGAAAACATAAATAACCCTGACAAAATTTCTGTAACTCTCTTAAACAGGCAAGTAAGATGCCCCTGGCAAAATTTTATATGTTATAACCAAAATAAGTTTCACACTGCACAGCAGTAACTCCTCACAAACATATTTCCTTCACTCTGACCTTCCACTGTTACTTGGTCTCCCTCTATACTTACTCCCACTCACCATCTCTCTTTTTGTATCTTTTTACTTTCATTCTTATGATATGCTTGTGCCAACTGTACACAATCCAATTTTATCATTACTTCAGTCAATTTACCCTAGTGCACTACTCTCCACTATCTACTGCAATTACATATGAAAAGTCTTTACATGAATCCCTATCCTCTCATAATTCTAATCATTCCTAATTGTTCTGTTTGCTCATTTCAAACATATACTCCCTCACTCTGTTCTTCATCTCACACTTGGTCTCCCTCTTCCACCCATTTCTTTTTACATTAATCATACATATTTTACTTATCATTCCTAGTCTTTCTTTTCTATGCCAATGGCATCTTCACTTTCACAGCCACACTATCTCCATTCCATATATCTTTCCATTCAACTTCTCTTTTTATTATATTTCATATCCCTGTCTTAAGTTATTTATCTTCACAGCCTGCATTCTCATCATACAATTATTGCAAACCCATCCTTCACTCCAGTTAAACAATATCAGCCACTCACAAATACATATTCATACCATATTATATTTCCTAAGGCTACCAACCACTTACCATTCCCTCAGATATCTCAGTATCCATTACTCCATCTCCATTATGAACACTTACTTAAAGTTAGGTGCCTTTAACCTTACACTTGCCTCATCATCCAATCAGATATCACTCTAAATTCTCTCTTGTTAACACCACCAACACATTTTTGTTAATATACAATTCCAACTTCCTTCTCTTGCAAGCAGTTCCTAATTCCCTAACATGACAGTCCATTCCTCTACTCTTTTCCCCAATTTACACTTTCATGTACATACTACAACAATGCCAACAACTTTGACTCCCATCCTTTCCCATTCTTACATCTGTACATATAGTTGCTCCCACAACCTCCCCTATAGCTTAGCTCCATCCATACAGCCTTTAACTAGCTACACCACCTTGTGTCTCACACCAAACTTAACCCTATGTGACTCATTCATTCCATTACCATCTGAAACACACCCAAATCTGAAAGAGCCCTTTGGGGTCTTCAGCAGCTTGCACTATTAGTATATCTTCAAAGGATTTCATTGCAAGCAACTCTTATCACAGGCTTTAGTTATACAGATCTTACATATACATTTTTTTATACATCCAACAATGAGTCATAATAAATATCTACAAACAAGAATCTCGCTATTACCAAACGATTCTTCTCTCACCTCACCTCCTATAATGTTTTATATAAATTTCCTTGCTTCACAGACAGCAAACTACTATACATGGAATTTTTTCAACTAAAAGCATCCAACAGGGCAATCCCTTTTAATAATTTCCATTTTTTTCTAATGACTTTTCTCTATTCAAAATTCATCCTAACATCTCAACTTATATAAAACTCTTGACTAAATTTTCTGCCTAGAATCCTCATCTACCATTCTTTTTACTTCTACTATAGCATCTAATAATTCATGACGGCTACATTATATTTCTCCATCTATTGTCTTTTAAATTCATCATTAATTTCATTTTCTTAAGCAACTTTAATATATTTTTTTTTCTGCACTTGCTTTTTTCCTTTCACTACACCAAGAAATCCCTCATTCTTAACAATTCCTTCTTCCTTCGACAAAACACCTCCACTGTGTGTAGAATTGCTATCAATATTCTGCTTAATACCTTCCTTCTTCCTTGTTCTCTGCTTTCCATCTACTTGTAGGGTGTCATCTTCTCTGTTCCTTATACTCTCCTTTCACCACCACAAATAATCCTGCTTAACAAAATGCTCTTCTCTTTTCCTGTATGCCTTCCTGTTATGCCTCCTCCATTCATGTTCAACAGTCTATCTCCTCAAAAAAATTTGTCAAATCCACTTTACTCTAAATTATTCACAATGATTACCTCCATCAGCTTCCTCTTTTCCAAAATCAGCCTCACTTTGAAATGCATGACTTAAAAATATGACAAACAACCAGCACCTGTGGACGCTTAAAAAGTAAAAATAAAGGACAAAAGATCAATGCCACAAAAACAGCAGTAACAGTGATACAAAAAAAAAAAAACTTGCCTAAATGCAAAAGAAAAATAAATTCTAAACAATCAAAGGTACAATAAGCTTTAACCTGGTGAAGCCTTCAGGGGTCTTCAATCCCACAACCAGGGTAAGGCCCAGGCTGTTGGATTAGGTCACTAGTCGACCAAGCTGTTAAAAGCCACAGCCTACAGGCCCACATAGCCACTTCAGCCTAGATGGTTTGGTACACTTTGCAGATACTTGTCCAGTGCACTCTTAAACTTCTCTACTAAGCATCCTATTCAGTTTCTGATGATAGCAGGCAAGGTGTTGAGGAGATTTGGGCCCCTAATGTTTAAGGTGTTCTTTCTTTATATGCATGTCACACTCTTGGATTTCAGAGGTAGTATTCTACAAAGTCTTTCATGCCTGTTGTGCCAGAGGGATGTTATTTCTGAATATATGATGGGAACCATACCTTCCAGGATTTTCCAGGTATAAATGATGATATACCTCTTCCATCTAAGCTCCAGTGAATATAGCTCCAGAGATTTCAGCCAGTCCCAGTAACTTTGTACCTTTACCATATCAACATGGCTTTGAAAGATCTCTGAACACTAAAATCTGTCAATCAAGGGGGGTCCCCAAGGCCAAGGTTTTTCAACTAATAAAAAAACATTTTAGTCATCAATTAATTGAAAACACCAGGAAAAATTCAAAACACAAAATCTGGTAAATTAAACATACTTGCTGCAGTACAGACATTTAAATTAGACATGCATACCATGGTCTTACCTTTCTCCATCATGGTATATCAGAATAATTACTCTTCCTGTTTCTTTCTGAATGCTAATTGCAGTTACTTATGATATGCAGCAACTTTACATATTGATAAAGTGCACCTACCTATCTAAATGTGTAATAGGATTTAACACACTAGAATGATTTTCCTATAGGAATTATACCTGCTTATGACATATGCACCTTAATATATTGATAAAGAGTGCCTTCCAAATTAAAAAAGTATGGGAAGAAGGAACCCATTCAAAATATGAATGCAATCCCCACATGGAAAATTTTACAATTATGGGTGTGGTCCTTTAAGGGTTAAGTACTAAAGAAATACTTGACCATTAAATAGAGGTGAAACAGAAATACTAAAGAAAAGAATAACCTCTACACAAATTACTTTGAAAACGGCACACTGTTTTGTACTGGAAAACCATCAGGAAAAGGCATTTCATGGCACTGCTTCTATATGGATATGCAACATATAATAAAATACAACAGAGTCTAATGTGGTAGAAAAGATATTAGGATTACCATCTGTAATCAACAACACTGTTGTCCATTTACAACAGTGTTGTAAATGGAAATGGTGAAGAGCTTGTAGATTTATGTGCTGAAAAAGGACTGACGATTGGGAATACCTGGTTTAAAAAGCGAGATATACATAAGTATACTTATGTAAGTAGGAAAGATGGCCAGAGAGTGTTATTGGATTACGTGTTAATTGACAGGCGCGCGAAAGAGGGACTTTTGGATGTTAATGTGCTGAGAGGTGCAACTGGAGGGATGTCTGATCATTATCTTGTGGAGGCTAAGGTGAAGATTTGTATGGGTTTTCAGAAAAGAAGAGTGAATGTTGGGGTGAAGAGGGTGGTGAGAGTAAGTGAGCTTGGGAAGGAGACTTGTGTGAGGAAGTACCAGGAGAGACTGAGTACAGAATGGAAAAAGGTGAGAACAATGGAAGTAAGGGGACTGGGGGAGGAATGGGATGTATTTAGGGAATCAGTGATGGATTGCGCAAAAGATGCTTGTGGCATGAGAAGAGTGGGAGGTGGGTTGATTAGAAAGGGTAGTGAGTGGTGGGATGAAGAGGTAAGAGTATTAGTGAAAGAGAAGAGAGAGGCATTTGGACGATTTTTGCAGGGAAAAAATGAAATTGAGTGGGAGACGTATAAAAGAAAGAGACAGGAGGTCAAGAGAAAGGTGCAAGAGGTGAAAAAAAGGGCAAATGAGAGTTGGGGTGAGAGAGTATCATTAAATTTTAGGGAGAATAAAAAGATGTTCTGGAAGGAGGTAAATAAAGTGCGTAAGACAAGGGAGCAAATGGGAACTTCAGTGAAGGGCGCAAATGGGGAGGTGATAACAAGTAGTGGTGATGTGAGAAGGAGATGGAGTGAGTATTTTGAAGGTTTGTTGAATGTGTTTGATGATAGAGTGGCAGATATAGGGTGTTTTGGTCGAGGTGGTGTGCAAAGTGCGAGGGTTAGGGAAAATGAGTTGGTAAACAGAGAAGAGGTAGTAAAAGCTTTGCGGAAGATGAAAGCCGGCAAGGCAGCAGGTTTGGATGGTATTGCAGTGGAATTTATTAAAAAAGGGGGTGACTGTATTGTTGACTGGTTGGTAAGGTTA
This sequence comes from Panulirus ornatus, assembly GCF_036320965.1. Taxonomy (NCBI): domain Eukaryota; kingdom Metazoa; phylum Arthropoda; class Malacostraca; order Decapoda; family Palinuridae; genus Panulirus; species Panulirus ornatus. Next base: position 74,880,187 of record NC_092227.1, on the reverse strand, counting down.
TTTAATGTATGTATGACTCATGGTGAGGTGCCTGAGGATTGGTGGAATGCGTGCATAGTGCCATTGTACAAAGGCAAAGGGGATAAGAGTGAGTGCTCAAATTACAGAGGTATAAGTTTGTTGAGTATTCCTGGCAAATTATATGGGAGGGTATTGATTGAGAGGGTGAAGGCATGTACAGAGCATCAGATTGGGGAAGAGCAGTGTGGTTTCAGAAGTGGTAGAGGATGCGTGGATCAGGTGTTTGCTTTGAAGAATGTATGTGAGAAATACTTAGAAAAGCAAATGGATTTGTATGAAGCATTTATGGATCTGGAGAAGGCATATGATAGAGTTGATAGAGATGCTCTGTGGAAGGTATTAAGAATATATGGTGTGGGAGGCAAGTTGTTAGAAGCAGTGAAAAGTTTTTATCGAGGATGTAAGGCATGTGTACGTGTAGGAAGAGAGGAAAGTGATTGGTTCTCAGTGAATGTAGGTTTGCGGCAGGGGTGTGTGATGTCTCCATGGTTGTTTAATTTGTTTATGGATGGGGTTGTTAGGGAGGTGAATGCAAGAGTTTTGGAAAGAGGGGCAAGTATGAAGTCTGTTGGGGATGAGAGAGCTTGGGAAGTGAGTCAGTTGTTGTTCGCTGATGATACAGCGCTGGTGGCTGATTCATGTGAGAAACTGCAGAAGCTGGTGACTGAGTTTGGTAAAGTGTGTGAAAGAAGAAAGTTAAGAGTAAATGTGAATAAGAGCAAGGTTATTAGGTACAGTAGGGTTGAGGGTCAAGTCAATTGGGAGGTGAGTTTGAATGAAGAAAAACTGGAGGAAGTGAAGTGTTTTAGATATCTGGGAGTGGATCTGGCAGCGGATGGAACCATGGAAGCGGAAGTGGATCATAGGGTGGGGGAGGGGGCGAAAATTCTGGGAGCCTTGAAGAATGTGTGGAAGTCGAGAACATTATCTCGGAAAGCAAAAATGGGTATGTTTGAAGGAATAGTGGTTCCAACAATGTTGTATGGTTGCGAGACGTGGGCTATGGATAGAGTTGTGCGCAGGAGGATGGATGTGCTGGAAATGAGATGTTTGAGGACAATGTGTGGTGTGAGGTGGTTTGATCGAGTAAGTAACATAAGGGTAAGAGAGATGTGTGGAAATAAAAAGAGCGTGGTTGAGAGAGCAGAAGAGGGTGTTTTGAAATGGTTTGGGCACATGGAGAGAATGAGTGAGGAAAGATTGACCAAGAGGATATATGTGTCGGAGGTGGAGGGAACGAGGAGAAGAGGGAGACCAAATTGGAGGTGGAAAGATGGAGTGAAAAAGATTTTGTGTGATCGGGGCCTGAACATGCAGGAGGGTGAAAGGAGGGCAAGGAATAGAGTGAATTGGAGCGATGTGGTATACCGGGGTTGACGTGCTGTCAGTGGATTGAATCGGGGCATGTGAAGCGTCTGGGGTAAACCATGGTAAGCTGTGTAGGTATGTATATTTGCGTGTGTGGACATATGTATATACATGTGTATGGGGGTGGGTTGGGCCATTTCTTTCGTCTGTTTCCTTGCGCTACCTCGCAAACGCGGGAGACAGCGACAAAGCAAAAAAAAAAAATATATATATATATATATATATATATATATATATATATATATATATATATATATATATATATATATAATGAGAGTTGGGGTGAGACAGTATCATTAAATTTTAAGGAAAGTAAAAAGACGTTTTGGAAGGAGGTAAATAAAGTGCATATGACGAGAACAAATGGGAACATCGGTGAAGGGGGCAAATGGGGAGGTAATAACTAGTAGTGGTGATGTGAGGAGATGGAGTGAGTATTTTGAAGGTTTGTTGAATGTGTTTGATGATACAGTGGCAGACATAGGGTGTTTTGGTCAAGGTGGAGTGCGAGGTGACAGGGTCAGGGAAAATGGCTTGGTAAACAGAGAAGAGGTAGTGAAAGCTTTATGGAAGATAAAAGCTGGCAAGGTGGCGGGTTTGGACGGTATTGCAGTGGAATTCATTAAAAAAGGGGGTGACTGTGTTGTTGACTGGCTGGTGGGGATATTCAAAATATGTATGGTGCACGGTGAAGTGCCTGAGGATTGGCAGAATGCATGCATAGTGCCTTTGTATGCAACATAGGCAAAGGTGATAAAAGGTGATTGTTCAAATTACAGAGGTGTAAGTTTGTTGAGTATTCCTGGGAAATTATATGGGAGGGTATTGATTGAGAGGGTGAAGGCATGTTTAGAGCATCAGATTAGGGAAGAGCAGTGAGGTTTCAGAAGTGGTAGAGGATGTGTGGATCAGGTGTTTGCTTTGAAGAATGTATGTGACAAATACTTAGAAAAATAAATGGATTTGTATGTGGTATTTATGGATCTGGAGAAGGCATATGATAAGAGTTAATAGAGATGCTCTGTGGAAGGTATTAAGAGTATATGGTGTGGAAGGTATTAAGAGTATATGGTGTGGGAGGTAAGTTGCTAGAAGCAGTGAAAAGTTTTTATTGAGGATATAAGGCATGTGTACGAATAGGAAGAGAGGACAGTGATTGGTTCCCAGTGAAAGCTGGTTTGCTGCAGGGGTGCGTGATGTCTCCATGGCTGTTTAATTTGTTAATGGATGGAGTTGTTAGGGAGGTGAATGCAAGAGTTTTGGAGAGAGGGGCAAGTAATGATGGAACATTAATAGCTTTCACCTAATCCTCAGGCACAACTTTCTGCTTCAGTACTAAATTACAAATCAAATACATACACTCATACTTTCTCCTCCATACTTCAGCATTTCAGCTCTTGCCATTTCCTGCATTAGCAACGTGGTGCCAGGAACTGATGATGAAAGTGCTTGTCCACCCATATCCATTATCTAGCTATCATGTGTAATACACCAAAATGAGCCCCTTATCCTACAACCAGGTCTGACGGACCTTTCATGGTCTTCCCTGGCTGCTTCATATGCCATGGTTCAGTCCACTGACAGCAAGTTACCCCTTACTCCAATTCACTCTATCCCATGCATACATTTCATCTTCCATAAAGAAAACATCTGGCAGAAAGGTTTGTGTGGTCTGGTTGTGGATTGGGGCTGCTGGTTTCAGTGCATTATACATGACAAAGGGTGGATGTAAGCAAATGAGGCCATTTTTTGATCAACCTTAATCAGCCACTGCTCTAACACAGTGTTTCCAGAGGCTCCTACTTAATGTTCCAACTGACTACTTCTACCTAATGTTCCAACCTACTACTTCCTAGTGTTCCAACCCACTACTTCTCTCTATTGCTCGTATCATTTTGCCAAAAGGCAGGGCAAGCACATGGATAGACAGGTAAATAGATTATCATGTCACTATTACCATTCATCTTTTTTTATGTTTTATATATATATATATATATATATATATATATATATATATATATATATATATATATATATATATATATATGTTGACTGGTTGGTAAGGTTATTTAATGTATGTATGACTCATGGTGAGGTGCCTGAGGATTGGCGGAATGCGTGCATAGTGCCATTGTACAAAGGCAAAGGGGATAAGAGTGAGTGCTCAAATTACAGAGGTATAAGTTTGTTGAGTATTCCTGGTAAATTATATGGGAGGGTATTGATTGAGAGGGTGAAGGCATGTACAGAGCATCAGATTGGGGAAGAGCAGTGCGGTTTCAGAAGTGGTAGAGGATGTGTGGATCAGGTGTTTGCTTTGAAGAATGTATGTGAGAAATACTTAGAAAAGCAAATGGATTTGTATGTAGCATTTATGGATCTGGAGAAAGCATATGATAGAGTTGATAGAGATGCTCTGTGGAAGGTATTAAGAATATATGGTGTGGGAGGCAAGTTGTTAGAAGCAGTGAAAAGTTTTTATCGAGGATGTAAGGCATGTGTACGTGTAGGAAGAGAGGAAAGTGATTGGTTCTCAGTGAATGTAGGTTTGCGGCAGGGGTGTGTGATGTCTCCATGGTTGTTTAATTTGTTTATGGATGGGGTTGTTAGGGAGGTAAATGCAAGAGTCCTGAAAAGAGGGGCAAGTATGAAGTCTGTTGGGGATGAGAGATCTTGGGAAGTGAGTCAGTTGTTGTTCGCTGATGATACAGCGCTGGTGGCTGATTCATGTGAGAAACTGCAGAAGCTGGTGACTGAGTTTGGTAAAGTGTGTGGAAGAAGAAAGTTAAGAGTAAATGTGAATAAGAGCAAGGTTATTAGGTACAGTAGGGTTGAGGGTCAAGTCAATTGGGAGGTGAGTTTGAATGGAGAAAAACTGGAGGAAGTGAAGTGTTTTAGATATCTGGGAGTGGATCTGTCAGCGGATGGAACCATGGAAGCGGAAGTGGATCATAGGGTGGGGGAGGGGGCGAAAATTTTGGGAGCCTTGAAAAATGTGTGGAAGTCGAGAACATTATCTCGGAAAGCAAAAATGGGTATGTTTGAAGGAATAGTGGTTCCAACAATGTTGTATGGTTGCGAGGCGTGGGCTATGGATAGAGTTGTGCGCAGGAGGATGGATGTGCTGGAAATGAGATGTTTGAGGACAATGTGTGGTGTGAGGTGGTTTGATTGAGTAAGTAACGTAAGGGTAAGAGAGATGTGTGGAAATAAAAAGAGCGTGGTTGAGAGAGCAGAAGAGGGTGTTTTGAAATGGTTTGGGCACATGGAGAGAATGAGTGAGGAAAGATTGACCAAGAGGATATATGTGTCGGAGGTGGAGGGAACGAGGAGAAGATGGAGACCAAATTGGAGGTGGAAAGATGGAGTGAAAAAGATTTTGTGTGATCGGGGCCTGAACATGCAGGAGGGTGTAAGGAGGGCAAGGAATAGAGTGAATTGGAGCGATGTGGTATACAGGGGTTGACGTGCTGTCAGTGGAGTGAATCAAGGCATGTGAAGCGTCTGGGGTAAACCATGGAAAGCTGTGTAGGTATGTATATTTGCGTGTGTGGACGTGTGTATGTACATGTGTATGGGGGGGGGGGGGGGTTGGGCCATTTCTTTCGTCTGTTTCCTTGCGCTACCTCGCAAACGCGGGAGACAGCGACAAAGTATAAAAAAAAAAAAAAAAAAAAATATATATATATATATATTATCCCTGGGGATAGGGGAGAAAGAATACTTCCCATGTATTCCCTGCGTGTCGTAGAAGGCGACTAAAAGGGGAGGGAGCGGGGGGCTGGAAATCCTCCCCTCTCAATTTTTTTTAATTTTCCAAAAGAAGGAACAGAGAAGGGGGCCAGGTGAGGATATTCCCTCAGTGGCCCAGTTCTCTGTTCTTAACGCTACCTCACTAACGCGGGAAATGGCGAATAGTTTGAAAAAAAAAAAAAAAAAAAAATATATATATATATATATATATATATATATATATATATATATATATATATATATATTTTTTGCTTTGTCGCTGTCTCCCGCGTTTGCGAGGTAGCACAAGGAAACAGACGAAAGAAATGGCCCAACCCACCCCCATACACATGTATATACATACGTCCACACACGCAAATATACATACCTACACAGCTTTCCATGGTTTACCCCAGACGCTTCACATGCCCTGATTCAATCCACTGACAGCACGTCAACCCCGGTATACCACATCGCTCCAATTCACTCTATTCCTTGCCCTCCTTTCACCCTCCTGCATGCTCAGGCCCCGATTACACAAAATCTTTTTCACTCCATCTTTCCACCTCCAATTTGGTCTCCCTCTTCTCCTCGTTCCCTCCACCTCCGACACATATATCCTCTTGGTCAATCTTTCCTCACTCATTCTCTCCATGTGCCCAAACCATTTCAAAACACCCTCTTCTGCTCTCTCAACCACGCTCTTTTTATTTCCACACATCTGTCTTACCCTTACGTTACTTACTCGATCAAACCACCATATATACATATATATATATATATATATATATATATATATATATATATATATATATATATATATATATATATATATATGGATGGGGTTGTTAGGGAGGTGAATGCAAGAGTTTTGGAAAGAGGGGCAAGTATGAAGTCTGTTGGGGATGAGAGAGCTTGGGAAGTGAGTCAGTTGTTGTTCGCTGATGATACAGTGCTGGTGGCTGATTCATGTGAGAAACTGCAGAAGCTGGTGACTGAGTTTGGTAAAGTGTGTGAAAGAAGAAAGTTAAGAGTAAATGTGAATAAGAGCAAGGTAATTAGGTACAGTAGGGTTGAGGGTCAAGTCAATTGGGAGGTAAGTTTGAATGGAGAAAAACTGGAGGAAGTAAAGTGTTTTAGATATCTGGGAGTGGATCTGGCAGCGGATGGAACCATGGAAGCGGAAGTGAATCATAGGGTGGGGGAGGGGGCGAAAATCCTGGGAGCCTTGAAGAATGTGTGGAAGTCGAGAACATTATCTCGGAAAGCAAAAATGGGTATGTTTGAAGGAATAGTGATTCCAACAATGTTGTATGGTTGCGAGGCGTGGGCTGTGGATAGAGTTGTGCACAGGAGGATGGATGTGCTGGAAATGAGATGTTTGAGGACAATGTGTGGTGTGAGGTGGTTTGATCGAGTAAGTAACGTAAGGGTAAGACAGATGTGTGGAAATAAAAAGAGCGTGGTTGAGAGAGCAGAAGAGGGTGTTTTGAAATGGTTTGGGCACATGGAGAGAATGAGTGAGGAAAGATTGACCAAGAGGATATATGTGTCGGAGGTGGAGGGAACGAGAAGTGGGAGACCAAATTGGAGGTGGAAAGATAGAGTGAAAAAGATTTTGTGTGATCGGGGCCTGAAGATGCAGGAGGGTGAAAGGAGGGCAAGGAATAGAGTGAATTGGATCGATGTGGTATACCGGGGTTGACGTGCTGTCAGTGGATTGAATCAGGGCATGTGAAGCGTCTGGGGTAAACCATGGAAAGCTGTGTAGGTATGTATATTTGCGTGTGTGGACGTATGTATATACATGTGTATGGGGGTGGGTTGGGCCATTTCTTTCGTCTGTTTCCTTGCGCTACCTCGCAAACGCGGGAGACAGCGGCAAAAAAAATATATATATATATATATATATATATATATATATATATATATATATATATATATATATATATATATATATATATATATCCATGGTTTACCCCAGACGCTTCACATGCCTTGCTTCAATCCACTGACAGCACGTCAACCCCGGTATACCACATCGATCCAATTCACTCTATTCCTTGCCCTCCTTTCACCCTCCTGCATGTTCAGGCCCCGATCACACAAAATCTTTTTCACTCCATCTTTCCACCTCCAATTTGGTCTCCCTCTTCTCCTTGTTCCCTCCACCTCCGACACATATATCCTCTTGGTCAATCTTTCCTCACTCATCCTCTCCATGTGCCCAAACCACTTCAAAACACCCTCTTCTGCTCTCTCGACCACGCTCTTTTTATTTCCACACATCTCTCTTACCCTTACGTTACTCACTCGATCAAACCACCTCACACCACACATTGTCCTCAAACATCTCATTTCCAGCACATCCATCCTCTTGCGCACAACTCTATCCATAGCCCACGCCTCGCAACCATACAACATTGTTGGAACCACTATTCCTTCAAACATGCCCATTTTTGCTTTCCGAGATAATGTTCTCGACTTCCACACATTCTTCAAGGCCCCCAGGATTTTCGCCCCCTCCCCCACCCTATGATCCACTTCCGCTTCCATGGTTCCATCCGCTGCCAGATCCACTCCCAGATATCTAAAACACTTTACTTCCTCCAGTTTTTCTCCATTCAAACTCACCTCCCAATTGACTTGACCCTCAACCCTACTGTACCTAATAACCTTGCTCTTATTCACATTTACTCTTAACTTTCTTCTTCCACACACTTTTCCAAACTCAGTCACCAGCTTCTGCAGTTTCTCACATGAATCAGCCACCAGCGCTGTATCATCAGCGAACAACAACTGACTCACTTCCCAAGATCTCTCATCCCCAACAGACTTCATACTTGCCCCTCTTTCCAAAACTCTTGCATTTACCTCCCTAACAACCCCATCCATAAACAAATTAAACAACCATGGAGACATCACACACCCCTGCCGCAAACCTACATTCACTGAGAACCAATCACTTTCCTCTCTTCCTACACGTACACGTGCCTTACATCCTCGATAAAAACTTTTCACTGCTTCTAACAACTTTCCTCCCACACCATATATTCTTAATACCTTCCACAGAGCATCTCTATCAACTCTATCATATGCCTTCTCCAGATCCATAAATGCTACATACAAATCCATTTGCTTTTCTAAGTATTTCTCACATACATTCTTCAAAGCAAACACCTGATCCACACATCCTCTACCACTTCTGAAACCACACTGCTCTTCCCCAATCTGATGCTCTGTACATGCCTTCACCCTCTCAATCAATACCCTCCCATATAATTTACCAGGAATACTCAACAACTTATACCTCTGTAATTTGAGCACTCACTCTTATCCCCTTTGCCTTTGTACAATGGCACTATGCACGCATTCCGCCAATCCTCAGGCACCTCACCATGAGTCATACATACATTAAATAACCTTACCAACCAGTCAACAATACAGTCACCCCCTTTTTTAATAAATTCCACTGCAATACCATCCAAACCTGCTGCCTTGCCGGCTTTCATCTTCCGCAAAGCTTTCACTACCTCTTCTCTGTTTACCAAATCATTTTCCCTAACCCTCTCACTTTGCACACCACCTCGACCAAAACACCCTATATCTGCCACTCTATCATCAAACACACTCAACAAACCTTCAAAATACTCACTCCATCTCCTTCTCACATCACCACTACTTGTTATCACCTCCCCATTTGCGCCCTTCACTGAAGTTCCCATTTCCTCCCTTGTCTTACGCACTTTATTTACCTCCTTCCAGAACATCTTTTTATTCTCCCTAAAATTTAATGATACTCTCTCACCCCAACTCTCATTTGCCCTTTTTTTCACCTCTTGCACCTTTCTCTTGACCTCCTGTCTCTTTCTTTTATACATCTCCCACTCAATTGCATTTTTTCCCTGCAAAAAAAGCTGTGTAGGTATGTATATTTGCGTGTGTGGACGTATGTATATACATGTGTATGGGGGGGTTGGGGGGGGTGGGCATTTCTTTCGTCTGTTTCTTTGCGCTACCTCGCAAACGCGGGAGACAGCGACAAAGTATAATAAAAATAATAATAATATATATATATATATATATATATATATATATATATATATATATATATATATATATATATATTTGTTTATGGATGGGGTTGTTAGGGAGGTAAATGCAAGAGTTTTGGAAAGAGGGGCAAGTATGAAGTCTGTTGGGGATGAGAGAGCTTGGGAAGTGAGTCAGTTGTTGTTCGCTGATGATACAGCGCTGGTGGCTGATTCATGTGAGAAACTGCAGAAGCTGGTGACTGAGTTTGGTAAAGTGTGTGGAAGAAGAAAGTTAAGAGTAAATGTGAATAAGAGCAAGGTTATTAGGTACAGTAGGGTTGAGGGTCAAGTCAATTGGGAGGTGAGTTTGAATGGAGAAAAACTGGAGGAAGTGAAGTGTTTTAGATATCTGGGAGTGGATCTGTCAGCGGATGGAACCATGGAAACGGAAGTGGATCATAGGGTGGGGGAGGGGGCGAAAATTTTGGGAGCCTTGAAAAATGTGTGGAAGTCGAGAACATTATCTCGGAAAGCAAAAATGGGTATGTTTGAAGGAATAGTGGTTCCAACAATGTTGTATGGTTGCGAGGCGTGGGCTATGGATAGAGTTGTGCGCAGGAGGATGGATGTGCTGGAAATGAGATGTTTGAGGACAATGTGTGGTGTGAGGTGGTTTGATCGAGTAAGTAACGTAAGGGTAAGAGAGATGTGTGGAAATAAAAAGAGCGTGGTTGAGAGAGCAGAAGAGGGTGTTTTGAAATGGTTTGGGCACATGGAGAGAATGAGTGAGGAAAGATTGACCAAGAGGATATATGTGTCGGAGGTGGAGGGAACGAGGAGAAGAGGGAGACCAAATTGGAGGTGGAAAGATGGACTGAAAAAGATTTTGTGTGATCGGGGCCTGAACATGCAGGAGGGTGAAAGGAGGGCAAGGAATAGAGTGAATTGGAGCGATGTGGTATACAGGGGTTGACGTGCTGTCAGTGGATTGAATCAAGGCATGTGAAGCGTCTGGGGTAAACCATGGAAAGCTGTGTAGGTATGTATATTTGCGTGTGTGGACGTGTGTATGTACATGTGTATGGGGGGGGGGTTGGGCCATTTCTTTCGTCTGTTTCCTTGCGCTACCTCGCAAACGCGGGAGACAGCGACAAAGTATAAAAAAAAAAAAAAATATATATATATATATATATATATATATATATATATATATATATATATATATATATATATATATATATAAACTTTCCCAAAGCCAGGTCTACAATTCATCGGCCAACCTGTACGGAATGAGGACCAACTGGGTGGACTGTGGGCAAACTGCCAAGACCAGGATTCAGCCTATGTGGGCTCAACTCTGGGTGCCTCATCAATGTGTAACAGTTATGAACACTAACCATTACACCACAGAGGTCCATATACCAATATAAGAATAAGGCGAGTGGTTCAAACTCTTGGGGCAACAACAATTCAAATAAAAGGGAAAAACATGTTGGTATGAGGAAAATCTAAAATTGTATGAATATCCTGCACATTCAATCAACACTCACAAACACGACCTCATAGACAATGTGCAGGAGTACCTTCTTAAGTTGTAAGTGGATCCTTCTTCAGAGTTTAAAAATATGTGCTGCATTTAAAATTATTGGATCTTGTGCACAGTTCTGCTAATAAATGAGTAAGATTACGGTAAGGAGTTGTTAAGATATGAGCAAAGACATAAGGAAACAATAATCAAACATGTAACTGGAATATTAAAAGGAAAGCAAAGATAATAAACTAACGATGTCTTACTAAAAAACAAAAAGCTGTTCTTGTAAGAATGATACAACAAAAAGAAAGAAACTTACCCAAGAACACGCCTCTCTGAGTATTCCTTCTTCTTCCCACCAAGGACACTTCCCATAATACCACGATCCGGAGGCAGGCATGGCCAAGAAGGATACGGCTGGAGCAAAGGTCTGTGATTCACTAAACCTACTTTTCCTTCGTTCAGTCTTGAGTTCTTAAGATGCCATGTACTAATCATGCACTTGCTGTAAATCAATAAATTAAGAAAAAATAGAGTCACATCACAAGATGAAAGAAAGCTGTTACACAGCCTGGGAATATAAAGTTGTGAAACAGAGCTCTACAGCAATTTATCCCCTGGGCAAATCCCACCAAGAATATTACTATAGAAACCCTAGGACTTCCTTTATGAGGTTCCTGCACATTCAAGGTAGTACTCCACAAAGGAACAAAAAATGATGCTCCTTTGGAATGAGAAGGTCCATGGTAAGACTGTAAATCTTTCTATCCAACAATAATGATGCAGTCCTTCCAAGGGTGATTTCTCGCTTGTGGTGCAACCAATATCAGGCAAAGTCTGGCAAAAGTACCACCACTAGCATATAAATGAGTGCGTATCAAGCTACGATCTAACATAATTAAATCAAAAACCCCCTAACTAAATTCAAACTAACCTTAAAAATTATTTTCTATTATATTAGTCTATCATATCTATATACCACAAGGAAAATATTCAAGTACAACCTGTCATACAGGGAACTGGTGGGTCATACTCTGAGGATATAGTCTTACCTGTATTCTCATGAACTGTTTTCACTAGTAGGCAAGCCAAGATCTATGACTGTATCAACTCCACATTGACCTCTAGATTGTTTTGAAAATTTAAAAAACTTTTCTCTACCAGGAAAAATCCCACCCTCAGCAAGCAAGCTCACCAGACATCACACTGTGTGTAGTGCTTACCAACAATACACACAAAGACCAACTGGAGTATGCTACATAAATGTGAAGTGCTTCTAAACACTACACACAAAGACCAAATGGAGTACACAACATAAACTGTCCTCTGACCACCTGCATCCTGATAACACTCCATTTAGCCTGCCCAGTCAACATATTCACCAAAAAAAATCATCCAAACTACAGGAAAGCAGTCTGGCCTGCCTTCATTCAGTATACAGAAACAAAACTCCAAAACTTCAGAAAAAATGGTGTCTCATCACTGTATCAACTGATCTCACACTTCATCAACATCTCCAACCAAACCAGCAAAACACACATATCACATACAACCCAGGTTTCTCCCTACAAGTTACTCACCTCATAAAGTAACAAAACTGACTAAAACACAACCAGTCAACCATAAACACCAAAAAAATTATCCAAACTACAGGAAAGCAGATTGGCCTACCTTCACTCAGTATACAGAAACAAATCTCCAAAACTTCAGAAAAAATGGTGTCTCATCACTGTATCACCCAGTCTCTCACTTCATCAACATCTCCAACCAAATCAGCAGAAAACACATACCACATACAACCAAAACACATACCACATACAACCAAATTTCTCCTTACAAGTTACTCACCTCATAAAGCAAAGAAACTGACTAAAACAGAACCACTTTCCATCTGTAGATATCAGAGAACAAATTCAAACTTTACACAACACTCATTAACTTCATCACAGAAACACAAACTGAAAACTGGCATTCCTTCCTCAACATAGTCAATCACATGACCCATAGCAACCAGCTCAGGCACACATTTCAAAGATAATCCATTCTTATTGCACCAGTCCAGCCCCAATCCATGAAACACTCATGACCCATTCCAATGAAATCCCTTCTCCCAAAGAACCCACAAAGATACTTATGAGACTACTACTCATAAATCAGCCAAAAACCAACCTCACCCCTACACAGGAAAGTCATGAAAAACCTACACAAAATCCACCCAGAAACACCTACCTACCCTCCGTTCACTCCCAATGATACCAGCATTGCAATTAAAACCTTAAAGAACTCTCCTACTACAGGCCCTGACAATGTAACAAACTTTCATATAAAACACTGTGACCCAATTACAACCCAAGCACTTACAGATATCTTCAACAACAAGCTGCATAACAAAATCCCTAACACCATAACCTGCCAACATAATGCCAATCCTTAAGGCCTTTAAACCAAACAACTCTCCTTCCTTCTACCAACCTACATCACTTCATTCTCACTATAAAAACTGGAAAAAATCATCCACAACAGAATCAAACAAAGCATCCATCTCTCCCACACAGTATGGCTTCTGACCCAGACATTCTACGACCACATCAAACAAAGAATTCATGCAACATATCCAGGATGGTTTCAACCAACCACAACCCCCTCCTGCACAGCACTTGTGGCATAAAACATCAAGTATTTAACACTGTCCCTCAATATATCCTCACCCTTGAAATACTTGACACAGCATCCCACAACACCGACAAAATGAACGGCCAATTTCATAGCTGGGCTCCAAGCCAGAGTCACTCACAGAGGCTTTACATCTAATCTAAAACACTAAAACTCTCAATTGAAGTTCCCAAAGGAGTAGTTCTTACTCAAACTCTCTTCCTACTCAACTTCCCATTATTTTGAGCAAACCTCTACATGAAGGTCCTTTCATATGCATAAAACTCACATTTACGCCTCATAACCCCTAACACCACAGTTGCAACATCAAACATGCAGCACAACATACAACTGGAACACTGGATCACCCAACAGAGAATGTGTGCATCACCACAAAAATCTTCAATCACACTTTTTTAATCCAACACAGTTGTCAATCGAACTCACATCCTCCAATTACCTTGAATGGACAGTTCCTCCCACTGAACAAAACACCAACCATTCTCAGCATCACATATGACATCCACATAAATACAAAAGCAACACAAACTAAATGTCTGCGGAACAGTAACTGGCACAGGATTTGAACTAGAAAACGAATCCTTCAACATCATATACATACAATTCATCCATTCCACTTCAAACCTTGGCTTACATGCCTGGATTTCCACTCACTCAAAGCATGTAAAACAAAGCTGCAAACCATTCAAATAGTGCACGCAGAACAATCACTGGCTACCTAGAAACCACAAAAGCTCAACACCGCAAGTGAATAAAAGAAAACTCCCATAATGAACCAACCTCAACATGCTTGTCGCTCAATTCTATGCAACAGCATTACCCCCTCCCACCTTAACCACTCTGTATCTAGTTAGACCATCAACCCTAAGTAGAAATAAAAAAACCTACCTGTCTCACACTTTTGTAACCTCTACTGACAAATCCCATAACCCACAACAAGTATTTAACACTGACAAAATACTTACACAATGAATAACCCGACAAGCACTAAACAGCCAACCTCCCAATTAAGTTTTAAACTCCAACTCACCAGACATCCATCAGACAGCATACTCCCCAGACAAACTCATCACACTCTTCTACTTATGCTCTGAACACCATCTATCACTACAAAATTCAAAACACCATTTTAACATATCCCTAGACCCCTCATGCACATGATGCATCTACCTATAAAGAAAACACCAAACACTTATTATTCAATTACCCTGCACTCACTGCACATAGATCTACACACTACAATGCGACACTTTGACATCTGGTCCCAATCGATGGACTGGGCCAACTTCCTGGGAGTTGCAGAAGCTTCATAGGGATACAAATGACTCCTGGGGCAGGGAGTACATAATCAAGAGTTCTTTTATCAATTTTCATAAGTGAAAAAATAATGTTCCAAATCATGCTCTCCACAAATAAATACATTCTAAAAAGTATAAGGAGTCCACTAACATGGATTTCACTCAAAACCAGAAGTCAGTTGTACCAATAAACTGAAAATTTACATGGAGAACATTAAGGTAAAAAGAATAATGAGAGTTTGGATAAGAAGGAGATTGTGATTGGAGTGGAGCTGGGAGTAAAATACCACAGGGATTTGTTTTGGGACCACTTTTGTGACTACAGTAGTATAAGACATAACTGAAATTGTAAATTATGTGAAAATCTGGAATAGCACTTAAGAGCAAGAAAGATACAGTAATATGCTAATTCAAAAGCAATCGGTCAAGAAAGACTTTTGAAAATCCATGCAAGAAAAAGGACAAGGAGCAAAAATGAGAAATATGAATACACAGTGACATAAAAAGGTAAAAGAAGCTGGATGAGGTTAGAGAGAAGGACACTGGAGTGCTGATAAGCAATAACAAAAAGCTAATAAGCAGTGTATCAAAACTGCATGAAAATCAGTCATAAAATCAGTAAGGAAAACTTTTAGCCAGCCTGATAAAAGAAGATTCTTGATATTGTACAAAACGTTCAAACATCCACAACTCGAGGCTGTGTTCATGCATTTGCAGAGCGTATAATGTTGAGCCATCAAAATTGTTTTAAGGCCTCGAAGCAAAAGCTTCACAGATGCTATAATCATTAGGGGAAAAGAAGAATAAAAGGAGATTAAACAGACATATAAGTCGACAAGGTGAAAATTGATGTTATCTTCATTGAAAAGATCCATTTTCAGAATATATTCAATAAGAGGAAGGAAGGTCCAGTTAATACATGAGACAGAATTTCTTCAACCAGACAACGGTTTATGAATCAACTGGGGGTAGAAGTGCTACCGGCGGCCCAGAGGACAAAGGGTAAAGAGAGCAACCCAGATCTAACATCCCCCCCCCCAACTTAAATCTTCCACCTCATCCTCAACCCTAAACTACAAACTGGTTAAGTGTGAGCGCTGGGCTCACACACGCCGGCACCAAAATCGAATTAAATGTCAAGATTCGATAAGCAACTTAGATGACATGGAGGGTACAATGGTAGCCTTGACCTACACAACCCTCACGTAAACATTGGAAACTACCTGCCAAAAGTGTCACTCCGACCATTAACACACTTACACTTTAACGTGAGCTTCCGACCATAAACACACTTACACTTTAACATGAGCTTGGCAAACGTACCTCACACGATTCCAAGTAAGGCCGCCCATGTACCCGAGGGTGGCCCTGGGCACGACCCTCATCTTCCACCAAGAGGATAAACAATCTCAAGGTGTTGCAGTTACGTAAATGTGGTCCTTCATATGAGAGAGTCTCTCTCTCTCTCCAGCTGGTGAATCAGCTGATCCCACGGAGAGTTGCCAAGTCAACAATTGTAACCAGAGACCCCGGGGTTCGCAACCCGGCCGTGATGCACAGCACACAGGCCACAGACTCTGTTGGTCAGCAGTGCTGCCGTCTGTTTAGCAGGACATGTTTCACTCCCTTCGATAGAGAACCATATATGTAAATATGGGCAACTTAGGTTGAAATATTTTACCGGGGATATACAAGCTTAAAACAAATGCATCTTCGCCAATTAAAATGCTGATCTTTATATAATGTTATTGGTCTTAAACATGAGAATTTTATTTTAGGATTGTTTTGTCAAGTCCGAAATGTGACTACCGATAATTCATTATATCAAAAAAATAGTTACATTATATAATTCTTTTTTTAAGTAATACCTATTCTTAGCATAGTAGATGACACAGGCTTTGAATTAAGAGTAATAATTCAATTTTAGTGGATTTTCTAACTAATTAGTAACAAAGACATATCCCAACCGTACCCATGATGGACCCAGTCAGAGGTTTTAAAAGTACTTTCTTGTTATGTGAATGAAATATAATGTTAGGTATGTGCATTGGTTGCATTTCATGTAGTACGGCCCCTCATCATGGGCTGGACCAACAACCCCTTTTCCTTTACCGCCAAAATTCTCTAACTCTTACTAAGCTAAACGAATAACTTCAATATCAATTTGTCATGAAAAATAATGTTAGTATTTTTCGTCTATAATTACGAAGAATATATATATATCCCTGGGGATAGGGGAGAAAGAATACTTCCCACGTATTCCCTGCGTGTCGTAGAGGGCGACTAAAAGGAGAGGGAGCGGGTGGCTGGAAATCCTCCCCTTTCTTGTTTTTTTTTAATTTTCCAAAAGAAGGAACAGAGAAGGGGGTCAGGTGAGGATATTCCCTCTAAGGCCCAGTTCTCTGTTATTAACGCTACCTCGCTAACGCGGGAAATGGCAAATAGTATAAAAAAAAAAAATATATATATATATATATATATATATATATATATATATATATATATATATATATATATATATATATATATATATATATATATATGTGAAGCGTCTGGGGTAAACCATGGAAAGCTGTGTAGGTATGTATATTTGCGTGTGTGGACGTATGTATATACATGTGTATGGGGGGGGGTGGGGGGTTGGGCCATTTCTTTCGTCTGTTTCCTTGCGCTACCTCGCAAACGCGGGAGACAGCGACAAAGTATAAAAGAAAAAAAAAAAAAAATATATATATATATATATATATATATATATATATATATATATATTCCCTGGGGATAGGGGAGAATACTTCCCACGTATTCCCTGCGTGTCATAGAAGGGAGAGAGGGGGGGCTGGAAATTCTTCCCTCTCTTTTTTTTTCCCCAAAAGAAGGAACAGAGAAGAGGGCCAGGTGAGGATATTCCCACAAAGGTCCAGTCCTCTGTTCTTAACGCTACCTCGCTAACGCGAGAAATGGCGAATAGTATGAAAGAAAGGTTATTATTATTATTATTATTATTATTATACTTTGTCGCTGTCTCCCGCGTTTGCGAGGTAGCGCAAGGAAACAGACGAAAGAAATGGTCCAATCCCCCCCACCCCCATACACATGTATATACATACGTCCACACACGCAAATATACATACCTACACAGCTTTCCATGGTTTACCCCAGACGCTTCACATGCCTTGCTTCAATCCACTGACAGCACGTCAACCCCGGTATACCACATCGCTCCAGTTCACTCTATTCCTTGCCCTCCTTTCACCCTCCTCCATGTTCAGGCCCCAATCACACAAAATCTTTTTCACTCCATCTTTCCACCTCCAATTTGGTCTCCCTCTTCTCCTTGTTCCCTCCACCTCCGACACATATATCCTCTTGGTCAATCTTTCCTCACTCATCCTCTCCATGTGCCCAAACCACTTCAAAACACCCTCTTCTGCTCTCTCGACCACGCTCTTTTTATTTCCACACATCTCTCTTACCCTTACGTTACTCACTCGATCAAACCACCTCACACCACACATTGTCCTCAAACATCTCATTTCCAGCACATCCATCCTCCTGCGCACAACTCTATCCATAGCCCACGCCTCGCAACCATACAACATTGTTGGAACCACTATTCCTTCAAACATACCCATTTTTGCTTTCCGAGATAATGTTCTCGACTTCCACACATTCTTCAAGGCCCCCAGGATTTTCGCCCCCTCCCCCACCCTATGATCCACTTCCGCTTCCATGGTTCTGTCCGCTGCCAGATCCACTCCCAGATATCTAAAACACTTCACTTCCTCCAGTTTTTCTCCATTCAAACTCACCTCCCAATTGACTTGACCCTCAACCCTACTGTACCTAATAACCTTGCTCTTATTCACATTTACTCTTAACTTTCTTCTTCCACACACTTTTCCAAACTCAGTCACCAGCTTCTGCAGTTTCTCACATGAATCAGCCACCAGCGCTGTATCATCAGCGCACAACAACTGACTCACTTCCCAAGATCTCTCATCCCCAACAGACTTCATACTTGCCCCTCTTTCCAAAACTCTTGCATTTACCTCCCTAACAACCCCATCCATAAACAAATTAAACAACCATGGAGACATCACACACCCCTGCTGCAAACCTACATTCACTGAGAACCAATCACTTTCCTCTCTTCCTACACGTACACATGCCTTACATCCTCGATAAAAACTTTTCACTGCTTCTAACAACTTTCCTCCCACACCATATATTCTTAATACCTTCCACAGAGCATCTCTATCAACTCTATCATATGCCTTCTCCAGATCCATAAATGCTACATACAAATCCATTTGCTTTTCTAAGTATTTCTCACATACATTCTTCAAAGCAAACACCTGATCCACACATCCTCTACCACTTCTGAAACCACACTGCTCTTCCCCAATCTGATGCTCTGTACATGCCTTCACCCTCTCAATCAATACCCTCCCATATAATTTACCAGGAATACTCAAACAACTTATACCTCTGTAATTTGAGCACTCACTCTTATCCCCTTTGCCTTTGTACAATGGCACTATGCACGCATTCCGCCAATCCTCAGGCACCTCACCATGAGTCATACATACATTAAATAACCTTACCAACCAGTCAACAATACAGTCACCCCCTTTTTTAATAAATTCCACTGCAATACCATCCAAACCTGCTGCCTTGCCGGCTTTCATCTTCCGCAAAGCTTTCACTACCTCTTCTCTGTTTACCAAATCATTTTCCCTAACCCTCTCACTTTGCACACCACCTCGACCAAAACACCCTATATCTGCCACTCTATCATCAAACACATTCAACAAACCTTCAAAATACTCACTCCATCTCCTTCTCACATCACCACTACTTGTTATCACCTCCCCATTTGCGCCCTTCACTGAAGTTCCCATTTCCTCCCTTGTCTTACGCACTTTATTTACCTCCTTCCAGAACATCTTTTTATTCTCCCTAAAATTTAATGATACTCTCTCACCCCAACTCTCATTTGCCCTTTTTTTCACCTCTTGCACCTTTCTCTTGACCTCCTGTCTCTTTCTTTTATACATCTCCCACTCAATTGCATTTTTTCCCTGCAAAAATCATCCAAATGCCTCTCTCTTCTCTTTCACTAATACTCTTACTTCTTCATCCCACCACTCACTACCCTTTCTAATCAACCCACCTCCCACTCTTCTCATGCCACAAGCATCTTTTGCGCAATTCATCACTGATTCCCTAAATACATCCCATTCCTCCCCCACTCCCCTTACTTCCATTGTTCTCACCTTTTTCCATTCTGTACTCAGTCTCTCCTGGTACTTCCTCACACAGGTCTCCTTCTCAAGCTCACTTACTCTCACCACCCTCTTCACCCCAACATTCACTCTTCTTTTCTGAAAACCCATACAAATCTTCACCTTAGCCTCCACAAGATAATGATCAGACATCCCTCCAGTTGCACCTCTCAGCACATTAACATCCAAAAGTCTCTCTTTCGCACGCCTGTCAATTAACACATAATCCAATAACGCTCTCTGGCCATCTCTCCTACTTACATAAGTATACTTAAGTATATCTCGCTTTTTAAACCAGGTATTCCCAATCATCAGTCCTTTTTCAGCACATAAATCTACAAGCTCTTCACCATTTCCATTTACAACACTGAACACCCCATGTATACCAATTATTCCCTCAACTGCCACATTACTCACCTTTGCATTCAAATCACCCATCACTATAACCCGGTCTCGTGCATCAAAACCACTAACACACTCATTCAGCTGCTCCCAAAACACTTGCCTCTCTTGATCTTTCTTCTCATGCCCAGGTGCATATGCACCAATAATCACCCACCTCTCTCCATCAACTTTCAGTTTTACCCATATTAATCGAGAATTTACTTTCTTACACTCTATCACATACTCCCACAACTCCTGTTTCAGGAGTATTGCTACTCCTTCCCTTGCTCTTGTCCTCTCACTAACCCCTGACTTTACTCCCCAGACATTCCCAAACCACTCTTCCCCTTATATATATATATATATATATATATATATATATATATATATATATATATATATATATATATATATATATATATTTTTTTTTTTTTTCATACCATTCGCCATTTCCCGCGATAGCGAGGTAGCGGTAAGAACAGAGGACTGGGCCTTTGAGGGAATATCCTCACCTGGCCCTCTTCTCTGTTCCTTCTTTTGCAAAAAAAAAAAAAAAAAAAGAGAGGGGAGGATTTCCAGCCCCCTGCTCCCTTCCCTTTTAGTCACCTTCTACGACACGCAGGGAATACGTGGGAAGTATTCTTTCTCCCCTATCCCCAGTGAATATATATATATATATATATATATATATATATATAACAAGTTGCCCCCTTGCACCTTGGTTATAAATTCCCATTATTCTTTCCTTCATCACGGAAATCACTTCTGAGAGTCCCATAGCCTTCACTGAAGCCCTATGCTCCAGCCTTCTACAACATGAAGAGAATAACTGGGTAGAATACTTTCTACCTTACCTACGCAGCGAGAGGCATGAAGGTGTGAGGAGGAGGGCAAAAGCATTTGAAAATGAAGTATTTGTGGACATGTGGTGTAAGATGGTTTGATCAAGTGAGTAATGTGAGGGCAAGACAGAAATGTGGTATTAAGACGAGTGTGGGTGAGAGAGCTGAAGAGTGTGTACTGAAATGGTTTGGACATATGGAGAGAATGAGTGAGGAAAGGTTGACAGAGAGAATACATTTGTCATATGTGGAAGGGAAAATGAGAAGAGGGAGACCAAACTGAATATGTAAAGATGGAGTGAAAAAGATTTTGAGTGATTAGGACATGAATAAGAGATTGAATGCAGCCTTTCTCCATCTTTTCCTGGTGCTACCTTATTAACGTGGAAATGTTATGAAACCTTTGTTTGCATCATCTTGGGTCTATGTTCCTCTCCACTTTGTTGATTCGATACCGATATGTCTTCTTGAGGTACCTGTCCTCTAATACCTTCAGTCTGTGTGTGTGTGTGTATCTGTAATTCTGTAACTGAACAGCTGTCAATGTTAACTGAATACTTTAAGAACTTTTGCCCTTTCCTCAATCAGAATGGCTGCTGGTGTTGCCCATGCATCTTCTTGACCAATATCATCTTCAGTAGATTCTGTATGCAATAAAGTCCTTTATTCTGACTGAACAGCCTCTAGTATCCAGGAAAGACCCATCAGATTTGGTTTGCTTTTTGATGGCTTCACCTTTCCTCTGGTTTTGTTATCTCCTGATTACCTTCCACTAAATGTTTTCAGTTGCTCTCCAGCTAATATCCTGATTCCAATCAGGATCCTTGAAATGCATCCTCAGTTCTTTTTACTTTAGCTCAACTTGTGTTGCCTTCTGGTCTTGCTCCTTGACAAATTCCCATGACATCCACTATCATTTGCTCTCTAGTGTTTTCATCCCTAGCCTTTTACTAACAAATATGGTTTTAACTGACTGGTTTTGGTACATACCTGTCCATCCAGCCAATTGATAATTATATCTCACAGTATTACTAGCAACAGTAATAAAGCTTATAATACCAAATGATCCTAGAAACATGAGAATTTAGATCTTTGACTGACAGTGTTGCCTTTCTGTTACATTAGAACAAAAAATTTAATTTTCCATTGGAAAGTTGTACTTCTATACATTAACTTACTGCATTTGTTCACTTCACACTGTTTTCCACTTACTCTCTTACAAATCATATCTTATTTAACTGTGAAGCTGAAAAGAAAGAAAAGATACTGACTTAAACCTGGGAGGCATCCATATTCAAACCATACCTAAACTCTAAATCAGGCACACTTTAACTTAATGTCTGATTCATATACCATTCATGGGCCCTTTCACATTCCACTCAACATCTCCCCACTTCCTCCTTACTTGTCCATTACAGTCTTCATGATCTGGTGTGAGAAGGGCTGATTGAGTGAGAAATGATACGATAAAATGGAAGTGTGGAAGTAAGCAGATTATGACAGAGAGCTCTGGAGGGTGTGCTGAAATGGTTTTGAAAGATAGATCAGATGAATAAAAAGATGACAGAGAAGGCATATATGTCAGAAGTGGAGAGGACATGGAACAGGAGAAACTGAAGAAGAAATGAATGGATGGATGGAGTGAAAGATGTTTTGAGTGAAACAGGTAAGCAAGGGACAGAGCAAATTAGAATGATGTGGTATACAGGGGGTGACATGCTGGTAGCATAGGAAGCAAACAAAGAAAGGCCACATCTGCTCATAACCATTCGCTACCTGTCATGTGTAATGCATTGAAACCATGGCTCCCTACCCACAGACCTTTCCATAGTTTACCCCAGATGCTTCAAATGCTCTGGTTCAGTCCACTGACAGCACATTGAACCCAGTTTGCAACATCCTTCCAATTCACTTTATCCCATGCACACCTTTCATCCTTCTGCATGTTCAGTCTCCGGTTGCTCCAAATCATTTTCCTTCCAACCTTCCTTCTCTAATATGGCCTTTGTATCTATCTTGGCTTCCTGTTGTGTGCTCTTACTTTACTGTAATGCCGATAAGCTTTTGTTTTCTGTAAGTTTATAATGAATCGTACAACCTTGTCTGCTGTACTCTATTTCCTTCTTACTTATCTTCAAATGCAATGTTTGAGACCAGGCACTGCATTCTTGTAATATCCTGCTCAGATAAATATTCTGATCAGAGTTGATTTAAATTGCAAATCTACATTTTACTTTAAATGTAAATGAGTCACTTATATATAAAGTAGGAGAAAATAGAAAAAACTTTATATCTAAATATATATGTATATATGTATACTGAACATGGGGTATAATGATAATCTGTCACAGCAATGAATTTGCAAATGTAAAAGCCATGTCATAATTGATGGCCATCAAAACAATACATATGCCAATAGTATGAGTTCCACACATTATTTATAATTAAATAAGTATAAAAAACAATCAGACTACCTTTTAAAATGTTCAAATACAAAATTCACCTTAGAAAACTTGGGAAAACTTTGAGAATGCAAGACAAGCTTATTATGTCTTGAAAATTACACAAAAATTACAAGTGGTCGTCAAGACAACTGTTGAGTACAAAACTATATGTACATGAAAAAGATGCACTTGACAGAAATTATACAACAAAACATTTGTCTTGTCTCTATATATTAGGCAGTTTCTTATGAAAGCTGCTGAAACTACATAGTAGCTTCATTAGCTATCTAAATTTCAAAACATATTGCTAATTTTCTTGTATCATCAACAGTAATTATTCTTATACAATATGGCATTTAAAATCACATTTCAAGACGAAAATACATCAGAATTTTTCTCATGTTTTAGTTTTCCAAGGAATTTTAGAAATTACTATCAATAATTCTAGTCTTTAGCTAAGTCATAATTGTTAACATCATTCAATTTGTGCTTCTGGGCCCAGAAGAGGCTCAGGCTAGCACAATTACCCAGTCACTCTAAGCGTATCAGAATTTTTGTACAAAAGATAACACAATATAGTGTGTTTGAGATGCATTTTGCAGATGATGGGCAGTTGTATTAATCACAGCAGAAAATGTAGACCTCTATCAGTCTAAACACACCAGATTCTAACTGCACAAACATTAAGTTTTACATAAGTGATTGTTCTTTGTTCTATCTAGGAGACATACATGTCATCAACACTTGCACAATAGGTAGATAACAGAAAACTTCAAGATTTGGCATTTGCAAAATTATCTGGAGAAGGTAGAAGATATTAAGCATATTCTTTACAATATCACATAGCAAAATTAGTTAGTAACATACAGATTTTAGATAAAGGTTAAACATTCATCAACAAGAAATTCACCAACAGTGAATGTATACCCTCCCTAACTTTTTTGGAAATACAATTTCTGGGCAGCGAGTCTTTGTTTAGCCCATGGCTTCAAAATGACAGGATAAACTGCTCAACATATATCATTATGAATAAAACCTTGTCAATCAAGCCAAGCCTCAAGATCTCACCTTTGTCACAAAAAGAAGAACAAAGTAAGTCTTGCTCAATCTACCATTCTCTATAACATGTATCCTGAACTGGACACAAATGTAAAAGATTCAGAGCATAAGAGTCAGAAAAATCCTGGCATTGCAAACATTTTCATACATCTGCAAACCTCTTCATTAACTTAACTCTAAATATGGTCTATTCCCCTTTGCTACAAAGCATTCACTTATTATTTTGTTTAACTTGAATCATTCTCTTGTACAAATGTAAATGCCTAAGCATGTTTTGCTGCATCATACTTTTTACAATCATTTCAAAATCACGAGAAATTTGGGATTTTTTCATTCTCAAAATCACCTTTCTCATTCCAGTATGAAATTTTTTAAATAATCATTTTCCTGTACATACAGATTTTTTCATACTTCTTCACCATTTCCAATAACAGACTCTGAATGACCTCATTTGCTCACATTCACTCTCAAGCTGTCATGTTGTACAGTACACCGAAACCAAAGCTCCCTATCCAGAGCCAAACTGAGGTTTCCCCTGACAGCTTCACAAGCCCTGTTTCAGCCCACTAATAGCACAACACCACTTATGCCAAACAGGCCTAATTTGCTCTATCTCATGTACTGTTTCACATCCTCATGCAAGCTCAAGGCCTAATTACTCAAAACATCTATTACTCCATCCTTCCATCTCATCTTTGGTCTCCCACTTCTTCTTTCCACCAATTCTGAGAAGCATATCATCTTAATCAGCCTCTCCTCACTCATTGTCTCCATACATCCAAACCATCTCAGCTCTCTCAAATGTATTCTTACTTCCACATCTATCTCCAACCCTATCATTTTTTACATGATCAAACCTCATCACACCGCACACTATCTGAAAGCACTTCATTTCTAACAAAGAAAATGCAGAATACTGTATATCAATGAGGTGATAGGATTCTACCTCCATATTCCCTGAGTGTTGTAGAAGGCAACTAAAGGGGGCGGGACTGGGGTGTGTGTGTGGAAACCCTCCCCTTCTTGTATTTCAACTTCTAAAAGAAGAAACCGAAGGAGTCAAGCAGAGAATACTCATCCTACTCGAAGGCTTAGATTGGGGTCTTAATGTATGTGGATGCAACCAAGATGAAAAGAGACGAGATATAGGTAGTATGTTTGGGGAAAGAAACCTACATGTTCTGGCTCTGAGTGCAGAGAAGCTCAAGGATAAAGGGAAGGAGTGGTTTGAAAATCTACTGGGAGTACATGATCACTATCTTGTGGAGGTGAGAGTGAAGATTTGTAGAGATTTTTTAAAAAGAGGAGACAATGTCTGCGAGAGGAGAGTGGTGAGATAAGTGAGCTTGGAAAGACTTGTGTGAAGAAATACCAGGAGAGGTTGAGTGAAGAATGGCAAAAGGTGAGAGCAAATTAAGCAAGGGGAGTGGATGAGGAATGGGAGGTATTTAGGGAAGCAGTGGTGGTATGTGCAAGAGATGCATGTGGCATATGCAAAGTGGGAGGTGGGCAGATTAAAAAGGGTAGTGAGTGGGATGAAGAAGTAAAGTTGTTAGTTAAAGAGAAAAGAGAGGTATTTGGGCAGTACTTTCAAGGAAAGAGTATGACAAGAGAACAAATGGGAACATTGTTGAAGGGGGCAAAAGGGGAAGTGATAACAGGAGGTGATGGATTGAGCAGATGGAATTTTGAAGGATTGTTAAATGTGTTCGATGACAGAGTGGCAGATTTAGGGCGTTTTGGTGAGGGTGGTATGCAAAGTGAGAGTCAGGGAGAGTGGTTTGGTGAAGAAAGAAGAGGTGGTGAAAGCCTTGCAGAAGATGAAATCCGGCAAGGCAGAGGGAGCAGATGGTACTGCTGTTAAATTTATTAAGAAAGGGGTGACTCTGTTGTTGACTAGTTGGTAAGGATATTCAATGTATGTATGAATCATGGTGAAGTGCCTGAGGATTGAAGGAATGCATGTATAGTGCCACTGTATAAAGGCAAAGGGAATAAAGGTGAGTGTTCAAATGAGAGAGGCATAATTTTGTTAAGTATAACTGGAAAATTGCATGGGAGGGCACTGATTGAGAGGGGCGAAGGCATGTACAGAGCATCATATTGGGGAGAAGCAGTGTTGTTTCAGATGTGGTAGAGGATGTGTGGATCAGGTGTTTGAACTGAAAAATGTGCAAAAAAATTTAGAAAAAAGGTGAATTTGTATGTAGCATATGGATCTGGAGAAGGCACATGACAGGGTTAATAGGGATGCTTTATGGTAGGTCTTAAGAATATATGGTGTGGGAGGAAAGCTGCTAGAAGCATTGAGATAGTTTTTATCAAGGATGTAAGGCATGTATACAAGCAGGAAGAGAAGGGAATGAATGGTTCCTAGTGAAGGTTGATCTGCGGCAGGTGTATGATGCACCCATGGTTGTTTAATTTGTTTACAGATGGGATAGTGAGGGAGGTAAATGCACGTCAACTCCAGTATACCACATTGTTCCTATTCATTTTATTCCTTGCACACCTCTCACCCTCCTGTATGTTCAGGCCCCAATCACTCAAAATCTTTTCACTCCATCCTTCCACTTCCAATATGATCTCCTGCTTCTCCTTGTTCCCTCCACCTCTGACACGTACGTCCTCTTTATCAACCTTTCCTCACTCATTCTCTCCATATTTCCAAACCATTTCAACACACCCTCTTCTGCTCTCTCAACAGTATGCAGAATTTCTCATACATTTTCAAGCATATGATATTCAATGACTTGATATATTATCTGCAAAAGATTTTACATGCATTCTTTCCCTGAAAGCTGGACTATGACAAGACAGGTATACATAGAATATTAATTGAATAAAATGTCTGCATTAGGACCACTTAATTACCAACAGCTGTTAACTTCCTTCAACTGCATTAAAATCTAGGTACTCTCAAAATGCACTCCTATGACCTTTCACTACACATTAACTCTTACAAGTTTAGCATATCAATTATGACGTGGACTAAGTCATTATGTTAATTCTACAACTTAAGGGGTGGGAGAGGGGGTAAAGGTTCTGGGAGCGATGAAGAATGTATGGAAAGAGAATGTTGTCTCATAGAGTAAAAATGGGTATGTTTGAAGGAACAGCAGTTCCAACAATATTATATGGTTGTGGGGAATGGGCTATAGATGGGGTTGTGCAGAGGAGGATGGATATGTTGGACATGAAATGCTTGAGGACAATAGGTTGTGTAAAGTGGACTGATCAAGTAAGTAATGAAAGGGTAAGAGAGATGTTTGGTAATCAACAGTGTGGTTGAGAGAGCAGAAAAGGGTGTGTTGAAATGGTCTGGACATAATAGAATGAGTGAGGAAAGGTTGACAAAGAGGATATGTGTGTCAGAGGTGGAGGGAACAAGGATAAGTGGGAGACCAAACTGGAGGTAGAAGGATGGAGTGAAAATGATTTTGAGCAATCAGGGCCTGAACATACAGAAGGGTGAGAGGCATGCAGGGAATAAAGTGAATTGGAACAATGTGGCATACCACGGTCGATGTGCTGTTAATGCACTGAACCAGGGCATGTGAAACGTCTGGGGTAAACCATAGAAAAGTCTGTGGGGCCTGGATGTGGATAGGGAACTGTAGGTTTGGTGCATTACACATGACAGCTAAAGCCTGAGTGTGAATGAATGTGGCCGTTTTTGTCTGTTTTCCTGGCACTACCTCACTGAAGAAGGGGTAGCAATGCTGTTTCCTGAGGGGCGAGGTGGCACCAGAAATGGATGAAGGCTGGTTCTTTATGGAACCTCAACAAAGAAAGCTTGGTTGCTTTCATTGTATGGAATTCTACATTGCTGGTGTACTGATCAGATATTAATGAAGGAAATATCCCAAGTCCTAAAGTTCCTTGTCCTGACTAGTGTACCAGCAATACATTAGTGGAACCAATCAGAGGTATCTATCTGGAGGAAGTCATACTGATTCCTTATGGACTGGTTCCTTCACAAATTCAATAAAGCTTGATTTCCTCTCAGTGCATGAATCATAAGAGTCAGTCAATATGCTGAGAGGATATTGCTCAAGTCCAGACTCTCATATCCCTGTGTCTTCAGACGGGATGCAAAGAGAGTACTTGAGTCACAGGCACCACATCCCAACTAGAGTATCACTGATATACTGAGTAGCAACTGGAAGGATATTTGGAATTCTCACAAGATTATTCATTTGTGGAGCTGCAAAAGCGCCTAGATTGTATTCTTTATGCAAAAATCTTTTCCTGTGGTGATGATGTGGAAACTTTGGTAAGACATTTTGTTAAAGACTCTATATCTTTGGCAGGAGAGGCAAAGACAGAACCAGGGTCCTGATATTCTTTGCTCCTTCCAGTATAGAATTATTGTTTGGAAAAGTGTCTGTCCAATGGAATCCTCATGAGAAAGTACCTTTTTTTCTTGGAATCTTAAGACAAAACATGAACCTTAGCTGATGTTATTATGAACATTGTCTAAGTTATTATAAACCTTGTTTGGTGAGCCAGTATTCTAGGCACTGATAGCCTTCAAGTCTGTGGATGTTATGACCATACAGAGACTTTTAAAAACAAATCTGTATCATTAATTTGAGTTATTAATTTACTCACAAGTAGTAAGCAGAAGATGGTGGGCAGCAATCGACTAGGGAGGTATATCATTAGTACTAACCTCCTAGGTATCAGGAAGGCTTGTGTGCCAGCACTTTAGAGGTTGTCAAGTTGCACTCCTCTGACACAGTTTGCTTTCGTTTCTTTCAGCTTCACTCACATGTGAACAGCTAGCATTCTGTCCACAAACATAAAATCTTACCTTGTCACAGATAACACTTGACAACACCTAAATCACACATTTCATTCTTCATAACTCTAGATTTTTCTGTAGAGCAACATGCGCTAGTTCTGTATTTGTCTAAATGGTTGGAGCAATTGACAGCATTAATTAAAAACACTAGGAACAAACAGTAAGTAGGAACATTATGTAAAAGTAGTAGGTTGGAATATTAGGAAAGGGCATTAGGTAGACACATTAGAGAGTAGTAGTCAGTAGGAACATCAGGTAGGAGCCTGTGGAAATAATGAAAAAGAGTTCCCTCCTGCCAATGGCCTGTTAAGGGTGAGGTACTAAAGGTGAAGAAGTGGCAATGAAGTTCACTAGTTATGGAGACTTTTTTGTCATGGCCACCCCCATGAAGGGATATAAACAGATTATTATACAGCTACCTAACATCCAGCCACTACTGCTCTTTAATACTGATAATGTTTAAATGAGTAGCAGACATGTTTCAAAGCATAACCTGAATAAGTTGTTTAGCCAGAGTGCATGCAGTCCTCTAATTCTCTCAAACTGATGTTCAAAAACTTCTCATCAAAATAAACAAATTATAAAGGACTTACATAATAAAGCCTTGGCAAGTCTTCACACGACTGTTTCTGACAAGCAATGGCACAAACGTTTTGGAATAAAAAATATGTACTTTTATAAAGTTCTAATTAAAAAAGAAAAGTGACCCACATGAATCTCCCCAGTTTGATAGGTTGTGCCTGATTATCTGATAATAGTATGAAATCTCCATAAAATTATGTGAACAAACTTCACAGTCTCCAGTCCCAAATCAGGCTGATACAGAAAATGTACACCAAGAAAGAAAGGAAAGCTTACAGTTAAAATATTGGATTCACATGAAATAGTGGGGGCTTTGCATATGAAAAACAGGAAGTCTGTAGGCAACATTTGGTGTTCCAAACCATACCTGAAAAAATAATATCTTCCCAACTGTCTATCAATTTTATTCTCAAGAATAGTTAAATTTTCTGGAATTTCTAAAGTTCTTGAAAAATTCATTACGTAAAGTGGTATTCATATGCACATTTTAGTCATGTGAATAATATTTTTTTTCTGTCAGACTGTTCCCCACTCCTAACCCTTACATGTATTCCTTAACAGTACCTACTTGATTTCTGAATAATACATTGCACTTACTTGATTTCTCCAATGATAGTGGTTTTTGGGATATATAACTGCTGAGACATGTGAAAAGCTGTCCTCTTCCTCACTGGATCCTGCATATCTAGCCATATTGTAAATACCATTAAATTACACAGTTTGATGTTTATATAGGCAAAAAAAAAAAAGTTGAAAAGCATCATATTTTTAACCAGGTAAAAGTAAATGCTGTGGATGTGTCAGACAAAAGAATAACATACATACAATACAGCACTATAAGGCTATACTCAATGATGTCATAATCAAATTAAGAAATTTACAATACTGTATCTCCCTCCAATTAGCCCAAATAAAAAAATTGTGATATATGATTGCAATCAAATAGCTTCAATCTTATCTAGCTTTTGAGAGTTCCAAGTCTCAAAAGATGGAAATATGATCCCAGATAATGTGCCAGTCCACAAAGAGACAAACTTCTTTGTTTACAGGCAGTACTCACATTTGCAGAAAGTTCTGAGAACACATACACTTTTACCTATAAGAATGTATACTAGCCACTTGATTCTTAACCAGCTGTGGTGTCCACCACTAGCATGAGAGGTAGATTTTAATTTTTGTTCAAGATAAAATCTTATCATCTTTCATTTGCACATTTGTTTCTCCAAGTCCATGATTCTGACAGGGTTCATCCCGAATCTGATGTGCTGAGGCTAATGGATGACATATCATGACAAAGTTTTGAGTCTGACATGTCTTCTGCAAGGGCCTCCAGGATATCTAAAAGTAGGTCACGGCTCAAGCATCGCATCTTGGGCAGCTGGGCCACCTAAGGGAAAATTATTGACATTAATATATATTTTGATAACAAAGAAACAAATGATAGAAAAAAATATCTAAGTTAAGGCCAGTCACTCTGGAAAGTGGTGAACAAATATTCTGCAAAATCAAGAACATATTTCATAGGATGGTCCTCACAACAGTGCTTTCCCTTATATAGGTACTAAGTCTTATACTAATAACATCTTAGCACCTTCTCATACAAATGAAGAATGCATCTATATCAGCAGTTAGAAAAAACATATAATAAACATTCCATGTACATTCATCAACATCAAGTCTTATCAAATAAACAGCTTACTCAATTCTACTTTATGGGAGTAGTCATATTTTCCAGGAATCCCACCAAATCCTGATACTAATCCCCCTGATAATAGTGATATTGTGGCTGGATGCCAAAAAAAATAATAATAATGAATGCTTCATAAGTCATCATAATATATACTGGAATAATGTCCAGTGGTGTTAGTTGTAAATACTGAAATTCACTGATATACTTCACTATTCCAATATGATTGTTATGTTATACATAACTGTACAAAGCATTATGCATTGTCTTAGCCCTTGGTATATCACTCTAAGCACCCTTGACAGGTGTGGAGGGAATCAAATTCTTCATCATTCTCTAGGTAAAGCCCTGTGAAGCAAAATATCTCTTTTTTTTTATCTTCCAGAAGCATTATATTTCTGACACTTAGCATACTCTCTGAAAACTTAATACAGAACCTAGACATAAAGTCACACACTTAACCCTTTCCCTCCTCTTGAGGTTTACTTCACCTTACATTTTACTTTCCATATCCCTAACTCTATACCCATACCTCTTAATCCATATAGCTTTCATTTCACTAACTATTCAATTCATAAACAAAAAATGCCTATCCATGTACATCTACTTTAAATACCAAATTTTTCCTTCAAAAATTCAATGAGTTAACTGTGTTAAAAGACTAATATCTATCTAAGACATTGTTTTATCTCCATGCATTAGAACAGGATTCACTGTTTCCATCCATTTTCTAGATGTCTGATACTAAACAGGATGGCCTGCCTACAAAGTTTTCTTCATTACATAAAAGTGACTTCTGAAATATAGTTTTTCCCACAAACAGACATGACTCATGGCTCAGTCGTTCATGAAAAGTTGCAACACCCGGCATGTTTTGGCCCCAATAATTCAAAATATTTTACATTCCATCCATCCATCCATCTTCAATTTGGTCTGGTTCTCCTTGTTCCCTCCACTCCTAATACAAATATCCTCTTCATCAACCTTTCCTCACTCATTCCCTCTGAATGTCCAAACCATTTTAACACATCCTCTTCTGCTCTCTCAATCACACTCTGTTTATCATTACACATCTCTCATCCTTTCATTACTAGCTCAATTAAACCACCTTATACCACATACTGCCCTCAAACATCTAATTTCCTACCAATCCCATCTTGTCCTGGTTCCATCGAAACATATTCAGACATGTCAGCTTGAGTCCCTGAGAGGAAAGAACACTCCTTGCTTGACTTCTCACCTCTTCTCATTTCACCATACCACTTGCCATAACACTTCTTTTGAGTACCTCCAAGTCCCAAACACCCCACATCTGTAGCCCTATCATTAAATAATCTACATCTGCCACCCTATCATATAACATATTCCAAAATCTTTACAAATTCTCACACCATCTCCTCTTCACATTTTCTTTGCCTGATAGAGGCCAACACACAATAAAAGGGGGGTTTCCAGCAACCCGCTCCTGCCCATTTTAGTCACCCTCTACGACACACAAGGAATATGAGAGTAGTTTTCTTTCCTCCATACCCTAGGGACAAAAACTTATATAATACATATATATATTAATCATTAAATGTCAACATCATAAATACCAATCCTTACCTTTGGAAAATGATGCACAATAAGGTTGAGTGCATACTTCTTCATATCTGTGGCTTGTATGCGATCAGCAGCCTCAAGGATTTGTATCACATTCTCAAAAGTTACGTTCATCTCCAAGTTTTGTTTGCAGAATGCCTGAAAGAATTATTGCATTATCTTTTACCCACTATGGTGGATTAATCAACACTTTCACAAATCAGTAATCTGGTGCGAAAAACTTACATACTACTGGAATGAATACTAATGAAAAAAGAACATGTAGTTGGGTGATGTAATCCTGAAATAGATATAAAAGCTTACCCATGAGGCACACTTCAGCCATCTATACTCACACATTCCCCTTACCCATAAAAAACACAACAATGAAAAATGTATATACATCAAAACATCAAAATGGCCTAAAAAGCACAAAATAACCACCCACCCAACTTAGCCTCAAACACTACCCCACCAGACATACACCCATCTGAAGCCTTACCACCATGACAGCCTCAAACACTACCTCACCAGACAAATACCCATCTGAAGCCTCACTATCATGACACTTAGGAGTCTCACTTTCTTGTCTATGCTCTGGACATCACCCATTTCTACATTACAAACAGAGACTTAACTTACCTCAGACCTGAACATTTCACCACAATGTTCAGGTCTGAAGCTGTGTTTTGAAACAGAAGTAGTGTTTCCCAGCTTGAACAGATTGACTAAAACATTCAAAATGAAGTACTGCACTTATTTGGTGAAATACAAAATTGGTATTTGAGAGAGATAGAGAGAGAGAGAGAGAAAAAAAAAAGATGACAAACAAAGGAAGCTAAATAAATTTTCCATCGAACAAGAACTGGGATGTGAAATTTCAGACACAGCATGGAACAACATTAAAGGGAATTCTAACTTTATAATGAGGAAGTCACTACATGGCTGCCAAAGTAAGGCTATGTACAAGGGAATATATTCAAGTTGCTAAATGATAGAGAATCTACTTCAGTGAATTTCTCTTCTGCTTTAATAAAAATAACAACATATATTATCTTCACTAATGCAAATGATTTACCAATCTTGACTGAAAAGAGTATTTCTATGTATTGTACAGGGAGGTTTCCTCAAAACAATCCAAAAAGGTGATCTAATGTA
Organism: Panulirus ornatus; assembly: GCF_036320965.1. Taxonomy (NCBI): domain Eukaryota; kingdom Metazoa; phylum Arthropoda; class Malacostraca; order Decapoda; family Palinuridae; genus Panulirus; species Panulirus ornatus. The sequence goes on along the minus strand of NC_092227.1, from coordinate 74,845,701 downwards.
AAAATCAGTGCACTTAATAACACATCCTCAAAATAAAGAGAATGGATTGAAAAGTATCATTGCTCATCTTTGGCAATGAAAGAAAAATATATACAATACCTGAAGTCTATTGTTCGTGAAGCCATAAAAGTATGGTGCAGAGAAAAGGTAAAGAGAATCCTCAGGCGGCATATCTACATCTCCATAATATATATATCGTAACAGTGAATCAAATGATTGTTGTGATGGGATCATCTCTCCAATAGCAATCTGAAAGACAGAATAAAATAAAATCAATAATACAAACTCAAAACGTGTATTAGGACGGCTACACAAGATATGGAAAAAACAGTTCATATAAATCATGAACAATGCTTAATACCTAATTAAAGTAAAAACAATTAAAGAAATCACATTCAGGCAGGAATCAAGGATGAACTGGAGTGTTGTGATTATATTTTTGGGTTACAGGGAAAGTTTTACACTACTGTTGCCCCATCTGGGCGTGGAACTGTGCCATACAGTTAATGGCTAAACTATGGCATGTGAAGCGGTCAAGAAAAACCATAGAATGGTCTGTGGTGCTTGATTGTGGAGAAGGGCTCCAGTTTCAGTGCATTTTGCATGACATCTAGCGAGTGGATGTGAGCAAATGAGGCTACTTCACCTATTTCTAGCACTATCTTGCTAAAGTGGGACAAGGCAAGCATGTGTGGAGAAAAAAGGCAAGAAGTTAAAAAGTATTATAATAACATACAATGATATGAAGCATACCTAACACAAAATTATCCATAAATAAACAAAGATGAAAGAATATAATTTCACTTAAAGAAAAACAATCTGTAATCTGTAATCTGCTCTTTCATTTACAGGTCTCTTAAACTTTATAAGCATACTTACCTATATAAACAAATACTTTCCATATGGTGGATGGTGATATACACACACACACACACACACACACACACACACACACACACACACACACACATAAGAGATGGGGCCCCACGAGCGTAAAACTCCCTGTACAGCAGAAATAGGTAATTACACAAGGCCTTGACCCATACAAGCTCATGGTCCCAATCAAATTTCACCTAATGTGCTAAAGATGTGTGCAAATAAACTTGACAGACCTCTTAAAATACTGTTTGAGATGTCCCTGGAAAAAAGCAAAGTGCCAAGGGAGTGGAAAAGAGCAAACTTCATACCCATCTATAAGAAAGGAGACCAGGAAGAAGTGCTGAACTACGGACCAGTCTCCTTGATGAGTATGATCTGTAATGTACAGAAAAAGTTAATCAAAACGCAGAGGGATGATGTTCTACAGAGGAGAAATTACCCAAGTGAGAGACAACAAGGTTTTAGGGAAAGCCAGTTACATGTGATGAACCTCTTTGATTTCCATGAGAGTGAACTCTGTCTTAGACAAAATGGATGGCTGAGTAGATTGCTTATTTCTTAACACCAAGAGGCATTTCACACAGTACCACATGGAAAGCTAATAAAGGAGATGAAATACCAAGCAAGAATATGGGTGAGACTCCTCCAATGGACAGATTATCATCTAAGCGGGAGGGAACAGGAGACACGTCAGAGGGGCCTTCTCCAACAAGGTGGAGGTCACTAGTGGAGTGCCCCATGGTTTTGATTTGAGACTGTTATTCTTCTTGATCTATGAGAATAACGTATCTGAATAAGGCAGCAAATGATGCAAAAATCATAAGGGAAGTAAAAAATGAGGATGATTGCATCAGCTTACAAAGGAACCTACAGAAACTCTTCAAAATAGGTCTGATACATGGCTGACTAAATTCAATCCAATTAAATGTAACGAGGAAGGGTCAAGGTGAAAGAAATAAGCTTCAGGACTCTGCATGAGGAGGAATTGGAGATCAACATCATCCCTATCCTGTCACCAGAATCCCACATTAGAACAGTGATGGAGACAAACTATCTTCTGGAAAATATCAGAATAGCTTTCAAGTATACCAATACAGAAATATTTTGTAAGCTGTTCATATCCTACATATATAACTGTGCTTCTCAGTTTTAGTCAATGCAACTAAAGAGGCACAAAAAACTAAGAAGGTCCAGAGGAGAGCAACAGAGATGCATACCAGAATTAATTAAGCAGGCTTATTTACAGACATGCAAGGGAAAAAGCAAACAGGAGTGATGTGGTCCACAGGGTACAACATGCTGTTCATGCGCTGAACTTGGGGTTGGAAGAAACCATACGAAGGACAGTGGGGCCTGATTATCGATAGGGAATTCTAGGTTTGGTGCATTACACATGATGGCTAGAAAGTTGATGCGAGTGAATAAGGTCATTTCTATGTCTGTTCATGACACTACCTTAATGATGCAGAAAATGGCATACATGTATGAAAAAAATAGTTACAAAGGAAGGGGTTTAAATTTGCCTACCTTGGAAGAGAGAAAAGCGATGGGGTGATCTGATCCCAACTTTTATGTTTTTAAAAAAGACTGATGATGTAGACTGTGCACAGTTCTTTGAGATATGTAGGGATAGAGTATCCAGAGGACATAACATGAAATTAAGCAAGAAAGTGATGTAAATAAGTAAAAACAGGCAGATAAATCAATAGAATGATTGAAGTTTGGTTAATGCAGACAGCATACATAAATTCAATAAGTTGTGTGACAGTAGAAAATTTTCAAGAGATAGGTACCCACAGATATGTAACTTCCTCTCTGTACAGTGCAAATAAATTATAAATAGTTGATTACCCAAGTTTTAGGATGTATATTGGAAAATTCCCAATACAACATGTCACGCAGCACATAAGGATGAGAGGGACAGATACCCAATCATTGCCAGATATTATCTTTACACTAATCAGCATGGATATCTGTTTTTTTTCACTCTTGATTACTGCTTCCTGTGTTAGCTGAACATATGAAGATAGGCCACGTGTGCTAACATCCATCATCAGGCTGTCATATGTAAGGCATCGAAACTACAGTTACTTATCCACATCCAGGTCCAACAGACCTTTCTCCAGTTTACCCCAGCTGCTTCACATGCCCTGTTTCAGTCAAAATGACAGCATGTTGACCCATGTATACAACATTGTTCCAATTCACTCTATCAAGTGCACACCTTTCACCCTCCTGCATGTTCAGGTCTCAATCATTCAAAATCATTTTCACTCCATCCTTCTATCTCAACTTTGGTCTCACCATTCTCCTTGTTGCCTGCACTTCTGACACATATATCCTCTTTGTCAACCTTTCGTCATTCATTCTCTCCATAAGTCCATTTCAGCACACTCCCCTCAGCTCTCTCAACCACACTCTTTTCACTACCTCACCTCTCTCTTACCCTTTTATTACTAACTTGATCAAACCACCTCATGCCAAATATTATTCTTAAACATTTCATTTCCAACACATCCATCCTCCTCTGCACATTCTCATATACAGCCCATGCCCTACACCCATACAATATTGTTGAGACTACTATACCCTCAAACAAACCCATTTTTGCCCTCCCAGATAAAGATCTCTTTTTCCAGGCATTCTTCAATGTTCACAGAGTCTTTGCCCCCTTAGCACCCTATGATTCATTTCCACTTCCATGGTTCCATTTGCTGCCATGTCTACTCCCAAATATCTCAAACATTTCAGTTCATCTAGTTTTTTCCCTTCAAGTACACACCTAAACTAACCTGTCCCTCAATCCTGCTTAGGACATTACTTTTATTCACATTTACTTGCACCTTTTTCCTTTCACACACTTTTCCAAGTCACCAACTTTTGCAGTTTCTCGCTTGAATCTGCAAACCGTGCTGCATCATCAGCAAATAACAGACTCACTTCCAAGGCCCCCCTCATCCCCTACAGACTGCATACTTGCCCCTCTCTCCAATACTCTTGCATATTACTCTTTCACCACCCCATCTATAAACAAATTATACATCCATGGTGACAATACATACCCCTGCTGCAGACAAACCTTCACGCAGAATCACTCACTCTCCTCTGTTCCTCCTCATACTCATGTCATACAACCTAAATAAATAACTTCTCACTGCTTCTAATAGCTTTCCTTTAACTCCATACATCCTGAAGACCCTCCATATGGTATCTCTACCAACCCTATTATATCATTTCTCCAGATCCATAAATGCCCCAAAAAAATCCATGTTTCTCTAGGTATTTCTCATAAACATTCTTTGAAGCAAACACTTGATCCACACATCCTCTACAACTCCTGAAATCACGCTTTCTCTCCAATTTGATGCTCTGTATAAGCCTTCACTCTCTCAATCATCACACTCCCATACAACTTACCAGGTACACTTGACAATATATATGTCTGTAGTTTGAACACTCACCTTTATCCCCTTTGCCTTTATTCAATGGCACTATATATGCATCCAACCAATCCTCAAGCATCATACCATGATCTATACATACACCGAAAATTTTGATTAACCAAACAATAAGTCACCACCCTTTCTTAAATTCAACTACAATACTATCCACTCCAGTCACCTTGCAACAATTTATCTTATGTATGGCTTTCACCACATCTTTTCTATTCACTAAACTACTCTCTATGACCTCCTCACCATGTACCACCCAAACCAAAATACCCTACATCTGCCACTGTATCATCAAATATATTCAACAATCCTTGAAAATATTCACTCCATCTCACTTTAACAGTACCTGCCACCACTTCCCCTCTGCCCTCTTAAATGATGTTCCCATTCGTTCTAGTTGTTTTTTGCACATTATCAATTTCCTTCCAAAACATCATATTTACCCTAAGATTTACTGATATTCGTTCATCCCAACTCCCATTTGCCCTTTCTTTCATCCCCTACACCTTCCTCTTGCCTTCCTGCCAATTTCTCTTCCACATGCCAGCAATACCTCCCATTCCTCATCCATCCCCCTAGCTTCCTCTATCCTCACTTTTTGCAATTCTACACTCAATCTCTCCCAGTATTTCTTCACACAAGTCACTCTCCAGGTTCACTTACTCTCACCACTCTCTTGTTGCCAGTAATGTTTCCTCTTTTCCAAAAACCTCTACAAATCTCCACCCCTGCCTTTACAAGGTTTGTGATCTGACATCCAACCAGCTATCCCTCTAGGAACATTCATGTCCAAAAGTATATCAGTCAATATATAATCCAATAATGCCCAATAACCATCTTTCATACTAACATACCTATACTTGTGTATGTCCCTCTTTTCAAACCAGGTATTCCCAAGTGCCAGTCCTTTTTCAGCACAAAACTCCTAAAGCTGTTCACCATTTCTATTTTCCATTCATGCTACTGAATGCCCCATGCCCCCCCCCCCCAAAAAAAAAAAAAACTGCCTCATTACTCACCTTCGCATTTAAATCACCCATTGCTAATACCCAGTCTCTTGCATCAAAATCGCTGATACACTTACTCAGCTGCTCCAAAAACGCTTGCCTCTTCTCATGGCAAGGTGCATAAGCGCTAATAATCACCCATCTCTTCCCATCCACTTTTATCTTAACTAACACCAGTCTAGAGCTCACTTCCTTACACTCTTTGACACACTCCCACAACTCCATAGCTCTTGTCCTATCATCAACACCTGACTTTACCCCTAAGACATTCCCAAACCCCTTTTACCATCTACCCTTGAGCTTTGTTTCACTCAAGAGCCAGAACATCCAATTATCTTTCCTCAAACATACAACCTTTCTTTTCTTTCTTCTCCTCATTTAGACAAATCAGCCTGAGCCTTCAAGAAGGATGAGCACTTCCCATTTGGCTTCTGTTTTCTCTTCTAGAAAATGAAATACAAGAAGGGAAGGGTTTCCAGTCCCCTGTTCCTTCCTACTTTAGTTACCTTCTAAGCCAAACAGGGAGTACAGAGGTAGAATTCTTTCTCCCTACCCCAGGGATACTGAGAATATCAAATATAATGTATCAACAGGAAAAAATTATCGTGTAATGCTCAAGTTTAAAACTATGGTGAATGAAGACAAAAAGAGCAGAAGTGAGACAAGATGTGTAGAAGAGATATAATCATGGAAACTATATTAAGAGACTGAGAAGTGGAGTTCAAGAGCCAGGAACTGGGGCTTTGTGGAGAGAGATCTGCAAAATTTGCAGCAAAGGATAGCAACATGGGTTCCAACACCCTTAAATACAAAAAGACTAGTAAGAAAGTGGAAAGAGTGATTTAATAAAAGATGTCAAATAGTAGAGGAGCCTTGATATGTGAAATGGCAAAGATATACACGGCACTACAGCTAGCCAGCATTTGCGAGGTATAAGGGAGCAAGTAACACGTTTGCACTAAAACAGAAAGAAGGAACAAAGAAATTTGAAAAGAATATTAGGGACAGGGCAGGAGAAAATCTAAATCTTTCCACAGTCACTTAAAGGACAGCTGATCAGGCTAAGGGATTCAGAGTGTACAAATGTTGAGAATGAAATGGGATATGTGAAAAAATCAATAACAAGCTTAAAAGTGTTTTCACAGTGGAAGACACTATAGCCCCAACACTGATGAGATGAAATGAGGAAGAGGTTTTAGAAAACAATAAAATTTCTAGAAAAGACTTCAATAGAATACTTAAAGGTCTCAACCCACACAAGGATCATGGTTCAAACAAAATTTCACCTACAGTTGCTGAAGATATGTGGAGATACACATGATAATCCTCTTGAATTACAGTTCAAGATGTGAATTACAGTTCAAGATGTCACTGGAGAGAGGCAGAGCGACTGGGAAATGGAAAAGGGTGACATCATAACTAGCTATAAGAAAATAGAACAGGAAGAGGCAATGAACTACATACTGGTCAAACGAATGTGGTCTGTAAGGTTCTATAAAAGATGATCAGAAGACAAACTGATGACACTCTACAGAGGAGAAATTACCCAAGTGAGAAACAGCATGGTCTTAGGGAAAGGTCATGTGCAAAAGAAAACTTTTAGATTTCTACAAGAGAGTGAGCTCTGTCTTGAACAAAAAGGGAAGGCTGGGTGGAGACTCTGTATCTGACTGCCACAAGGCATTTGACACTGTACAGCATGGGAAGCTGATTAAGAAGCAGTATCACCATGGAAGAATGTGGGGAACTTCCGCAATGGACAAAATTTGATCTCAGTGAAAGGTAACAGAGGACATATACCAAAGGAGCCTTCTCCAAATAGATTGAAGTGATTAGTGGAGTGCCACTGGGGTTCTGTTCACGGACTTTTCCTCTTCTTGATCTTTGGGGTTTGGCTGGGTAACAGGATAATTTTGTGTTAGGACCAAAGCTACATTACTGGGTTACTTGACACCATCTTAAAAATTTCCCTTGACTGAGGAAGACTGAAGAGTGTATCTTTTAAGTAAACTATAGAAAACAAAGGATATCACATACCTGCACTATGTTATTCTCTGGCATGAATGACCTGAACATTGCTTCAAAGTATGAGCAACGTGCCGCTAAAACAGCTTTGTGCGCTCTGATGGGAGTGCCATCAAGCATGAGGGTTATGTCACAAAAATCCTGACCCACACTCTTTAGAAACTGCTCCATATCTTGCTCTAGTGTTGTGCCTGAAAACCATTGAGAATTAATCTATGTTTTTTACAAATCAGAGTATACAATAAAGTGGACAAGCTGACACAAAACACAGAAAAAACAACATGTGACAAATAGGAGTAGAACTGAATCTTTTTTTCCATATCCATAATGTTAAAAGAGTAGAAAATTTCAGAAGAAAGTTGAGCAAAAAGTTTTACGAAAATAAATGGAACTGGATAGAGGTGAATGTAAGATCAGAAATGTTAACCTGAGAAACAAAAAAGGAGAGTTGCTGAATCAGGTGGAGGAAGCAAAAAGAAGACAGAAAGAGTATTTTGATGAAACAGTGGATGTGGAAAAGCATGAGGCTACAGTTACAAGCACATACGCCTAAAGCAGGAAAGGAGGTAAAAAGGGCAATAATGAGGTTCGAAGGTAGGAAAGGCACCTGGAGTGCATGGGATTATGGCTGAAAGGTTGAAGTATGGAGGAGAAAGTGTGATAAGAGTGGATGCATTTGATAAGGACTCCTGTGATATAGCAGTTAGCGTTCCTGACCGTGACACATTCACGGGCCGCCTAGGGTCGAGCTGAGAGGAGTGTGCTGAAATAGACTATGGATGTGAAGGAAAGTAGTGTTTAGTCATCAGCATATGAATGCATCTGGTTATTTGTAAAGGATAGGAAATTACAATAAACAAAAGAAAAAGCAGAAGACAGGACAGAACTTAGAGGACACTGCTGTTGATGGAGACTATGGAGAAGAGGCTGATCTATCAACAAACAGGGAGCTAGACTGGCTAGAGAGGAAGCTAGATATGAGAGAACAAAGTGAGGGAGAGAAGTCAAAAGAGGGGAGCTTAGAGAAGAGACATCAATGCCACACACTTTCAAAAGCTTTGGATATATCAAGGGCAACTAGATCAGTTTCACAAAATCTTTCAGGGATGATAATAGGCATAGTAAGACTGGAAAGAATATCATCAGAGGATCTCACATTATGGAGACCATACTGGTAACAGAGAGACTGTGACATTCAAGATGTCTGAGAATATGGGAGTTGATAAGGAATTCACAAACTTTGGAAACAGTATATGTCAAAGCAACAGGATGATAGTTGGAGAGGCTAGAACAGTCATCCTTTTAAGGGATGTGATATACCGACGTAAGCTTCCATGACGAAGGTAAAGTTCTGGTTTTAACATAAAAGGAACACACAAGCAAGCATAAGGGTAAGGTCAGAGGCTCACTCTTTCAGTACATGGGGGATGGATGCAATGAGGTCCATAAGCTTTGCTTATGTTCAGATAGAGATGTGCTTTTCAGACTGTTCGAAAAAACATTACAGGGAGAGCCATAGGATTAGCAAGAGGGGTATCAGGGGGTGAAGAAATGTTAGTCATTCAAGGTAGAGTAAAAGGAGGAACGAGAACCAAAGAGAGTTGCTTTGTATATGGGATAGACTACTATAGTACTGTCAGAATGGATAAGTGAAGGAAAGGTAAAGTGACACAGGTTGTTAGTGATCCTCTTACCTAAAGACAAGAAAGGCCTAACAGTCAATGACGAATGACAAGGAGAGGTTATTCCACTTCGTCTGAATAAAGGAATGCTTTACATCATGGATAACATACCTGAAATGATTACAGGCAGTGATATATGCTAAATGGATGTTAGAGGAAAGAGAATTTCTACAAGCCTGATATGCCTGGTCTCTCATCTGACTGGTCTCAGATCAGAAATGGCTGAACTATGGACTGGAAGAAGAGGTCATCTTGGAGGACGAGGGGATAAATGTTTACATTCCCACAACAATAACCTCTGCTCTGTGTTTGGTGGAGAAAGAAGCATCACCTCACAAGAGACAGTAATTTACCCAGGGAAATTCAGAAAAGGATTTTTGTAAGTTATTCCTATCAGCTTTACTGATAAGCTAATATTTACGTTTAGAAGAGACCAATGGAGGAAAAGATACTATTAAAATAGATACATTTATGAGAGTGTAGTCAGGTGAACCAATTGAGGGCAAGACTGTAAAGCTACAGGATGAAGGACATTAGGAGAGTGATCACTGGGGTCAGAAATAAGGGTTATTTATTTATATATATTTATTTACAATAAGGGTAGATCAGTTAATAATTTGCTCTAGATCATTAAGAATAGAGAATGTGAAGGCTTCAATGTTCTAATCTTCTGTATGAAAGGAATTCACCAATTTCTTATGGTAAAAGTTGAAACACCCAAAGTATAGGATCTCAGCTTGAAGGTGAGAGGATGTCATGGCCTCATGGCCAGAGTTTAAATAGGCACAGAAAGATATGAAATTTGTAGATTTAGGAGAGAGTAGGTGAAACACAGTGGTAGTTGGGAGACAGACCTTGAGCCAAATAACATCAAAGTTTAGGTTTCAATGTCCTTGAGGCATGCCATAGGTGTGTTGATGATGGAATAAGCAAACACCATCAGCAAACTGGAATCGTGTGTGAAGACTATGGTTGGATATGAGAAAAAAGCTGGTGAAAACATCAACACATAATTAGGCCTCACAATGAAATCAGATATCAGGTGAGGTACAAGACAGATGGTGTTCACCAGAAGAGAGGTTACCAGAGAGACCACGAACGTTGGTACAGAGAACATAAATGGTGAGCAAAAATGGAAGCAGGTCTATTAGAGAGGGAATAATACAAAATATGTAAGTAGAATATTAAGAAGCTGATAGAGGAAAGCAAAGAAAGAGTAGATGAAAATCTTGGAAGAAAGTTAAGTGGAAAGTTTTAAGATAATAAGAAACTATACTGGAAGGAGGTCAAAAAGGAAATAGGTGGATGTGAGAGTGGAAGGAAAGTTGCTAAATCAAAACGAGGAAGTGAAAGGAAGATGGAAAGAGTATTTAGAAGAACTGATGAATGTGGGAGAAGAGGAGCCAGCAGTTGTTACAGGTATGGGTATGGAGGAGAGAAGGAAGAGGATGTAAGGGCATATAGCAAAATGGGAGATACAAAGGGCAATAATGAGGCTGAAGGTAGGAAAGGCATCTAAAGTGGATAGGATAATGGCTGAAATGCTGAAGAATGTAATTTAGCAAGGAAACAGAAGGTTGTGCCTGGGGAATGGGTGAAAGCTATTATTGTTCCATTATTCATAAGGTGTAAAGGCAGTATGTAGCAATTTTAGGGGAATAAGTCTATTAAGTATACCAGGGAAAGTGTATGCAAGAATATTAACTGACAGAGTGAAAGAAGTGACTGAATGCTGAAAAAGTAAAGGGCAAGGGGGTTTTAGGGAAGGTATGGGACGTGTGGATCAGATTTTTGTAGTAAAGATGACTGTGGTATAGTGTTTAGTGAAAGGTAAGATGTTGAATGCAGCTTCTATGTTTCTGTTGAAGGTGTATGACAGAGTCAAGTGGAATGCTTTGTAGTATGCACTGAGGATATAGGGTATAGGGGGACAACTGTTGGATGGTGTGAAAGCCTTCTACAGAGGAGCAAATGTGTGAGTAAGAGTGGATGGAGAACTGAGCGAAAGTTCTGGGATATATGTAAGTGAAGCAGGGCTGTGTGATGTCACTGAGGCACTTCAATATATATATATATATATGGATTGAGTGATGAGAGATGACAGCAAAACTAGGGAAAAGGAGTGCAGAAATTGAGTGGGCAGTGAGATATGGTGGTTAGTGGCAAGCCTGTTTGTGGATGATACTGTGTTGTTTACAGAGAGTGAAGAGGAGTTGCAGAAGGTTGCAAGTGTGTTTCATGATGTGTGTAAGCATAGGCGAGTGAAGGTAAATGCAAGTAAAAGTAAAGTAATGGTGTTTGAAAAGAAACAGTGAAAGTACAGATTTTGTAAAACCATACAGAGTGAAAGAAGAAAGTGTAATAAATTATACTTTGGATATGGGAGGGGGAGACTGAAATAAATGAGAGAATTCAGTTATCTAGGAGCTCTCTTGGGTAAGTGTGGTGATATGGAAGGAGTGATAAGGGAGAGAGCAGCACAGGGTAGAAGAGTCATTAGGTCCCATAACAGAATAATGAAGGGTCGAGGTGTAAGTATGGAAGTGATGAGAGGATTAAGAGACAACATAGTCCTCCTGAAACATGTACAGAGAATGAGTCAAAGAGGTCAAGAATCCAGGCTGTTGAAATGAGCTATTTGAGAAAAGTATTTAGTGTGACTAGATGGAATGAAGAAAGAAATGAAGTGGTGTATGAGAGATGTGGTACGGCAGAGAATGCAAAGGGCCTGAAGTGTGGAGTGGTAGAATGGGTGAAACATGCTACTTTGAGGTGGTTTGGGCACACAGAAAGAATGAAAGAATGCGGAGGCAACCCCTTAATGGGAGTTCCCTGAGGGAACAGGCATCAGAGATATAGACAGAAAGATAGATAGGAAGATTTTCACCACCTCTCCTCTCTTCACCTAATCACTCTCCATGACTCTCTCTACAGACTGAAATTAAATTTTTGCTCTAACAAATTCAACCCAGTACTGCTTCCCCTTTCTGAGATACAGCAGAGGTCTAAATCTACAGAGTAGTCCTGTTCAGTGTGAGAAAAACTGAGTATCTGAGTAAGGAGTGGAAAGAAAGCGAGTTAAAGAAATCAGAGAAGATTAATTAACAAAAGACAGAAAAGGTTTAAAAGCTAAAGAAAGATTAATGAAGAGTGAAAGGAACATATGCAACAGGAAAAACCCTAAAAGGACCACTGCTGTTATCAACAAAAAACAATATGGAGTGTATGAAGATGCAACTATGCATCAGAGAACAAAGAGAAGTGAAAAAACAAAAAATGAAGGTTTAGTGAACAAAGATATACCACACCTTGTCAAATTCTTCAGAGATGCAGAGAGTAAATGAGATTTACCAAAATCCCTTAAAAGAGGACTAGAAATGGGCAACATATGAAAGAAATTACCAACAGACCTCGCACTATGAATGCTATAATGAAGTTCTGGAAGAAGGAAGAAGTATTCTAACTGATTACAAAGATGAGTTACATAGCATCAGATGCTTTGAAGAAGGAAAAAGTGCAAGTGATGAGAGGGTGGAACTATTAGACATTTCCTTTTTCTTGTTTACATACGCTGGTACAACGCATATTTCCAAGTATTCCTAAGCATGTATGTGACTCTATAAATGATAGCTATGAAATATTCTGAGAATAAATGAAGGTGTTTGCTTTGAAGAATGTATGTGAGACATACTTAGAAAAGCAGATGGATTTGAATGTAGCATTAATGGATCTGGAGAAGGCATATGAGAAAGTTGATACAAATGCTCTGTGGAAGGTATTAAGAGTATATGGTGAGGGAGGTAAGTTGCTCAGAGAGCAAAAATGGGAATGTTTGAAGGAATAGTGGTTCCAACAATGTTATATGGTTGTGAGGCATCGGCGATAGATAGGGTTGTGCGGAGGAGGGTGGATGTGTTGGAAATGGGATGTTTGAGGACAATATGTGGTGTGAGATGGTTTGATCGAGTAAGTAATGAAAGGGTAAGAGAGATGTGTGGCAATAAAAAGTGTGGTTGAGAGAGCAGAAAAGAGTGTATTGAAATAGTTTGGTCACATGGAGAGAATGAGTAAGGAAAGACTGACAAAGAGGATATATGTGTCAGAGGTGGAGGGAACGAGAAGTGGGAGACCAAACTGGAGGCGGAAGAATGGAGTGAAAAAGACTTTAAGTGATCAGGGCTTGAACATACAGGAGGGTGAAAGACGTGCAAGGAATAGAGTGAATTGGAACGATGTGGTATACTGGGGTCAACGAGCTGTCAATGGATTGAACCAGGGCATGTGAAGCATCTTGGGTAAACCATGGAAAGTTTTGTGGCACCTGAATGTGGAAAGGGAGCTATGGTTTCGGTGCATTACACATGACAGCTAGAGACTGAATGTGAATGAATGTGGCCTTTGCTGTCTTTTCCTGGCGCTACTTCACGCACACGTGGGGGGAGGGGGGGGGAACATTTCATGTAAGGTGGAGTGGCTGCAGGAATGGATAAAGGCAGCATGTATGAATATGTACATGTGTATATATGTATATGTCTGTGTATGTATATCCATTACACATGACAGCTAGAGACTGAGTGTGAACAAATGGGGCCTTTGGTGTCTTTTCCTAGCGCTACCTTGCACACGAGGGGGGAGGGGGATGGTGTTCCATGTGTGGCGAGGTGGCGATGGGAATGAATAAAGGCAGACAGTGTGAATTGTGTGCATGGGTGTATATGTATGTGTCTGTGTGTGTATATATATGTGTGCATGGGTGTATACGTATGTGTCTGTGTGTGTATATATATGTGTGCATTGAGATGTATAGGTATGTATATTTGCGTGTGTGGACATGTATGTATATACATGTGTATGGGGGTGGGTTGGGCCATTTCTTTCGTCTGTTTCCTTGCGCTACCTCGCAAACGCGGGAGACAGCGACAAAGCAAAATAAAATATATATAAAATGTATATATTGAACTGTATTGGTATGTATATGTGCATGTGTGGGCGTTTATGTATATACATGTGTATATGGGTGGGTTGGGCCATTCTTTCATCTGTTTCCTTGCGCTACCTCGCTAATGTGGGAGACAGCGTCAAAGTATAATATAAAAAGTAAATGAAGGAAGAAGAAGAATCATGTGGAAATATTAGACATCTCCTTTTTCTGGTTTATATAAGCTGGTACAAGGCATATTTCCAAGTGTTCCTAAGCATGGATGTGACTCTACAAATGATAGCTATGAAATATTCTGAGAATAAATGAAGGAAGTATAAGAATCACAAGAAAGGAATTTTCATTAACTGATACTCTCTGTCTCTAACACAATAAGTATTAAAGCAAGTGACCAAACACAATTTAGGGTAAAAAGGTTCAGTAGAAAATGGAATGTAGGGACTCAATTCAAGCCAAGGTGATCTCTGATATACAATCAGGGTTGCGGAAGGCATCTTGTCTAAATAGTAATAGTCCAAAGGAGAGTCACTGTGAGAGATGTACTGAACCCTCTCAAAGTGCCTATGTGAACATTCTGGAAAGGAGACTGGAGTGGATGCATAATGCCCAGTTTTAAAGGACAGAAATGAGATTTCTATGCTAAGAGGTTAGGAAGATTTTCTTTTTTATTCATTTTCACACTGTACTCCTATTTCATATACATGCACAGAATTGGTGAATATCATAATATCTTTAAAACTACACTTTTAACAATAATAATCAGTGGGAGGGAAAACAGCTGACATGTGTGAGTAGAGGATATGGAAGCTTCAGCTTAGCTTCACAATCTACTCATATTTCATAGGCAGGCCAGAGTTGGAGGTGAGCAAAAGGAATAATTTATAAATATTACAATACTTCACACTAAAAATATGTGTGATAACAGTGAGTTGTTAGCACATGTGGGAAGGCTACTGGATATTATTTTCTTTCTAAATATTCTAGCCATTACCTATCAACTTTTACTAACATCCTCCATCTCCCCATGATTATATAAAAAGAAAATTAGGTGCAGTTTTTAAGTAATTTCTCCCAAAAGTGCAGGGTCAATAGGAATGTCTCCTGAGCAGACCTCATGTAATCCTGCTAAAATCACTCTCTAAGTCACTTATATCCTATGTTCTTCACTTTCCTCACAAACTGATTCATAGGTGTCACCTAACAATTTACATATTTTCTGCCAGGTGTTGACATGCACAAGACCTGCAAGTTGTTGGCCATGCCCTTATGATAGTGGCTGGAGGGGTATTGAGGGGAAAAAAAAAAAAAAAAAAAAAAAAAAAAAATCTTAGCCTTCTTGGCAACATAGACACTTCTAGAGGCTACTAATGGTACGATAAGTCTGATATAAAAGAAAAAAAGAGGCAGAAGGCAAAATATCAAATGGTGTTGGCAACCATTTCCTAAGAGGCCAACAAGTGATTTTGGTACTGTTTGAGAATTAACTTATATAAGTAGGTACAGTCCAGAAAGTCCATCATGGTAAATGAAATAAATGGGTAGAGGAAAGTGTGGATGACACGCTTGAGAGTTCCTGATTAAAGATGACTACCAGAGATATGTCTTTCTTTCTACTGAGGTTGTTTTTATACTGTCCTGGTACATCATACATGGGCACAGCATCAGTGGTAAAGAACATGTAATATATATAGAAATATTACATCTTTCATGCTAAAAAATCAGCTTAAAATAATTAGCAGGTAAGGGTGGGATGGATACTGAAGAATTTGATTCTTTCTTTTTCTTGAAATTAGTTTCACTCTCTACTCTCATCTGAAACACAGCACAATACTGGTGGTAAATAACACTACAATACAAATGAGGAAAAAGACAGAGGTGGCCAGTATGAGTAAGAGGGATATTGCAGGTGCTTTTTTCTCTGGAAACATTCTAACTCTTTATCTACCATTCATCATCCAAGCCCTCCACTATCCTAGGATAATATGGATAAAAATTAGGCATAGCCATTATGTAATTTCTTCCACAAGCATGAGGTCAGTGTGGATACCTTCCATGCAAGCATCCCTCTTTTAATGTGATCTCTCTAAAATCACTCTCCAAGTCACTTATTTCTTCACATTTCTCATAATATTCCTCAACTTTTCTTACACTCTGATACATATTATAAACATTCCTCCTAATAACTCAGTTCATCAAGCAATTTACTGATTCTCCACAGGGTAACCACACTTAGTCAATGGCTGTACACCAAGGATTGGAATATGTTGTGGGAATGATGAAAGGACCAGTTTTTCTCAAGCCTTCCTAGCAATGGATGAGACCTCAGTAAGCTACTAATGGTAGGATAAGTCAGCTAGATATTTGAAAAGGGGTGAAGAAAATTACAATATAATTTCATATCGGCCACTGTCTCCTAAAGAGAAAATCATATGATGATGGCACTGTTTCCCATGAGAACATTAACTGATGCCAGTTGCCCTGTAAGGGTTAACTAAAGAGGAATATAAGTAAACTCCTGTAGCTGGTCTACACATAAAAATTATGGGATGAGGCAGTGGGTCCAGGCCTTTGTTGTCGGACATATGCAGAAAGCTCAAGGAAACCTGATCTCATTATCTTACTCTTTGCTAATCTGATATCCGTCTACCAAATCATTTCACCATATAATTTTCAAACACTGGGCCAAACAACCTAATCTACCTTTGTAATACATTTTATGCTAATTCCATAAACCATTTTCTCTGTACTTACTCCAAAATAAGTGTTCAAATCTCTTCACTCAGTGTTTTGACATAGGTGGAGTATATGAGTTTTCATTTACATCAGTTTTCCTTTTTGAGAATCTTACAGATTGACTGTTTTTAGTTGCTTAGAATCACTGAACAAGTTTCCACCTTAGTGGTATTCTTCAAGAAATCATCCACAGTAGTCACAGTTGGTTAAAAGAAGTGTTTATTTCTTGACCTTAAACAATGAAAAGAGTAAGTACTGTGAAAATGGTTCAATTCCAAAAACCATTTTCACAGTACTTACTCCTTCCACTGCTTAAGGTCAAGAAACAAACAATTCCTTTAACCAACTGTGACTACTCTGTATGACTTCTTGAATACCTTCAGGAGAGAGGAAACCTGTTCAGTGACTCAAAAGCAAATGAAAAAACTCATTCTGTAGGATTCTCAAGAGGAAAAATGATATAACTGAAAACTCGTGTAGTTTAGCGAAGTCAAACACTAAATGAAGAGATGTGAATGCACGTTCTTCCTTCAAAAGACCTGCAATATATGTATCTAAACACTTTCAACTTATGAATGACTCGAGGGACAAAAATATCACAAAAATTTAATCAGTGATTCAAAATAATCTCATAAAGATCATCTGTTGACTAAAGAGACAAAACATGACTCAAAGGAATATCCTGTAGCTTGTTTTGCCTCATTACACCAGATAGGATAAAAGAAAAAGGGTCACTGGTAGACAAAGAGGCAAACAACTGGGTAAGAACAAAGATAAAATGACAGCAGAAAGCACTACAGACTATTGTAGGAATTAATTCTTTCCTTTTGGTTCTCCAACTAGACTACATGCTTTCTATGGCCAAAGTCAACGAGAGAATCAACTAACCATTTATGAAATGGTCTGGAGCTCTGTACAGCCTTCCAATTACTGAACAAAACTATCCTGCTGTCAATTTCTTCTAGCTCTCTAAATCTTCAGACTACTCTTTCCCTTTATTCACTCAGGGTACTTCATCTCTTAAGACCACTAACACAGTTTACAAATTCCTTTTCTTTGGTTAATGCAATGTAAACTATATGTGACTTGGTCTAAATTTCAAGTATAATTATGTTGCAAATGATAAGCAAATGATAAGTGCTGGTGCTAGTTCTCTGACACTTCTATGTAATATGTAAAATCAATATAGGTCCATAAACAATTTCGCTTGCAGACTTTAAATTCCAAGCTAGCCTATCAGATTCAGAATACTTTCAGAAAATGACTATCGCAATGAAAGTCAAGAAATTCTTTTAGTTTTTATGTGAAGATCTTGCAAGAATTTTTAGCATATGTTACTAATAATGAAGAACAATAAAGTATATCACGAGAATTTATCAACATTTTCAGTATATCATAACTGGAATACATGTCATATCCTTTCTTCCGGGCAGCTGGCTTCACATGAAATTCAACAACACTTTGAGCACTATAAATCTGTGTACATTCACTTGAACAGGTTAGAAAATACCAGAAAGATTTGATCAAAAAGACATATTCATGTTTGTTTGAATACATGATATAACTAGAGGACAATTAAATGCCTACCATAATAGGAAATGATGATGTTTGTAAACAGAATAAGGATCATTATCACTATAAATCTACAAAATCTCCATGATCAGGTTCAACATACAGACACTTCCTAACTCTGTCTTTTTAACTTATCTCTGCTCTTCCTATTCCTCTATCTCTCTAACTAACATCTTTACTTTCATCCCAGTATATATGGGGTGACTCATGTGCATACAAATCATAAACAATTATGCAGAACTAGAGCCTCAAACCCTCATCCTGCAACAGAAGTCAGAAATGCCCATATCCCCTGCAGGGACTTGCTACCCTCTTACTCTTCTTTATCTTGGCAATTCTTTTAAAATTCCCATATACATTATTAACAATTCATTCCCTGGTTTGTAATACTCTAGCTTCAGATAATATATCACCTTACAATGCTATAATTACTTAATCAATCCATTCTCTTGACTCTGTCCTCATCTTTGCAATTCTCAAATACATACTTTCCAGGTCCTGAAAAACTTTTAGATTATTCCTCTTTTACCTTTTTTCCTTTTGCCCTTGTTTCACTCAGGGTTTAACCTTGATCAGGATTTTTGTCCATAACAAGAACCTTTGGGGGAAAAATGTACTCTTACACATTTATGTTTCAAGTGAATAACACAGTCTTTGACCGATTTTTCTAGCAAAACTTATCATCCCTCATAATACATTTTCATTTAATCATCTACCTCAATTATATGAATATTACACATAAGCATGCTATTTCATGAAATACTATTCATGTTTAAGAGGAAAATTACCCTCTGAAATATGAGGTATCACAATACAGTAACGCAATATGACATACCTGATGATTCAAACTGAGGTTCCTGTAGTGATCTCATCTGAGGCATCTGTTTCCGGCGGATTATCTCCACCATAAGTGGCTTATCCAACATCTCAAACTCTTTAGACATCACAATTTGGTTGTAGTTACTCTCTCGTACAATGAACTGCAAGAGCACACAACAAAGCTGTAATTTGCAGTAATAATAATAGTATACTACATATCAAAATTTGTGCTTGAATGTAATTTTTGCACAATGTTCAAAACATTACAAATAAGTGAATCATATCAATTCTTAGGAGCTGTTGTACCTACACAGTATACTGACAGATATGATGGTCAAGTGTTTGATGAATGGAGCCTATGTTTAATCAGCTTCCTTCATTCAGAATGTTGTAAGGTTAAGAATTTAGTTTAGGGATGATACAAATATGTGAAAAGGACAATGTCAAAACTTTGAAGAAAATGCATACACATAAGGTGAAAGGATGAAGAAACAGGGTATGACCTAAGGTGTGGTGGAAGAATAGACAGAGGGACTGAGCAAGTAAAAGGAGAGATAGTATGGAAGAGGTGAGCCAAATAAAGAGAAATGGTACACCAATGGAGGCAGATACATACAGTAATGAACAAGTAAATATACAGTAAGGTTAACACCTAAATACACAAGTAAGTAATGTAGATTGATACTCCATTATATAACCTCATCAAAGACCATGAAGTCTCTGCTATATGATGTTTCCATGTAATCCCATGTATAAACAAAGCTTTACTGATGTTCTGTGAGGAACATTCCCATGAGAAATTGCATAAATTTTCCAAGGATGGACAAGCTCTACCTTGGTTTCCATTGTGTATTAACAGTATAATAGAAGGGGCTAGAGAATCTTAAGCTAAAGGGCGTCTCTGCACTTCCTACTGCAAATGCAAGTTGTGAGAGGATCTTAACTTTCAAGAAGCTCAGGACACCAGCAACAATTAGGTTATTATGTATCGATTATAATGTCCCATAAATTTCCCATTACAAAACAATCCAATAAGGTATCATTAGTACACTAGTTGAGACACTGGATCTTAGGTCTTAGGGTCTATTTTCACTTTCCCTACTGATACCACAAGGTTACAAAATGATCAATATTCCAGAGACAGCAATAGTTCTATATACTAAAGGAATCAAATCTATGTTGAGACTCCACGAAGAATCAGTCCCATAAAGTATTACAAGGACTCCCTTTCAGAAGAATTGATATAGGTAAAGATTGATATGGGTAAAACTGAAAGTGCATGGAGAGAGATGGGTGATTATTGGTGCTTATGCACCTGGTCATGAGAAGAAAGATCATGGGAGGCAAGTGTTTTGGGATCAGCTGAGTGAGTGTGTCAGCAGCTTTGGGCACAAGACCAGGTATTAGTGATGGATGATCTAAATGCAAAGGTGAGTAATGTGGGAGTTCAGGATATAGTTGGCATACATGTGATATTTAGTTTTGTGAATGGAAGTGGTGAAGAGCTTGTGAATTTGTGTGCTGAAAAAGACTGGTAATTGGGAATGCCTGGTTTAAAAAGAGGGAGATATACACAAGTATATGTATGTGAGTACGAGAAATGGTCAAAGGGCATTATTGTATTACGTGTTAATTTACAGGTGTGTACAAGAGAGGCTTTTGGATGTTAATGTGCTAAGAGGGGCAGGTGGAGGGATGTCTGACCATTATATTGTGGAGGTGAAGGTGAAGATTTGTAGAGGTTTTCAAAAAATGAGAGAGTGGTGAGAGTAAGTGAGCTTGGTAAGAAGACTTGCGTGAGGAAGTACCAGGAAGTACCAGGAGAGATTGTGTGTGGAATGGCAAAAGGTGAGAGCAAATGATATGAGGGGGAGTGGGTGAGGAATGGGACGAATTTAAGGAAGCAGTCATGGCTTGTGCAAAAGATGCATGTGGCATGAGAAAGGTGGGAGGTGGGCAGATTAAAGAGGGTAGTGAGTGGTGGAATGAAGAAGTAAAGTTGTCAGTGAAAGAGACTGGAGAGGCATTTGGACAATATTTGCAAGGAAGGAGTGCAAATGAATGAGAGATGTATGAAAAAAAAAAAGTGGCAGGAGGTCAAGAGAAAGGTCAAGGGTAGAAAAAGAGGGCAAATGAGAGTTGGGGTAAGAGTATAACTAAAGTGTTGGGAGAACAAAAAGATGTTTCGGAAGGAGATAAATAACGTGCATAAGACAAGAGAACAAATGGGAACATCGGTGAAGGGGGTAAGTGAGGAAGTAATAACAGGTAGGGATGAAGTGAGAAGGAGATGGAAAGATCATTTTGAAGGTTTGTTGAATGTGTTTGATGATAGAGTGGCAGATATAGGGTGTTTTGTTTGGGGTGGTGTGCAAAGTGAGAGGGTCAGGGAGAATGGTTTGGTTAAGAGAGAAGAGAAGGTAGTGAAAGCTTTGCAGAAGATGAAATCTGGCAAGGGTGGCAGGTTAGGATAGTGCTGCAGTAGAATTTATCAAAAAAGGAGGTGACTGTGTTGTGATTAGTTAGTAAGGATATTCAATGTATGTATGGATCATGGTGAATTGCCTGAGGATTGGCAGAATGCATGCATAGTGCCACTGTACAAAGGCAAAGGGGATAAAGGTGAGTGTTCAAACTACATAGGCATAAGTCTTTTTAGTATCTCTGGGAGATTGTATGGGAGGGTATTGATTGAGAGGGTGAAAGCATGTACAGAGCATCAGACTGGGGAAGAGCAGTGTGGTTTCAGAAGTGGTAGAGGATGTGTGGATCAGGTCTTTGCTTTGAAGAATGTGCGCAAGAAATACTTAGTAAAACATGGATTTGTACATAGCATTTATGGATCTAGAGAAAGCATATGATACAGTTGATAGAGGTGATTTGTGGAAGGTCTTAGGAGTATATGGTGCGGGAGGTAAGCTGCTAGAAGAAGTGAAAAGTTTTTACAAAGGATGTAAGACACGTGTACAAGTAGGAAGAGAGGAGCGATTGATTCCCAGTGAAAGATGGTCTGCGGCACACATGACATCCCTATGGTCATCTAATCTGTTTATGGTTGGGGTGGTTAGGGAGGTAATTGCAAGAGTTCTGGAGAGAGGGGTGAGTATGCAGTCTGTTGGGGATGAGAGGACTTGGGAAGAGTGTTGGTTTTTGTTTGCATATGATACAGCTCTAATGGCTGATTCATGGGAAAAACTGCAGAAGTTGGTGACTGAGTTTGGAAAAGTGTGTTAAAGGAGAAAGTTGAGAGTAAATGCATGGTGAACAGAAGAGATTAGAAGTGCCGTGGAAGAGAAGAAAAAGGCAGTGAAAAGTTTTTACTGAGGATGTAAGGCATGTGTACAAGTAGGAAGAGAGGAGAGTGATTGGTTCTCAGTGAAAGTTGGTCTGCAGCACACATGATGTCCCCATGGTCATTCAATTTGTTTATGGATGAGGTGAATAGGGAGGTAATTGCAAGAGTTCTGGAGAGAGGTGCGAATATGCAGTGTTTCTGAGATAGGAGGGCTCGGGAAGTGAGTCAGTTGTTGCTCGCCAATGATACAGCTCTAGTGGCTGATTCATGGGAGAAACTGCATAAGTGATTGAGTCTGGAAAAGTGTGTTAAAGGAGAAAGTTGAGAGTAAATGCATGGTGGACAGAAGAAATTAGAAATACTGTGGAAGACAAGAAAAAGACATGATAGATTGCTCAACAGGAATGTACCAGTGGAAGTTCAGCAAAGGAGGTGGGAAGAATACAAAATATGTAAGCAGAATGTTAAGAGCTGATAGATGAAGGCAAAGAAAGAGTAGATGAAGGTATTGGAAGAAAGTTAAGTGAAAAGTTTTGGGATAATGAGAAACTATACTGGAAGGAGGTGAAAAAGGAAAGAGGTGGAAGTAAAAGAGGATATGCTGACATGAGAAGTAAGAAAGGGGAATTGCTGAATCAAAAGGAAGTGAAAGGAAAATGGAAAGAGTATTTTGAAGAACTAATGTGGAAGAAGGGGAGGCAGCAGTTGTTACATGCATAGGTATGGAGAAGAGAAGGAAGAAGATGCAAATGCAGGGATCTATAGCAAAGAGAGAGGCAAGAAGGGCAATAATGAGGCTGAAAGTAGGAAAGACACTTGGATTGGAAGGGATTATGGCTAAAATGCTGAAGTAGGGAGGAGAAAGTGTGACAGAGTGGATGCATCTTATAAATAATTTAGTGTGGAAATGGAAGGTCGTGCCTGAGGATTGGGTGAAAGCTATTATTGTTCCTTTATTATTCGTGTATGTATATACATGTGTATGTGGGCGGGTTGGGCCATTCTTTCGTCTGTTTCCTTGCGCTACCTCGCTAACGCGGGAGACAGCGACAAAGCAAAATAAATAATAAATAATAAATATTATTCAAAGGAAAAAGTGCAAAAGATATATGTAGCAATTATAGAGAAAAGAATCTGTTAAGTATACAAGGAAAAGTGTACACAAGAATATCAACTGACAGAGTGATAGAAGTGACTGAATGCAAAATAAGTGAAGAGCAAGGGAGTTTTATGAAAGGTAGGGATTATGTGGATCAGATTCTTGGAGTAGAGATGACCGTGGAAAAGTATTTAGCAAAAGATAAGAAGTTGTATGCAGCTTTTATGGATCTGGAGAAAGTGTATGACAGAGTCAAGTGGAATGCTTTGTAGGATGTGTTAAGGATACAGGTATAGGGGGAAACTGCGTGTGTAAGAGTGGATGGAGAGCTAAGCGAAAGTTTTGGGATACATGCAGATGTGAGACACAGCTGTGTGATGTCACCATAGCTTTTTAATACATAAATGAATGGAGTGATAAGAAAGATGAGAGCAAAATTAGGGAGAAGGGGTGCAGAGATGGAGTGTGGCAAAGGTATGGTGGCTAGCAGAAAGCCTGTTTAAGGATGATAATGTGTTGTTTTTGGAGAGTGAAGAGTTGTTGCAGAAGGCTGTAAGTGTGCTTCATGATGTGTGTAAGCAGAGGAGATTAAAGGTAAATGCAAGTAAAAGTAAAGTAATGGGTTCCAAAAGGTAAAGGACTGAAAATATAGATTTTGTAAAACCATATAGAGTGAAAAAAGAAAGTGTACTAAATTGTGCTGTGGATATTAGGGAAAAAGACTGGAAGAAGTGAGGGAATTTAAGTATCTGGAAGCTGTCTTGGATAAGTGTGGTGGTTTGGAAGGAAAGATAAGGGTAGAAGAGTCACTGGCTCTCTTAATGAAATAATGAAGGGTAGTGTAAGTTTGGAAGTGAAGAGAGGATTAAAGGATGGCATAGTCCTCCCAAATCTCACTTATGCAGCAGAAACACAGAGGTCAAAAATCCAGGCTGTGGTAATGAGCTATTTGAGAAGAGCATGTAGTGTGACTAGATGGAATGAAGAAAGAAATGAAAGAGTGTATGAGAGATGTGGTAAGGCAAGGAATGCTAAGGGAATGAATTGTGGAGTGGCAGAATGGGTAAAATGTAATAATATGAGGGGGGTTTGGACGTGTGGAAAGAATTTAAGACTGGAAGTCTACAAGGAGAGTGTACAATGGTACAATTAAAGGGGTTGGTGTGAGTGGAAAACCATCTGTGACTTGGGCAAATAGGGTGGAGGAATACTGGAGGGAGAGAAAAAGAGGAAGAATACATGGAATGGGGTATGTGGGGAAGGTATGTAAGGATAGGGATAAATGAAGACTCTTTTGCTGTGGCCAAGATTGGGAGATATATAGATGGGGATTTTCAGCCACCTGCTTCTGCCCCTCTTAGTCACCTTCTACAACACACAGAGGGAATATGAGAACAGATTCTTTCTTATAAACTAAATAATAAAATATGAGATGATAAGAGGGAGCAAAAAGCAGGCCAGGTTGCATGTCTTGATAGTGCATGGTATAGAGAAAAAGTGAACCTTCATTAGCTGAAAGGCAAGTGGTCAATGACATCATTTCGTTCATGGTATCTAATTGGACAAAGTTGGGTCTGAAACATGATAGTAGTTTTTATGTAGCTGAGAAGATGGCAATAGCTGGGGAAAGCCAGTGTTCCCTACCAAATAGAAAGAGCTTAAGAAGGTCCTAACTCTAATATTCCTAGAAAATACCTATCAACAACCTGCAGAGGAGATAAAAAGAAAAAGTTTTCCTGTACAAGCTAATCAAAATATGCATTCATACATTAATTAATTATTTGGTCTACCTAACCAACAAATGCAATTCTCTTTTACTTGCCTTGAGGCAAAATTCCTTTATAAAGAACAGTTTCAGGTTTGCAGCATTACAGAGGGCCACTAAAACATTCCGGTGATTAATAGTGGCCTCAAGGTACTGCACACAGAGCTGCTCCAATCGCCTCATGTGGCACTGTAATGAGTGTCCAGTATTAGTGTCAGTATCAATTCAAAAAATGTAATAAATGCACTGTAAAGGTTTCTCAAAGTGAAAACATGATGATACATGCAAAACTATGAGCTATCCCCAAATATTTCCATGAAAAAGGTAAAACCTTCATCTTCATCAATTTCCATTAGGTTCAGTTCTGCCCATTTGTAAATTGTGTCTAAGTCATTTTCCTTTATTTAGAGTGCTAAGGGGTAACACTATTCCCTGAGGTATCTGATATACAAAGGAAGATTTTGAAAAGAGAAAATTTCTTTGAAAGCTCTGTTATTCATTCCAGATGCTACCTCACTAAGGTGGGAAACAGAGAAAACTAAGATATATATAGCTGTGTTCTCAAAATGCCTTGGCCTCCCTGAGTAATTCTTGGAAAAATCATATATGGGACAAAAATACACCTCTACAGCAAAATGATTGACAGCCATCATGATGAAAACAATTACAATGGATTCTTTCCTTATATTTTGATAATGATAATAATCCATTCATTCTGAGAAAAAAGTTAAATACATCTCAAAGGCTTCTGGCAAGAAGTGGTAATTGTCTAACCTTGTCTTTGCTGAAACATTTTTTCAGAAACATTAATGGGTAACCAACACACTCACCTGCACAGCAAGACGATACACATCCATCATAATAAGCACAATCTTGTTGGGATTTTGGTCTTTCTTGCAACGGTAAGGATCAATACGGTCTGTATAGATGTAGTTTAGCACCATCTCAAAGGCTTCTGGTACAGCATCCTGAAGTTTAACCTCAAGAGTAAGCATATCCTGAGGTGGAATAGCTGCAGTCCCAAATACCTGAAACCATCAAATATTCATCACCTGCACTGTAGTAAAGCTATTCACAATGAAACAGAAATGGAGGGAAATACAGTTTGAAAACTATCAAAAACATCTGCATCAAATTCCAGGTCAAAGTGTAATTTTCTTCAAGGTATGACCCAGGATGAGTTCAAAGTTAAATCTTTTCATAAGAGGCATAATGTAGACAAAATCCAAACCCGGGTTTTGGGACTCAAGCTATTCAGATATTTTATATTGAGAAGCAATTGCATATATCATAAGTTCGATGTGTTTAAACTCACCAATGGTATCAATTCTGGCACAGTCAAAAATCCAAATGATACAACTACATTTTCATTTTACTAATCCTACACTCAAAAGTTTTCATGAAATCAATTAACTTCATACTAATAAGTCAGGATGACCTACTACTACGATTACTGTCCTCAGTAAAATGGATGACATCTGACTTTTGTACAAGAATTCTTTTATGATGTTGCCCAATTCATCAAAGCATACCCAGCAAAACATGCTGTTTCAAACTGGTACATTTTTAGGGTTTCAACCTCATTTGGAAATCAGTATCATAGATATGGCTGACCTAGTCACCCATTGTTTCATGCATTAACATGACAGCAAGAGAACGGATGTGAGCAGATGTGGACTTTCTTCATCTGTTCCTCAACCCAGGTGTTCATCCATCCCCTAAGGGTTAGTTGATAAAATGGGTGCCTGGCTCAGGCTTGGGTATATACATATAGCATTAATGATGGCCATGATTAGGGCTTTAGCTGCCCATGGTGTCTCACCTAACACACACAAAAAATAGTACATCCACTTATCTGTTTCAATAATTTACACTAGCAACTAATGAAACAACCATTTCATCACTTTTGTAAAACACTGACATATGTTTATAACAAGAGTTTCTCTATCAGCAAAAGCACTTTAGTTTGTTTCACAGAACAAAATTCCTTTGATCATATATCTGTTTCATGTTAACAAAACATGATACATCTATTTCTAATCAAAAGTAGTTGTGGGTTTCTCAGTAGACTTACTTCTTTAAAACATCTGTATTCAGTTTAATGAGAATGTAATTAATATTACTGATCAATTCTAACATCCAAATAACACAAAAAGTGCCAAGTTCTCTATGGTAAAATGTTTTTTAACATACCACTCTCAAGCATTTCATCATCTTGACAAGTTCAAAAATCCTCCCCACCCATTCCTGGCTATATGCCTGAATGCAGGAAGATAATTCTTAAATGCTGCCTGATCATTAGATAATTCCTAAAAACTTGCAAATCTGCAATACTAATCTTAACAGCAGCTGATATATTCTACTTTACAGTATACTAACTTTCTCCAGATGCTTATCACGTGCCTCCATTGCCTGCCGAATGCGATTCCTTAGGTACTGTGAACGTGCAGCAACAAAGACAACATGGGCTGGAATTCTTTGCTCTTCTGCCCCAACTAAGAAGTCAACATCAGTAAACTGTTGACTTTCCAGAAGCTTGCCAAAGTCATCATGTAGAGTACACTTGGGATAACTAGAGAACTGGAGAGAGAAATTTTTTGATAACCTTAATATTTATAAAAAATACATCTTTTTTCCTAAAAAAAATCCTGTATAACATTTAGTTAACAGAGTACTAATAAAAGAAAAAGCTGATGATATGGAATGAGAGAAAAAAATACTACAGAATATATGCAACCAGCAAAAAGCTTTACCAAAAGAATGGATGTAAGATTCTTACCTGGAAGCGATACATTTCACCACTCCGCACATTATTATCAACAGTGCCGCCAAAGACATACATAGCATCTCCAACTACTGCTGCAGCATGGAAAAGCCGTCCTGATGGAACTTGTGAGTCTGGTGCTGGTTGTATCACAGACCAAGTCTGGCTATCTAAATCAAAGCTGTCAAAGAATGAATGTGTTACAAAGCTACTGATCTACGAAGATCTATGGTAGCCAAAGATTACATGATTCTGTGTTGACCACCTTCTGAAGTTCACATTCACACTCGCTTCTATTCATCATTACCCACATGATCTCTTTCTGAAAGGCTCATGTCCCTGTTACAGGAGTTCCAGCAGCTCCAAGGATGCCATGGGCTCCTGGTGGATACCTGGTTAAGACTTCAGAGGACTTCTACTCCCAAAGCCTGGGTTCACTGGTTGATCAAACTGTTGGAAGTCACAGTCCACAGGCCCACATACCCTCCATAGCCTGACTAGTCTGGTAAACTTTGTAAATACTCATCCAGGGAACACTTCAACTTCTCCATGGTGGAGAAATTTTTTTCTCCATATTTGATTGCCGTTTCCTGCATTAACTGGGTAGCATCAGGTAATCTCTCTCTCTCTCTCTCTCTCTCTCTCTTTGTGTGTGTGTGTGTGTGTGTGTGTGTGTGTGTCTTTGTGTCTGTCTGTCGTGTGTGTTTGTGTGTAAGTCTCTCTCTCTCTCTCTCTCTCTCTCCATGTGTGTGTGTGTGTGTGTGTGTGTGTGTGTGTGTCAGATGATGTTTGCTGATGATGTTGCTCTGAGGCTCGACTTGTGTTAGAATGGCTGTAGCTGGTGTCAGTGTGTGAAAGGAGGAAACTGAGAGTTAATGTGAACTAACACAAGGAAATGAAGTTTAGCAAGGGATAGAAACAGCTTAGTTTGAGTGTGAGTTTGAATGAAGACAACCAGGAAGAAGAAGGGTATTTAAGATATCTGGGAAAGGATATGGCAGAGGATGGCTAAGGGAGCTAAAGTGAATCACAGGGTGGACAAGGAGGCAAAGGTCCTGAGTACATTAAGAGGTGTGTGGAAAGAGAATCTCTGCCTATGGGGGTATGGAGTCAGAGATACATACTTCTGAGGCATAGTAGATCTAGTGATGCTGTAAAG